>NC_079906.1:7650790-7984285 GCF_024868665.1 Triplophysa rosa | reverse complement strand
TATATATATATATATATATATATATGTTTATATATTTTTTAAGATTTTACAGTTGTTTGACATATACTTAATCTTAAAGAAATATTGTAAAATATGATCTAATTAAAAATATGATCTAATGCCATAGACACTCTCAATTGCCGCAAAAGGTTTTTACCATAATATTATGTAGACCAAACAAAATAAACAGACAAAAAGTTCATTTTCATAAACTAAGGTTTGAGTCCAAATATTTTCTATGGTCGACAGCAGGGTAATATAAATATGTTGTATTTAATCCGTAATATTTTCCATTGAGTGATTTTACAAATCTATAATAGGGTTTTGTGAAATGTCTTTATACAATACTATATTTCCTTTCACCTAGGCTTCACAGAAGTATTTGACATGTATCTCATACCGTCATTGTTTCACTAACCATCATTCTTTTTAATTTTTTTTGTAATTCAGCACATTTTGACTTGACTAATTTCTCTTTTTTCTTCTTCTCACTGTCTCCAACCCTCTCTGTCCTTCTTGTTTCACTTTCTGTTTGTTTGTTTGATTGTTTGTGCAAAGACGGTGAGTAAAAGCACCTGTCTAGTTTAGTTTTCTCTTCTGTATCTGTCTTTGTTCTTTTGATAGAGTTCTTTCTTTATCATGTGATTGATGACTGCAATAGCTGAGAGCTAAACACATTTTTAATTATTTGTTAAAATAATTTCATCCAGTTACTGTTGTTCTTGTAATTTTGGATTACATTATGTAAAAAATGCCATTAATTTTGGTTTAAAAATGGATAATTCTAATAATAATAGCATTTGTAGTACTATAGATGATAGTGCTAAAGGTTTTGTGTCAATCAACAAGGACTTCAGCCTCACTTAAAAACGTCTCGGTTATGACTGTAACTTCCGTTCCCTGATAGAGGGAACCAGCACGACCGGACCAGCACATGTTTGTCCTGCACGAGGGGCCGGAGCCTCCTCAGTGCCAAAAGGACAGCCAGCAACTCTAGGCAGTTGATGTGCCACCGCAGTCGGGGTACCATCCACTGCCCCGATACTGCGTGCCCGTTGCACACGGCACCCCACCCCTGCAGGGAGGCGTCTGTCATGACCACGACACGCCCAAAACCTGCCCGAGCGGAACCCCCGCTCGGAGAAAGGCCAGATCTGACCAGGGGTTGAGGGTGCGAAGACACTGAGGCGTTACCGTAATGTGCCTGGTGCCGGTGTGCCACGCCGTCCAGGGAACACGACTCTGAAGCCGGTGCTGAAGCGGCCGCATGTGCATCAACCCGAGAGGGATTAGCCCTGTCGAGGATGTCATGTGCCCCAGGAGCCACTGAAAATGTTTCAGCGGAACCGCTGGAGTCCACCTGACAAATTTCAGACAGTTCAGCACCAACTGCGCACGCTCGTTTGTGAGACGCGCTGACATACGGACAGAGTCTAGTTCCACACCGAGATAAGAGGAGCTCTGCGCTGGGGAGAGCTTGCTCTTTTCTCGGTTGACCTGTAGGCCCAGACGGTCTAGGTGCCGGAGCACGAGGTCCCTGTGCGTACACAGCACATCTCGTGAGTGTGCCAAGATAAGCCAGTCATCGAGATAGTTGAGTATCCGCACGCCTTTCTCCCTGAAGGGCGCTAGGGAGGCCTCTACGAGTTTGGTAAAAACCTGAGGAGACAGAGCCAGACCGAATGGCACTGATACGCTCTTCCCTCGAACTCAAACCGCAGGAACAGTTGGTGTCGAGGGAGGATGGAGACGTGATAGTACGTGTCCTTCAGGTCGATTGCCACGAACCAATCTTGGTGATGAACTGAGCCCAAAATGCGCTTCTGCATCACCTGGCAGCTTCTGGCAGCTTGTGTAGGTGCTTGTTCAGGAGGCACAGATCCAGAATGGGGCGCAGTCCCCCACCTTTTTTGGGCACTATGAAGTACGGGCTGTAAAACCCGGAAGACATCTCAGTTAGAAGGACGGGTTCGATCGCACCTTTCGCCAGAAGGGCGGCAACCTCGTCCCGAAGCACGGGAGCATTCTCCCCTCGAACTGAGGTGTGGAGAATGGCCTGAAACTTGGGCGGGCGCCTGGCGAACTGGATCGCATAACCGAGACGGATCGTCCTCTCTAGCCAGCGTGACGGGATGGTCCACTCTTGCCAAGCGCCCAAGAACTGTGACAGTGGAACCAGAGCTGCTTCACCGTGCCATGGGAGGCTGGTTCGGTGACTGACAGAGCGGTCACCTCGTCCGGTGGAGGTTGCGGCTGGCAGCTTGGTCCGTCCAAGACACCGTCGAGTCGAGGGTGCTGTGGAGGAAGGAAATCCAGGGAAAAACTCTCCTTTTGTGAGAATGTGGGTGCCGGGCCCTGATAAGGGCGATGTAATGGCCGGGGTTGGGCCCGATGTTAGTTTCCCTGGGTTCTTCCCGTCAGGGCTGCTTAGAGGTCCTCTTAGCGACCTTCTGACGGGGGGCAGATGCCTTCCTCCGCGGGGGTCTGCGTCTCGGGTGAGCCGTCATCTGGGAGGGCCCTGGAACCGGAGGAGCTGCCACTGAAGGATTGCCATAGTGTGGAGGGTGGAAGCGGCCTGTCCAGCAGCATTGTAAGCATTCGACACGAGTCGAAAGCTTACAAGCTTTGGACGGAGGTCTAGGTCGACCCCTCCAGGTGGCAGCTGTCTGCGAGCACAGGTGCACTGCGACTGCACTCTCCACCTGGGGGATGTCGATATAGCCTTTGGTCGCCCCGCCATCCAGGGAAGTAACAACCACCGAGCCCGCTAGTGAGCTCCTCATGCACCTCCGGGAAAAATGGCACCAGGGTGGTGCGTGGCTTTTGACCACGCTCTGACCCCAGAAACCACGAATTCATCCGCAAGCATTTCGGGGAGGGTGGTGTAACGCTCTGCTCGGACAAGCATGGCTGACATCTCAGCGTCGGCCTCATCTTGAGCTCGACCGCCCGGGGGCGGGAGCTCAGAGAGGTCTTCCGCATCTGATGCCAGGATGTAGCTGTCCGATGCAAAAACAGAGAGTTAGTCCTCATATCTCTGTGGAGTCTACCCGCTATGGGACGGTCTACTGCCGCCGATTGAGGACGAGCCAGGTGAGCGTGCTGGGGTATGGGTGGTCCGCGAAGCCGAAGCTGATGGAGCGACATCCATAGGAACCCCAAATTCACCCCCGCTGCTCGCCGAAGCGGTCGACCTCGCCGAAGCAGCAGTCGAACTCGCTTGGGAAGCAGAGGGGGTGGCGGCAGCACTCACAAAGAATGTAGCCAGCCGTGACCGCAACACCTTAATCGCCATGTGCTCAGAGACAGAACATGCCGGATCGACAAACCCTGCCTCAGCATGCTTGACCCCCAAGCATGTGACGCAGGTGTTGTGCCCGTCTGACTCAGGGGTGAGTCTGTCACACCCAAGGACACAGCTGCGAGACATGCTTGCAACTGTGAGAAATTTGCTCTTTTAGATCTGTAGCTCGCTGCCGAGACGCCCAGGGGAAGTCCGCTCTCAGGAGGGAGAAGTCCGCTGCTCTGCGTTGTAAGTCCAGCAGTATGAAGAGTCTCGAAGAGATAATGCTTGACAATCATGTGCCATGCAGGTTCCGAAGAACAAAGGATGAATGAATGACCACCGCCATCTTCCTTTTATACCATTATGCACAGGGCGGGGACTGGCGTGCGTGTGCCATTCGCCAAGCCTATTGGCGTTTTAAAATTCCTCTCGGAGATGATAGGTTCTCAAGATCAAACCCTAGTCTGTCTCTCAACACAACGTCAAGAGACTGACTGAAGGGGAACTAAAGGCCCACATATACAGAATAAAAATGTGTGATCACATGTGTGAATCGGAATGACAGGCCCTAAAAAGTGATTTGAAAATACTGGACATGAAAATCCTATATACATTTTATCAGCAATCAATCACATTGTTAAAGAAAGTGTTCCCTGTCTATCAAACCAAACCACCTCTCTCTCTTTATCCCCTTCTGCCTGGTTTCCATTTCCACTTATGCTAACTCTCTTGCTTTCACTTCCTTTCTTTTCTCTCTCTCTCCACGCTTCTTCCTCTTTTCAATGCTCTCTCACCCCATCCCGTCCTGCATCCCATAATCTCCCTTCCCAACTCTCCATTCTCTCCCTCTCTGCTTTGCTTCTTTTTCTTCCTCCTCTCTTTTCCTCTTTCTCTCCGACAGACAGCAGTGACAGTGACCTTGAGCTGTCCACGGTGCGACACCAGCCTGAGGGTCTGGAACAGCTGCAGGCTCAGACCAAATTTACCAAGAAGGAGTTGCAGTCCCTGTACAGGGGCTTCAAAAATGTAAGAGTCTACTATACGTCTGAAATCAAGCTTTTGTGGTTCTGGGTTAGTTAAGTCAATCTAGCTGGTCTACCAGGCTGGTCAAACTTTGTGTTTTAAAACAGAAGGGTGCAGAAAAGGTGCGTTTGGTAATGAATCTGAAGCTATAAGTGTAAATTTGAATGTCAAAGTCAAAGTTTATTTATAAAGCACTTTTTAAAAAACACCACGTGTTTAACAAAGTGCTGTACATGCAAAAGAGAATATATGATAAAACCAGTCAATAGAAAAAACAATAAATCAATACATGGAAGCAGCTCTCACATAGTGTCAAATGCCAAACTGTAAAAATAAGTTTTAAGACTAGAGTTAAAGACAGCAAGTGTCTGGGCCTGTCCAACCACAACCTTCTCCAAAAGTTTGGAAAGAAATGGAAGTTTCGAGATGGTCCTGAAATTGGCAAGAACCGTTGCATCCAGATTCGATTTTTTGATCACTGGTTCCACCACTGCATGTTTAAAAGACTTTGGTACAACTCCAGAAGCCAATTTGCTATTAATAATTTCAAGAATTTTTGGCCGAATGGTTGCAAAAGATTCTTTTAAAAAACAAGGAGGAACAATGTCCAAGCCACCTGAGTATGATCTCATTTAAGCAATAATCTCTCTCAACGAGGTCAGAGACACCAGCTCAAACTGGTTAAAAACAGCCGAGCACTCAGTGGAAATGGATAATAACACAGATGGAACAGTGATATTAGCTCTAACAGCCGCAATCTTATCAATAAAAAAGTGTAAAAATTCTTCAACGGAAGGCTCTAAGCTAGTAGTTTGGGGAGTATTCACCACAGCATTGATAGTATTAAACAGCACTGCTGGCTTGTGAGAGTTATTAATAATAACATTAGAGAGATATTTTGATTTTTCCGATCTAACAATTTTTTGGTATTTAGACAAAATCTCCTTTAAAATATTAAAAGCAATTTATCCTTCTTCCAGCGTCGTTCCGCCCGTCTGCACTCAAGCTTTACAGCTTGAGTGTTAGCATTCAGTCACAGTTGAGCTCTAGGTTTTTTTTCTAACAGCTCTGAGAGGTGCCACAGTATCCAAAATACTATGGCAGGTTGTACAGAACAATGCAGTTAAATCATTAGTGTTAAGACCATACGAGGACAATGTTTATTCATCATCGATGCCATTAAAGACATCAGAAAACAACTGAGCAGTTAAACGGTTAGTCGTCCGACGACGATGAGTTGAAACCGTCCTGTTGGTATCACACGTACTATATATATATACCTCAAATAAAACAGGCAAGTGATCAGAAAAAGTGGCATCACAAACTTCAATATTACCAACAGGTATACCATACGATAGAACCAAATCTAGTATGTGTCGGCCCTTATGTGTGTGGCTTGCCACAAAATGAGTTAAGTTAAATGAGTCCACAAGATGTAAAAAAGCTTTAGCCAACGGCTTGGTAGGACAGCACACATGGATATTAAAATCCTCAACAATTAAGACACGATCATAATTAGGCATAATTCCAGCCAAAAAATCATCAAAATCATCAATAAAGTCCTTATTATATTTGGGTGGGTAAACAACACTGCACAACACCGGATAATCCAGACTTAGTTCAAAAGTACTGGGTTCAAAGCTGGAGTAAGAGTAAGATAACAAACTCCGACAATTTAATTGTTCTTTAATAATTATTACCATTCCACCTCCTCGACCTGTAAGCCGTGGAGAGTTAAATTAGGTACAGTTCGATGGCAGAACTTCTGTGAAGATACTCAACTCACGGACACCGATCCAGGTCTCTGTCACGCACATCATATCCCGGTCATTGGAAATAAAAAAGTCAGAATGTGAATTGGGTTGAACCACACAATGGCCAAAGAGCCTCTCATCACAAAAAAAACTTCAGATGTCAGAAATGGTTTTGATATTGTCCTTCCCCTAAAGTAAGTCTGTAGCGAGGAAGGCGGGACGAGAGCCGTGGGCAGGAAGGAGGGGCCGGTGGCGTGAGTGATAATGAGTATCAGCTGTACGCGCACCGGTCCCGCATGCCTCACGGGGGAGCTCGGGAGCATAAGAGGACGAGCGGCAGGACTGCCGAGGAGAGAGGACCGGGCCCGGAAATGCTAAGCGCCATCAGGAGAGCCGTCTTTATCGAGAAGTGAGAAAGAGCGGCATTTCCGAGGTCGCAAGAGGGTACTGAGCGCAGACGAGGCGTTAGCCTCCTCGCGCCCCTTAGGAACCTAATGATCATGTCGTGCTGTCCCAGAGGCTTTCCAGAAACTGGGTCGTGATGAGCGGCAGTGGCGGCTACATACACTTCCAGTGTGGGGAAAGGACAGCACGTTCCCGATCGAGCAACTCCGCGGGTCTTCTCTTCGAGAAGAGCACCATGACAAGAAGAGGCGCCACTTATGGGCGTATAGCCACCTAGTGGCCGGGGCCCTAGCCTGAGTGATGGCTCAACCATCGCAGTGGGTAGGCCACTCAGGATCTCCTTGTCCCGTCCAGACATGGAAGTTCCAGGGGTCTGCCTGGGATGCCGTAATATGCCCTTCCCCTGGGTCAGGGGGATCAACCAGGGGGGAGTTGTTGTCAAGAGCATTAGCTCCGAGAACCAAGTCCGGTTGGCCCAAAAGGGCGCAACTAGTACCACTTGATGCTCCTCTTCCCTGACCTTGCACAAGACCTGTGCAATGAGGCTCACTGGGGGGAAGGCGTACTTCCGCTTGCCCTGCGGCCAGCTGTGCGCTAGGGCATCCGTGCCGAGGGGTCCCTCAGTCAGGGAGTACCAAAACGGGCAATTGGAGGAGTCCGGGGAGGCAACAGGTCCACCTGCGCCTGGCCAAACTGCTCCCATATGAGCCAGACTGCTGCACGTGGATGGAGTCGCCACTCTCCGCGAGGCGTCGACTGACGAGAGAGCACGTCGGCTGTCTGGTTCAGGTCGCCTGGGATATCTGTGGCTCGCAGGGAGCTGATCACCTGCTGACTCCACAGGAGGAGGCGTCGGGCGAGTCGTGTTAACTGCCGTGAGCGAATGCCACCCTGTCGCTGATATACGCCATGGCAATTGTGCTGTCCGACCGGACCAGCAAAACAAAACATTGATAGAGCAATATTCTTGTGATCTGAAAACTAATGATCCGAAAACTGTTGCCGACTCTCAACTCTAGAACGAGAGCTGCGCGTGCTCATAAGTTCTCTTTTCACACAGCAGTTCAGTTCAGTGTGTGCTGTTATTGTAATTAAATAACTCCGGTATATTAGTTCAAGTCCGCGGGACTGTCATGCACGCCAGAAAGTGAATAACTGAATTAATTTGTGGATAATATTAAGTGTTTACGGGAGACGCTAAACGGGAACGATTCAGCTGAACTGGTTCGACCGGTTCACTAAAAAGAAAGAACCGGTTCGAATGAATGATTCGTCCGTGGCGCGAACCAGCATCAATCATTCATCAGGCACGATGTCAGTGAGCAGCGGCATAATACAGATTGGTTTTACAAACCATAATAAATTAATCGACAGTGCGCTTAAAAGGAAACTTTTTGCACCAAAACTTTCCCCGAAACATGTGGGACAACATCCAATTTCGTAAAACACCTGCAAAGGCATCACAAAGAGAGGTAAGTTAATGCCATGTTTCAGAGTTATTATTGCATTTGAGTATTTTAGAAAGTTTGGAAAGTAGGGCTTAAAGATAAGAATGATCATATTTTTATTGTAATTGTGATGAACATGTTATTTAAGGATGGGCACCGATGTGCTTATAAACGAGCCGTGGAGCCTCTGCTCTTTCTAGCGGCTCCTCTATCGAACACGCACGTGCAAAGGCAGGCGCGCACACGCACGCACGCACACACGCACAAAAGTATTCATTGCTGCACAACCTTGCTGTTAGGAGGGCTGATAAAAAAAGTTCCTTAAAGAAGTAATAAACAGTTACACTTCGGCTTTGTGACTTTAGTGCTATACCTATATAGTAAAAATAAAATTGTATCTGCTTTTTGATCATTACAAACAATAATGAAAATGATTATCTTAGAATAGAAGATATGCTGTCTCTTGCATCACATAAATTATCAATAGTTAAGTATGTGGTCTTGTAGTCATGATTTTTTTCTGTCTCTGTCTTGACTGTCTCAATTGGACTCGGTCTTGACTTGGACTCGAACCTCTTTGGACTCGGACTTGACTCGGTCTCGACTAGTCCTGGTCTTGGACTTGTCTTGGACTCGACAATGAAGACTTGACTACAGCCCTAGCTCTGACTGAGACCAGCAGATGGTGAGACGGGGCAGGAACCGTCCCTATCCGACCCACCAGCGATGGAGTGGCTGGGGTCGGGCCCGGTGGTAAACTCGATCTCCCTGGGGTCTTCCCGTTAGGGCCGCTTCGCTTTCGCCGCGGCTGCTGACAGGGTGATGGTCTCCTCTTCGATGTCTCTTCCGGGGGGGCCGCCTGAGTGGGGGATGCCGGAGCCGGAGGGCGTCGAAGAGGACCAGGGCTGCTGGGAAGCAGACGGTGCACGGGACTCAACGGCCGAGGGTGGCCGAGTCGCGGCAGGAGAGGATATGCTTGATTGCCTCTGTCTGCTTCGTTACTGTCGAAAACTGCTGCTCGACAGTATCACCAAACATCCCCCCCTTGCGAGATGGGTGCATCGAGAAAGCGGACCTTCTCGGCGTTACTCATCTGTGCAAGGTTCAGCCAGAGGTGTCTCTCATGGACCACAAGTGTGGACATCACCTGACCCAGGGCCTGCGCGGTCACCTTGGTCGCCCGTAGAGCGAGGTCAGTGGCGGCGCAGAGTTCCTGCGTAAGCGCTGGGTCGGTCTTACCCTCGTGGAGCTCTCTCAACACCTTGGCCTGGCAGGATGGCCATAGTGTGGCGAGAGGAGGCAGCTTGGCCCGCAGCAATGTAAGCTCTCGACACCAGAGATGCCGAAACCCTACATGCTTTGGACAGGAGTCTAGGTCGAGCCCCCCAGGTGGCTGCCGCCTGCGGCACGAGTGCACCGCGGCGGCACACTCCACCTGGAGGACATCAACGTATCCTCTAGCTGCCTCACCCTCGAGGGAAGAGAGGGTGACAGAACTTGTTTGACGTGGACGTGCCGAAAAGGGGGTGTTCCAGGTCTCACTAAGTTCCTCATGCACTTCCGGTAAACACGGCACTGGGGACGGGCGCGGCTTGGAGCCGTGCTCAAACCCGAGGCACCATGTATCCAGCCGCGAGTGCCGGGAGAGGCAGTGCGGGCACTGCAACCCAACGCTCACGGCGGCCCGGGAAAGCATGGCTGACATTTCGACGTCCGCTTCTTCCTGGGCTCGACCCCCCGAGGGAGGGAGCTCCGAGGAATCGTCGGAGTCGGATGGCAGTACGTCACCCCCCGATGCTGCAAGGGACATCTCATCATCATCACGCACCGTGTCCGAATACGTGGTTGAGGAACAAGACGGTAGGACCGTCTCCTGGGGAACGGTCAGATGAGCGAGACGAGGTGTGAACGGTCCGTGAGCCAGTGGCTGGCGGATTAACGCTCACAGTAATCCTCATATCACCCTCGCTGCTTACCCTCGCGGCCGTAGTCCTGCCGTCACGTAATGGGGAGCAGACGAGGTGGTGGCTGAGTCCCATGGGAACACAGCCACCCGTGAACGCAATGTCTGAATCGTCAACCGCCCGCAGTGCGGGCAGGACGTATCCACAATGTCTGCTCCAGCATGCTAGAAGCAGACATCATGTCCGTCCCCCTCCTCGATGAGTGTGTTGCACCCACGAGAACAGTGGGACATGCCACGCTGGAGAAATTTGCTCTTTTAGAGAAAAAACTTGAACACTTCTGGCACTGCCGAGACGCCCAGGGGAAGTCGCCGCAGGAAGGGACAATCCGCTGCATAACGTTGTAAGATTCCAGCAGTAATTCGGCGTAGAGTTTGTAGTCTCGAAGTCGATCATGTGTGAAGGCTCCGAAGAACAAAAGGTGAATGAATGCAGCACGCCATCTCCCTTTTATACCCGGATATCCGGGGGCGGAGTCCGGCATGCAAATTTCATTCGAGAGACCGACAGAAAGGGAAATACATTTTACTGAGAGTATACTTTAAAGTGTTATTTCATAATACTAAACAATAGTATTTAACAATACTTTAATGTCAATATATACACAGATAAGTTTGCTTGTAATATAGTTACAGAAAAACTAGTCTTGTAGTCAAAGTTTACTGTAATCAGAATCAGAAGAGCTTTACTGCCAAGTGTGCTTGCACACACAAGGAATTTTCTTTGGTGTTGGAAGCTTCTAGTACAGACATTCAACACAATGACAATACAATATAATACGATTTACAGTCTAAAAGATTCTAAATTGTGCATATATAAAATAAAGACTATTTTACAGAAAATGGGGGATAATAACATATAAGAGACATTGTACAGGGTAGTATATAGTAGAATATACTATATATAATACATAATAGAATATTATGTAATATTATATAATATATAATAGAATATATAATACGTAAAGTATACATAAAGTATACCTTTATGAGCCAGTTTAGTTGGTTTACTTGGCCAATTTAGTCCAAAGTACAGTAGTAATATTGAAATAGTACACTTACAAGCAGGGCCGGACTTAGGAGGGTGGGGGCCCCTGGGCTTGAGTTGTTTTCGGGGCCCCCGTACTATTTAAAATCATGTGTTTGTTAGCATTAGTAAATGTTTTTTCTCTCCAATGACTAACAATAACACGTGTTCATTGGTTTACACGTTTATAATGCTTGTTTTGACAGTGGGAGCCACAAGTGGTGCGTTTATAGCGTGTAGGAAGTTTCAAACATACTTAAATGTAAAATCCAATCAACATTAATAATCAACATTATTAGTCCCCTTGATATTGTATAGTTTTTGACATAATCATACAGCCCTACCATTATGTATTTTAAAATTAAATTTATTGATCCATAATAAGAAAACTACTAAAAAGGAACAAATGTGTGTGTTCTCCCTGTATTTCTCGAGGATGTTGAGAGATTATACGTCTTGGATCTAAAATTTGAGAACACCTGCATTAACATGAAACCAACAATGAGCAATACAGTTGTCAGCATTTATTAATCTTGTTTATTGTTAGTTAATGCCAAATACAATTGTTCATGTTAGTTCAGGTGCATGTTTTTAAAAATATTAGTAAATACTGAAAATAAAGATTAACAAATGCAGACATGTAATCTAATGCTTAACTAATGTTAACAAATGCAACGGTGTAAAGTGTTAAAAATATATTAGTATTCTATTGCAATTCCATCAGTAAAGCATATGACAGATCTATGAGTTTGAAATGCACATTAAAATTGTATTCATATAATGAGATGAAACGTCTTATTATGGCTTAAATAGTTTCATAATAATGAGATGGGTCCATAGTTTTGTAAAGTCTAGTTAACTGAGGTTGTGCAGGGCAAATAGGGCACCCCTCTGTTATAAATCGTTTTAATTACTTTATGACTAACATAACATCATTTTAATGTCAAATTCTTAAATGTAAATCTAAGAGACAGTTTAATGCAGCTCACAGGCCATGAATCCATGAATGGTATATCTGCAAGGTATCATCTTAATTTAGCATTTACATTTTGCCAGAGATCTCAACGTCAGAAATGAAATAACTATCTAAACGCAGTTTGTCCCTTCACGCGTCCCGTAGTTCGGTTGTTTTAACTTTGTTTATTAGTTAGCAGAATGTTTTCATTTTTTATTTACATGGATGGATTTAACAGTGTTTGCGTATTATTTACAAGAACCGCTTATGGCCACAGAACGGGAAATATTAGAAATAAACTCTATATTACCTGTTTTTATTCAGAGATGTCTGCAGAACACAACACTTTTCATAACACGTTTTTTGTAAAAGCAAAGAAAGTGTAACAACAACAACAGCTAGTAGACTCTACTGCATCTACCTGTCGATGAAACAATCTGTCGTCTTCAGTGAGCGGACACAGACTGTGAGGCGCGAGCGTCAAATGGAAAACGCGGAGTGGAATCATATAGCGGTGTAATAAGAGAAAGTTTTTCGCGGGGATGTGAATCCTCTCTACTCTACTTCGGCTACCGTTCAACTTCGCCTACCAAAGGCGGGCGCCAGCCACGTCGGTCCGCGAGTTTCAAAGGAGAAATAACTGAAATAAAACCGGAGGGTGGCGGCCTGGCGGGAGATGGTGACAGGTATGCTGTGGATTCTCTGCCTAAAGATCAAGGTGTGGTGCCATGGGTGTAAAGAATCATTATTTCCTAAATGCTGTTCTTTCGCGTTCTTGTCTCTCAGTTTTTGGTTTTCTTTAAGCGCGGCACTGCGATTGCGCTTGTCAGCCATTAGAACAAGCGTCTTAATGAGCAGACAGGTTTCAACTGCGGTAAACGTAACGGATAGAATCCACATATGACCAATCAGGAAACGCCAACATGACTGACGGAACGATTAGCCAATTAAACGACATCGTTCCTTACATAAGGCAGTGCTATTGAACATTGGTAGGCCAATGCACAAAGTTTAAATGAAAAATAAAATGACTGGCATATAACTAAACAAATCAAATTAACGACAGCAGGCGGGCCCCCTGAAGGGCGGGGCCCCTGGGCTGGAGCCCAGTCAAGGCCAATGGTAAGTCCGGCCTTGCTTACAAGTATACTACTAGTACATAGATATTACTATACTTTGAACATATACATATAAAGTAATCTTACTAGGGCTTACTGTAACGGGGTTCAATAAAAGGAAGAAAGGAGGCGGGAACCGGCGAACATTTAACACTAAACTTTAATCAAATATAAACAAACAATAATACGGAAGTAAAAGTAGGCCGGCAGCCCCTCACGGACAACTGCCGGCCACACAAACATAAACACAAAAACACATAAACAAAACTTAACATATGTCCGGGCCCGGTCCTCTCTCGTCGGCAGTCCCGTCGATTCCTCCGTTTACGCTCCCAATCTCCTCCGTAGGCGATGCGGGACCGGCGCACGCACAGCTGATTTCCATTATCACTCACGCCACCGGCCCTGCCCCACGGCTCCCGTCCCGCCTTCCTCGCCACACTTACTTAACTAAATTCATCTGAACTTGAAAGTTTATGTTGTGTGTTAGGTAACATAACATTTTTTTACAATGAGAGGCTGCTTAAAATTGTAGCATCTTGGAAAACTCATTGATTTTTACTGTGAGTGATGACGGAATGGAAATGTGGACCAGCCTAAAATGGCGTATACGTGTCTGGAGGGGTTGAAAGTAGCATCTATGTACCGTATACACACCTGTGGTCTAAACAGGCTACGATTTGTAATATTTCAAATCCTTCACCTCAAGGCAAAATTTTGGTATTTAACAATGACATGAAAAGTTTACATTTCTACAAGTATGTACTATGTACTACAGTATATAGGGCAGAGTTTTCTCCTCAAAGCAAAGTAGCACAATGCACTTATTTAAATCTTCACCAGCTGCTGATGTGGCACAGAGAGAATTAGTCTATTATCTGTTTAATTAGATGTTTAATTAGATATCCCTGTCTTTCCATTTCAGGAGTGCCCAAGCGGTTTGGTCGATGAAGAAACTTTCAAGACCATCTACTCTCAGTTCTTTCCTCAAGGGGGTACAGCAGATTCCATAATACACATAATCCCTCAATGTTGTCCATATCCTCCATCAGGAACTAATTTTAGGATGCTTACCACCATGCTTTCCTTCTTTTTATCATTCCCTCAGATGCAACCACATACGCCCATTTCCTGTTCAACGCATTTGACCTTGACAGAAATGGCGCGATTCGCTTTGAGGTGAGAATTTCTTTCCTCTCAGTTGTTTTTAATATCACCCTTCAGTTGTTCCTTTTCATCACTGTCTGATCTCTGTCCGTGCTGCAGGACTTTGTGATCGGTCTGTCAGTGCTACTGAGAGGATCTGTCACTGAAAAGCTCAACTGGGCTTTCAACCTTTACGACATCAACAAAGATGGATACATCACTAAGGAGGTGCTTGCTTAATCTTTTTGTTTTGATGATCACTGGTACTTTTGACCAAATGGATTTGTGTCTGTGTGTTGTAGGAGATGCTATTAATCATGAAGTCAATCTACGACATGATGGGCAGGTACACCTACCCCAGTGTGAGAGATGAGGCCCCATCTGAACACGTGGAGAAATTCTTCCAGGTACCAGTAGGATGCAGTTCACACATGGACACGGAAAACATATCGCTGCTGTCCTTCTCAAACCTTGTATCGCCATATATTTATGTTTTATTATTTACTATTAATCATTATTATTAGTCACTCTTTATGTTTGTCTAACCAATATATATCTAACCAATAAAAAGTATTAAAAAGTGCTTGTTATAGTTATAACAAAACAGTATGTAATCATTTAAAAAGTGCAGTGTTTTGTTTTTGATTTCCTGAAAAACTGTGAATTTGGACACTCTAGGTTTCAGAAGGACAGCGATGATTCACAAATTGTCACAAATTTCAGCTCATTAGCACTTTTTCATTCTCTTATAGAAAATGGACAGGAATCGCGATGGTGTGGTCACTATTGAGGAGTTCATTGAGACCTGTCAGAAAGTAAGTTTATGTTGGCTTTGATTCAAAGAGCGTATTCTAATCAATTAAAGGGAAATAAAAATAAAATAGAATGGAAACTGGACTTTAAATTTCCAGAGTGCTTTTTATATAATGGGGACTTGAATTTTTTTTAATAGTCCAAAGAACCCTTTTACTTTACAAAGAACATTTTGTGAAACAGAAATGTTCTTCTGATATTAAAGGGGTCATATGGCGCGAATACCTGTTTTTCTGTGTCTTTGGTAAGTTGCCCATAACTTGTAAGTTGCATGCAACTTGCCCATGTCTGTGTAAGTTGCCCATGCTTATATTAGATACGTAAAATTGCAAAAATTGAAGTGTCGTAACAAAAGATGCATTCTATCTAAAAGTGAATGCTCACCCAGACCTGCCTGAAACGCCTCATGTAACCACACCCCCACAAATCTACGTCAGTTCGTGGTATGATTTGACTAAGACCGCCCAAATGTATACACAAGTAAAGTGGGTGTACCTGTCAGTACAATTGCTTTGGAACCTGATGTTCCAAATATGATAAGAGGCGTTACATTTCCGTCACACGCTTGCAGTATTCGACCAATCACTACGCACTGGTTAACTGGCCAATCATAGCATGCCTCGCTTTTCAGAGCGATGAGCTTTGTTAAAATCTGTGCAGAAAGGCGGGGCAAAGAGGAGATACAGACATGCACGGTATGTGGAAAATACAGCGTTTTTGAACCTGTAATCGTGTATAGACATTGCACTACATCTAAAACAAACGATAATATTCATTTTAGCCGTGTCATATGACTCCTTTAAAGGTTATTAATGGAACCATACAGCCAAAAATGTTTTTCTGTGACATTAGGCCTTTTCACACTGCACTTAACCCCGGGTTATCTTCATTGTAAACCCCGGTTTTAACCCCAGGTAAACGAACGTTTCACACTTGTAATTTTGAAGGGGGGTTATCCCCGCATTTTACTCGGTGTTATGAAACCCTGCCCCGAAGCAGGGTTAGCACTCCGCATTTCGGTGCCAACGTGTGAAGTGTGAAACGAAGCGGGGCTAGAATGATACGACCAGACGCTTAGCAACGTACACCCAATCAAAAACTGAACAGCGCTTACCTTGTTTCACAAGTTGTGCACAGAAACTCTGTGGGGTGTGTAAACAATCGTTTGAGTTTTTTATTTATTTGAGTAAGTAATGTCTTAGAAGGCTTAAAACAGCCAAAAAGGATTTGCGAGGCGTCATCTTTTCCCGGATGCGGAACAACAAGGTATTCGGTTATTTAAAGAGACCATGCACTATTTTTATTCAGTCAGTTTGACGCTGCAATATTTATCCAATCATGACTGTTGACACCGCAAATATGCAAATAAGAATGTTAACCCAGGGTTTAGTGATGTACAGTGTGAATCAGGTTATTAATTCCCAGGGTTATCTCTTAACCCCTGGTAAATTATGAGCAGTGTGAAACAGATAACCCAGGATTCTGTTTACTTGGGGTTAAGAATAACCCAGGGTTATCTTCATTCTAAACCCCACTTTTAACCCCGGGTAAACAAATGTTTCACAAAGGGCTTTTCACACTGCACTTAACCCCGGGTTATCTTCACTTTAAACCCTGCTTTTAACCCCGGTTAAACAAATGTTTAACACTTGTAATTTTGAAGCGGGGTTATCCCCGCATTTTACCCAGGGTTATGAAACCCCGCTCCGAAGCAGGGTTAGCACTGCTTTTGCAGGGTCAACCCCGCATTGCAGGGCCAAACGTGTGCAGTGTGAAATGAAGCGGGGGTAGAATAATACGACCAGACGCTTATCAACGGACACCCAATCAAAAACTGAACAGCACTTACCTCGTTTCACAAGCTGTGTACAGTCACAGACACAGGTATTGACAGACAGATCACAAAGTCCTGCAGCACGGACAGAGATCAAACAGTGATGATTATTTAAAGCAGTGGTCACCAACCTTTTTGAGCCCATGATCCCCGACCTCGGAATTGTTGAAAAGCAAGATCTACCACTCAAAAAGTTGAAAATAAAAACATCCCAGATTGAACCTCCAGCTTGAGGCCTTTTATTTAGCCTATAATTGTGGGTCTATTTGAATTACCTGAAATTCTTTGTTCCAATTTTCAGATGCAACTAAGTAAACTCTGCAACATGTAGAGTTGCCACTTTCAGTGTGCCAAAATGAGGTGAAAAACACCAATTCAAACACCAGTTCAAGGACTTTAATTCACACATGACAGCTTGACTTTAAATTGCGGTTAAGAATCAGTTTAACAAAACCCTAATTATTTAGGTATTTACTGTATAAAGATTTGTTATTTATGATGCATTTATATGGTTTACTTTTATTAAGTAAATACAGTATATATAGATGGACATTTTATAAATAGGCCCTTATAATAACAACACCGTCAATCATTCATTTTAAATCATTTATCTATTTACTTTTACCCCTCTAATAATGTCTTGGTAATAACTATCTGTTTCACAAAATACCTAAAGGTCTGACAATGTATGGAATGGGCTATCATATTGAAAACATAAATAGGATATCAGCAGGGACGTCATCTACCGCATAAAATAGTACTGAAAACTGTGCAGTTTACTATCAATGACAGACCCGCGGATCATTCACAATTACAACTTTGTGAAGAGACTGATGTTGTCTTTCAGAAGCTCAACATTAAAATACTTGCGCGCATAGGCGTAATTGGCGGGTGGGACATGTCCCCGCCACTTTTTGTAAGAAATTAAGAAATGCTTGCGGAAGGTGTGTTTTGTTTAGGGGCCATTGACATCTAACTCCTGGAAATGCAGGATGCACGCTTTCTCACCGTTGCTCACACTCCTAAGTTATATTCGGTGAAGACAGAGAGCGGCGACTCCAGATACGCGGACAGTATGAAATGCGTGCTTGAGCATCCAGTGTCAAAAGCACAAAAACGCGTACACTAACGAACAAGTGACAGTTTTATGTAATATGAACAAACTGTTTTTAAGTGTAATGCACCATAACAGTCAAGTGACCTTCCCCAAATGACAGTTACGCCACTGCATGCGCAAGTCATTTTGCGTGTGATCACCGACATTAGAAACACTGAAGAGCGATCACGCGAAGTCGCGCATCACACTGAAATGTGATTAATGATAACGTTTGCATTAAAAACTCACGCAGGGAATAATTATTTACACAGCCATGAAAAGATTCATGCAGAACTTAAAAGGGTCATATGGCGGAAGTACGTGTTTTTCTGTGTCTTTGGTGTGTTGTAAGTTGCCCATGCATATATTAGACACGTAAAATTGCACAAATGAAAGTGTGGGAACAAAAGATGCATTCTATCTAAAAGCGAATGCTCAACCAGACTTGCCTGAAACGCCTCGTGTAACCACACCCTGGCGAATCTACGTAACTTCGTAACATGATTTGACTAAGACCACCCAAATCTACACATAGTTAAGGTGGGCGTAATTGTAAATCTCATTGTATCGTCTGTCAGTACAATTGCTTTGGAACCTGATGTTCCGAATATGGTAAGAGGCGTTACATTTCCGTGAAATGCTTGCAGTATTTGACCAATCACTATGCACTGGTGAACTGGCAAATCATAGCACACCTCGCTTTTCAGAGCCATGAGCTTTGTAAAAAATCAGCGCGTTTCAGAGAGGCGGGGCAAAGAGGAGATACAAACATGCACGGTATGTGGAAAATACAGCGTTTTTTAAACTTTAAATGGTGTATACACATTGCATTACATCTAAAACAAACAATAATATTCATTTTAGCCGTGCAATATGACTCCTTTAAAAACATACAACCGTTGAATGAAGAGAAAGAGAGATGCGCTTGCAAAACTGAACTTGCAGGCACAATATATTTGTCTATTCATTATTCTATCAGCCTACCTACGGGGATCGACAGGTAACGTCTCAAAGATCGACCAGTCGATCGCGATCGACGGGTTGGTGATCACTGATTAAAAGGGACCACGCACTATTTTTATTCAGTCAGTTTGACGCTGCAGTATTTATCCAATCATGACTGTTGATACTGCAAATATGTATATACAGTATAACCCAGGGTTTAGTGATGTACAGTGTGAAACATCAGGTTATGAAAACCCAGGGTTATCTCTTAACCCCTGGTAAATTATAAGCAGGGTATATAACCCAGGATTCTGTTTACCTGGGGTTAAGAATAACCCGGGGTTAATGAGTTCAAGTGTGAAAAGCCCTTTGTAAACCCTAATGATTACTAAAATACATTTAAAAAACTTAAAACCAAGATATGTCTTATTATTTGGCAATTTTTATTAAATAATGACAAGCTCTAAAATATTTTATTTGATAGAAATTTTGGGAGCAGGCCTTTGAATATCATTGAGTATAATGGGAGGTCTTGGAGTCAAAAAGGTTGAGAACCCCTGTTCTGAAACCATGTAGCTTTCGGTGAAGAAATATTTTTCACTGCGTCATAAACCTTTGGGAATTGCCTGACATTAGTAATGGGACATCAATACTGAGATTGAATATAATGAGACGTGAGAACTTTGGGACAGACTAACCTATTAATGCAGTTTATTCAAAATACTCATTCTGGTTTCTTATCTCTTGCATTCCAGGACGAAAACATCATGAACTCCATGCAGCTCTTTGAAAATGTGATATAGATTGTGGGTGAATCTAAGCTAAAAAAGAAACCTGATGTCCCAAATCACTGTCTATATACCAAACTAGCACAGTAGTCACTCTGTCTTGTTCGTTAGCACTATTCTCCTGCCTGCTGCACTCCATAGAATCTTATAGACCACGTAGCCTACTGCAGTATGGGCTCACCGATTTTTCTTCACAGCGGGACTACTTTTAAAAAGAAAGACTGAATGGCTGGGATCTTCCTGTCATCAAATACTGGCAAATGTTTGGTGGAACTTTTCGATCAAAATGAGGAAATGAAGTTGCAAGGTCAAGTTTTGTATTTCTGGTTGATGGATTCCAATGGAGTCCTCAAAACCATGTCTACCCTGGACTGCTTTCTTCTGCCTTATGAATAAAGGAAATGACTCAATCTCAACCTTCCAAATAACATAGTTCTAAAAGGGAAGTATGGTAACTGTGGAATTTAATGGACCGAATGGATCCTTTAGCACTGATGACAATTTGAAGCACATGACAATGAATAGCGAGATGCCAGAGACTACACTCAAATTAACAAAATAAATGTGATGATAACAGAAAAAAAAACTGAAGCATGCCTGTCCAAATATGTGAGATATTAGTGATTTCTTGCATGGAGACTGACAGAGTTGTACATTTTCTTCCTTGTAAGCCAGTAGGTCCCACAAAAGACTAAGCAAGCTAAAGAAGCTGTATGTGTGAAGTGAACTAGTGTACCAGTGTTTTTAAGTTCTGCTCAAACTTGTATTGCACATATCAGTGGGACCAGGATGATTTGTTTGGTCACATTTGATTCTTGCACAGCAATGAGGTATATAAAAGGTATATATTTAAAATATAAGCATTTTAGTCTGCTTTAAATCGGACTGGTTGTGTGTTTTATTTTCGGGAATGTATTTATTTGTCAAGGAGTGTGTCAAGTGGAATGCCGGGTTTGGGCGTGAACTTGAAATGCCCAAGTTAATAATGTGTTTTACCAATTTTATCATTTAAATAAATAATGTGGATTTTGATTTTTATACTGTATGTAGCTGAGATAAATATATGAGAGGCTTGGTTTAGCTTTATATTTTATTAGTTATGCCCGTAAAAGTTATATTTCATTATTTTGTGAAGTAAAGGACGCATGGTTAGAAATCAACTTACTCTTCCATGATCATTGTATTCTCAGGAATACAGTGATGAGCAGTTGTTGTAAATTTGTGCGAACATGACATCCTTTTTGTATCATTTTCACTTCAATTAAGAATGCTGGGCAATTTCAGTATTGTATGACCCACCCACAGAGGAAGAAACAAAATTATACAGGTGAATAAAAGTCTTTTTTTGGTTTAGTTGCCGTTTTAGTAGCAATCGTAAAAGCCCTTATTTATTTATTCTGTGTTTATTTGGTTGGAGCAGATACAATTTATTGTAGATCAAATGAATAAAAAATGCACTACTCTTGATGAAAGCTGAGTTTCTGTTAATGTGTGCGTGTGTGTGTGTGTGCCCACTTCCTTTGGTGACATATGGCATGTCCTCATTTAAAACCCCTTTAATGCTTGTAAAATAAAAAAAAATTAAACATTTGAAATTTTAAGTTAATAAAAATAAAGTCTCCTCTACATTTTATTATCTTTTGGTTAAATAAGAGCTTGCATTATGTCTGTATTTGATCATGTAAAAATCATGTAAATTCAGGTTATGATCATTCTTTTATAACTGTGCATGTAAAAACGAGGGTCATCCTGGGTGATATTAAATGCTGACGTATGCGGAAAATTAACCCTTAAACAAACACATTTTAGAAGCGAGAAGTCATTTTTACTAATGTTGCACGAATTTAACCTTTTTTTGTAAGAGTCTTGTGAACAGTTTTGCAGCTCATCACACAATTCATCTTGCACAAGATTTTGAAGAACATGAATGTGTGTTTTATTTATGGTCAGTGTTTATGTCATGGCTCTGCTTCATTTAGTCATGTTTTTCTTGGTCCTGTAGCAGAGCCATGACAAAGCCTTTGGTTATGTGTGGAGAGAAACATATTATTGTCCTTTTGACAATAATACACGTTCTCTCCAGTGTCTCGTCATTGACCCCGCCCCTCTCATTTCCTTGTTATCTTTCCCTGAGTGTTTATTACCCACACCTGCCCTGTGTTAATTATCCCTCATTTGTCTTGCCTATATATAACCTCTTGTTTCTTTGTCCTGTGCTTGTGGATTGTATCGAGTATGTGCTATGTTTGTTGTTCTTACCTGTTTATGGTGTCTTCGATTACGTGCTCTATGTTCGCTGTGTTCCTGTTTTGCTGTGTATCCCTTGTCCTGTAGTAAGTGTTCAGTCAAGTTTGTTTCTAGTGTTGTTTATTTTTTAGTTTAGTGTCAGTTAGTCTTCGTCCTGTTGGTTATCCGGTTTTGTACTGTTTTGCCCCACCGTGGGTTTTTGTTTTGTTTTGATTATTTTAATAAACGTATTCTGTTAACCCCTTCACTGCTTGCCTGCATCTGGGGTCTTCCACCCGGAACCCTGACAGTTTATGTAAGCCTAAGCATATTCTGATGATTCATCCCGAGATGATGCTGTTATGTTTGTTTGGGTGTCTGACAATGGAATATAGTCTCATTACTTCACACCCTCACCTCTCCCATTTTCCTTTCCTTCTTTCTCTTCTCTTCTCCTCTTTTTTCTTATTTTCCACTTCACATATACATGAAATTTTAAATGAAGAAAATATGGGTGAACACGTTTCAGTTCTGTGTGAAGCCCATAAACCTACTAACCTACATCCATCAATTAGCACAACTGATCTTCTGATTAAGGTCATAAACAACCAAGATGACAGAGCAGACAAAAATCTCTTATTTGGTTTAGTTTACCTACCCTGAAAGCTAAGAATCTCATCAGCGAATAGGCCATCTCTCACCTGCTGCTATTTCCAGAAGTAACATCACTTGTACATTTATTCTGAGCAGAAATACAATACATTTATTGACATACGCCATATATAGCCTCAGTTGCAGATGTTAGGGATGATACACACACAAGCTCACATCTAGCATAAACAACAAATAGGCATTACACTGGATCAAAACCATCCACGATAGCCTATAGTATGGTCATATCTGGCCATCACACACATTTTGAATAAGACAAGTATTGTTTTGTTGCTCCATCACCAATTATGTTTATATTTAAAATGCTGCAACATGCAGCTTCTACTAAACACGAAAACATATTCAGGTCAAACTGTTATTGAAGTGTTTACCTTGCTTTCTAAATAGAAGAAAACATACATTTCTATAGTATAACATGATATTTTATATCCCCTAAATATGTTTGCAGAGTCTAAACCTAACCTTCTACAACAATAACAATACACCATATGTGCTATAAATAAACTCCATTAATTATTTATTGAAAACAGACCATATAAAATATATCAAACAAGGACGAAAAGGACGATTTATGAAATATTACTAAACATCTTGCATCCTTCATTCATTCACCATCAGGGGGCGGTAGAGGGTAATGAAAGCTGTTACTTAAGCTCAGAAATTAATTGAGATTTACTGGTGATGTGGGTTGTTTATGACTAAATAAAAACCTAAATGCAACAAAATAATTATTGCACAACAGAGCATATTTTTTACATTACTTTTACTGACTCTCTGATAAGCAGAAATGAGGTTTCCTACCTGTTCTCTGTTATTTTAAGTACAATTTGACAATAATACACAACTATTTTTGAGGTTTATTATTTCAAATGTATATGTTTCGTTTTCAGTTAGGCTACTCCTGTTTGGTGGTGGTGAAATTGAAGTGAAAATAATTTAGTGGTGATTTGACATGGAATTCTATGTTTGCTTAGCTATTGCAAAGGGTATTTTAACACTACAATTTTATTAAAATTGGGTAAAACATTCCAAGACTTTTCTTGTGATCACAATAGCCTATGGCTTTTATAGCCTATAAAAAATATGATGCTTTCTCTATGTTTCATATTTAATTATGTGAAAAGTACAGATCACCTCAGATCCAATTTCCAATACAGATGTGTATTTATGCAATGACCAATGTAAAACAGTGTTAAATATGTGAAATAATTTGTCCTATTTCATAATGAGGTGGTGGCTGTGAAGGTCGATTAAGTAATGATGCTGTACGCGCTGTAGACCGCTAGGTTGCGCCGAAGAGCGCGATGAGACGCGCCATTTTTACAGTTAAACAGGACGCGCTGGAGGAAAAGAGAGTCTAGTGAGATATAAGATGACTTTTTCATTTTGTTTTTCTTATTTTGTTAATAATTACATAAATATACAACATTCCTGAGGGAACAATGGGGGCGTGTGAAGGAGGTTGCGAGCGGGCTAATGGAACCACCGGTCAGGTACAAGAGATGACTGGAGTGTTGCGTATTCGCTTCTGAACAATCCCATTGGCCGAGCGTCAACGTAAGGGAGTGATTTAAGCGCGTAGTGACGTCAGAGTTTGTTATGAGCATGCGTTGAAATGCCCCGTGTCTCTCTCCATGTCTGGGCTATATAACAGCTAAAAAAACCCGACATTTGCCTTCTGCTCATCTTATATACCCCTGTCTGGTCGAAAGCAAGCAACTCATTCATCCTCGTTGATCGGGGAAAGTCGCTGGTCCTTTGTTGACTTTCAGCAGTAGTAAGAAGGACGCTGCTATCAGGTACACCGAGACAAATCAAAAGGGGAAATTACAGAAAAGAAGGACGTCTTTTCTTCCTGGAACGGTAAGCTATAGCGACCGATTGTATTTTATTAGGCACGTGCTGTACATTTCGTTCCAAGTGTATATTGTTACAATATATTAGTCGTAATATTTGACCGAGTAGCCTACTACAAAATGTCTCATCCGCATCCTATCGGCACTCCAAGATTCCAGTTCAAGAGATGCGATACATATTCGAGGTCTGACCAATGAATGCTGATTACCGGTTGTAATAGAGAAGTGCTGTAACACCATCATTTGTGACTTTTTTTAACGAATAAGGGTCACCATTTTGATGTATGAATAGTGATCGTCACTACTGGTGAAATTTAATAAGAAATACGGCCTCTTTTGGAACACGTGTTATCAGGTCGTCTTCTCAGAGATGTACTACTTTCTCATCGTAAAGGAACTGACAGCGACGGTGCACGTGGCCGACGATGCTCTATATCACTTGCTTTTTGCTTGTTTCGACACAAGAATTGGTTTTAAAGAAAAAATGCTAATTTGCTCACCCTCCGATTGTTACAAACTTGCATAAATTTCGTTGATCTGCTACACACAAAGGAAGATATTTGAAAGAATGTCAGTAACCATGGAGATCTCACCCCCCATTGACTCCCATAGTATTTATTTTCCCTACTATGGCAGTAAATGGGGGTAGGATGGATCTGTTTGGTTACGGACATTCTTCCAAATATCTTCTTTTGTGTTAGTAGAACAACCTGAGGGTGAGTAAATGATGACTGAATTTTCATTTTTGGGTGAACTATCGCTTTAAGCTTTACAGTGTATTTATAAGTGTAAATCAGGTTAGCTTATTATGTAGCTGGTTATTGATCCAATACCAACCCAAAACTGTTACACAATTTGTTCTTTACTGTGTTTTACACCTTATTCCAGTAGGATTTAATGGTATCCTGTTGGTTCCCATTCACCCAAGATAACATCCCACCAACAGAACCCAACACATTACCAGTAGAGATACCCACATAGACAAGTTTCCTTTTATCTAAGACTAAATAAATGGAGGCTTTTGAAGTCTCTCTCTTCAAGATTGTTGTCGGTATTAGTGATGGATGTTGTGAGAATTGGCTAACTAGGCATGTGGGGAAGATGATGCGAGCGTTCCTGCTTGATTTTGTCAATTCATGCCAACCTCACCGATGTCTGACACCACCAATGACTCAGTGTAATGCAGCATAGCCATTAAAAGAGTTTTTACTTGTTTTGAACATAGCAGTTCATTTTGTTGACACTGCAGTCATTAGTAAAACTCAGTTTTGTAGAATCAGATTCATAATGAGCTATATTTAAAGTGATAATTCACCTAAATTCAACATTTACTCACCCCGTTTTCTAGGTCTTTCTTTTTTTCACAGAACATAAAAGAAGATATTTTGAGGAAATTTGGTAACCGAACAGCGCTGGCACCCATTCACTTCTATTGTATGGACACAAAACCAGTGCAAGCCAATGGGTGCAAGTTAACAAAATTAAAAACATTTCAAAATATCATCTTTTGTCTTCTGCAAAAGACAGAAGTCAAACATGTATAAAATGACATGAGGGTTAAAAAATGATGACAATTTTTTTTATTTTGTGGTGAGCTATGACTTTAATAGTTCACCAATGTGCAATTAAGCAAGATTGTTAACATCAGCTTACTTTCCTTGAAGTACTTTGCGTTGGATAAATTTAATATTAACTTGTTGTCCATGTTGCTTGCTCGTCAGAGAGATACTTTCTTTTGAAAAGCATCTACTTAAATCACACATTTAATAATTACACCATAATCTAATTCACTAGTTTGTAGGGATGTAACGATTCACTCAGCTCACGATGCGATGCGAGTCACGATTCTGATCTCACGATGCGATTTAGTCACGATTTACTCACGATTTATTTTGAAAAAATGAGTTGAAACAAATTAGAAATGAACAACTTCCCTTGCATTATTTCTTAAATGCTTCACGTTTCTTTGTATGATAAAATAATGTTTTATTTCAAATAACAAAACTAAACTGCAATTTTATAACAAATTAATAATAGAAAAAGTCTCTTTAATATAAACAAACTAATACTGTATGTGCTTTTCTTGGATTTTTTTGCATTTAAGAAATATCAGCATCCACGTTTAGATTTTCAGTGAAAATAGCGGCCCCTGCTGTTCAAAAAATGTATCGCAATTCAGTTCAAGCCTCAACCGAATTGAATCGTTGCTCATTACAACCGATTTTCAACTGGCTCACGGTGAATCGTTACATCCCTACTAGTTTGAATCACATTGTGAGTTATTCATATTTACAGTACAGCAGAACCAATGTCTTATTAATAGTATGCAACCTCAGAGTTTGAGTCCTGCCAGTAATCTTTTGTAAACAAAAAAAGAATTTAGTACGCAAGCTCAAAGACATTCAGAGTTGAATGAACTGTTTAGACAAAGAGTCATTGTGTACTGAAGCAAATCTGATTTCTGTGTCTGCGGATTCTTGTTTTGTCCTCAAATCTGGAGGCTTTAGTTTATAGCACAGGCTGTCGGTAGCAGACGGATGTTCTGAGTGGAATGCTTTGCTTAAACAAATCAGTTATTGTTGGTTTTGTTTTGACTTGATATATGAGAAAGTGAAGAGAATGCTATTTTTAATGATGTGCAGAAATATTTCATGTCACAGTTTGAATTAATCAAAATATTAGATATGTTAATTATTTAAAAAAACAATACTGTAAAGTAACATTAATAAATGTTACTTTCCATTATTAAATCAGATGATCTTCCTCTTTAAATCAGCATTTGTCAGCAGAAGTCTTGACTCATCAGTCAGAACTTGTCTAGTAGTGTTTACATAACCTTTATTGATTTCTCGCACCATAAGTCAAGGAAGAACAGTATAATTAAAACGTTGGAACCAACTGACCAAACCACATTAACAACACAGCAGTCTAATGGTCACAAAACATCCCCTGTCAGCCTTTGATGCTTTACAGATAAAACAGCAAGCACAAGAGGTTTTGAGGTCTTGCTTCTTTTTATTTCTTTTGTTGGCTGTTTTCTCTTGTCACTCGCAAAGTAAGATTTAGTTGTTAAAAGTGTTCAACCCCCTTCATTTTATTCACATTTTGTTATGCTGCTGCCTTATCTTAAACTACTTTAAATGATTTTTTTTACATTAATCTACACTCCATGCACAATAATGACAAAACATAAACTGATTTTTGACAGCTTTGCAAATTTATTAAAAATAAAAAACAAAAATAAGTACATTGCATAAGTATTCACACCCTTTTCTGGGACACTTGAAATTTAGCTCAGAAGCATTAGTTTTGCTTGTTGATGTTTATACACTTAGGTTAACTCCACTCGGTGCCAAATTCAATTGAATAAGTATGATTTGGAGCGGCACATACCTCTCTATAAAGGGTGCAACAGCTGAAAATGCATATCAAAGTAAAAACCAAGACATGAGGTCAAAAGAACTGCCAGTAGAGCTTTGAGACAGGATTGTATCAAGGCACAGATCTGGGGAAGACTTCTGAAAAAAATCTGCTGTATTGAAGGTTCACAGAAGCATGTAGCCTCCATTTATCCTCAATGAAAGAGGTTTGGAACCACCAGATCTCTTACTTGAGCTGACCTCCTGTCCAAACTGAGCCATCGATGGAGAAGGGTCTTGGTTAGAGCGGTGACCAAGAAGCTGATGATTACTCTGGTTGAGCTCCATGATCATATATGGAGATGGGAGAAACTTACAGAAGGACAAACATCACTGCAACACTCCACCAATCTGGGCTTTATGGCTTAGTGGCCAGACTCAAACCTTTGCTCAGTGAAGACACATGGAAACTTGAAATATGCAAAAACGTACTTCAAAGAATCTTTCAAACTGTCAGAAACAAGATATTCTGGTCTGATGAATCTCAGATTCATGCATCATGTCTGGAGAAAAACAAGCACTGCTCAACACCTGTACAATACCGTCTTAACAGTAAAGTGTAGTGGAAACAGCATCATGATGTGGGGGTGTTTTTCAGCTTCAGGGACTGTACACAAAATACGGAGATAATGATCATGAAAACCTAGCCCAGAACATTCAGAACCTCGGACAGGGCAGAAGGTTCATTCTCCAACATGACAATGATCCTAAGCACACAACTAAAACAATGCAAGAGTGGCTTATGGACAACTCTGTCTATGTCCTTGAGTGGCCCAGCTAGTGCTTGAACCCAACTGAACATCTCTGTAGAAACCTGAAAATGTCTGTCTACTGATGATCTCCATCCAACCTGACAGAGTTTGAGAGGATCTGAGCAGAAGAATGGCAGAAAATTGCCAAATGCAGATGTGTAAAGCTTTTCACATCATACCCAAAAAGATTTGAGTCTGTAAAGGCGCTTTAACCATTTTCTGAGTTAAGGGTATGAATACTTATGCAATGTACTTATTTTTGTTTTTGATTTTTAATAAATTTGCAAAGCTGTCAAAAATCAGTTTTTTGTTTTGTCATTATTGTGCATGGAGTGTAGATTAATGTAAAAAAATAATCATTTAAAGTAGTTTAAGATAAGGCAGCAGCATAACAAAATGTGAATAAAATGAAGGGGGATGAATACTTTTGCAAGCCACTGTATGTCATTGTGGACTGATGTCATTCTTTCTGTCCACTGTTTTCAAGACACTTTACATTTGTTGAATTTTAACTTTTACTACAAACTATCTTTGTCATTAAAAGTAATTTATAATTATATATAATAAAATGTTTTTATATCTGTATTTTGTAGTGGTGAAACGGATCACGGATGATCCGTGATCCGTGCTCTACGATTTGGAACGCATGTGACCTGTGGATTATCTGTTAAATTTATTCTTCTGATTGTTTTAGCACGCTCGCGCTCTCGCTCTCTCCATTATCTGGACGAGTACAATATTAAAGCGCATTCTCGCGAAGACTATATCTTAGAGTACATAACATGAGATCATGTAAATTACATTTCATGCAGTGTGTAATGTTGCCGTGTTTGAAAGTAAGCAGTCTGCCAAGTTGTAAATCCGAAGGTGAATGAATAACAAAGTTATTGGCTTGGAAAAAAGGGAGTCGACTCTGAATCACACAAACGAGTCGTCCCTAGTCCGAACCGTGGCGGATTTACGTCACTACATTTAGTCCCCGCCTACGTTTTGCTAGGACTGCCCGCGAAAACGTCACTCTTCTCCCCCAAACCCTGTAGCTCGTGAGCCTCATTCGCGGTAGACCAATCACAGCAGACTAGACCATCTGACTAATCACATCAGACTAGGCTAGCGGAAAGGAGGGGATTAGACAGATGAATCGCACAACGACTCATTTGAGAGTCAGTCAAGAAGCAAGGTAAGAATAACTGCCTATTATTACGAAATAATAGTGTTTTTACACCTTCTATGTACATAAACTTGTAAATTTGTAAAACTTGTAAAAATCCCTAGTTATGTACTCTTTAAGTCTCTTTAAGGACTCTTTAAGAGTCAAAACGCAAATGACGCGATTCGTGCGCAAACGCGCACCACTTCAGCAATTTTGACGCGCCGCGCACTCAAGAGAATGAGAGAAAGTCATTCGAGATACTTCATTATCGCCACTTCATAACACCCGTCACATTTATAATCTGATCGCTAGAGATCCAGTTAACAGCCGTTTACTCTGATTGAACGTTTATATCATATTTATTTGTTATACATGTTGTCATTTTTGTATGCATGCATACGTATGACATAGCCTAGAATATACATAATAATGTTAATCTGTTAAATTAATCTGTTGATATCGCCAGGGTACTTTCACAAGTTATTATTATAATAATATATATAATAATAAACTATGATGAGCATTTACATTAGCCGATCCGAAAAATAATCCGATCCGTGACCCAAAATCTGTAAAATGAGTTTTGTGATCCGTTGCACCACTAGTATTTTGAGAACGCTTTCCCTTAAGGTGAGGCCCTTTCCAACAATTTTGCTTTAACATTCACTTTCATGTTGGTTAACCAAATTAATTCAGATTCCCAAATCAGGTATACAAAACAACCTTGATGGTGCCCTTCTTACACCGAATGTGCATTTTGTCTTTAATAAAGCACATTCAAATTACACTATTTTGATTATACTAGATCTGTTATGGTTTGATATCTGATCTTATATTAGAGTATAACATTTCTACATTGACAGTTATTGATGAATGAATGAATAAATGAATGAATCGGACTTGGCTACATCTTTAAAGTTCTGATTTAGGAGTTTTAAAGTGAATGTGAGGCTCAGCATTCAAAGTCTCACTCATCTGCTGACAGAGGGTCTTCAGAGTATCCCACCTGATCAAAGCCTCTTTCCATGGGGTCACTGTTGTGATGAACTGATGCACAGAGATGCCATGGTTGTGTTCATCTAATTCATCCTTCATTGAGATGTACAGATATTCAATGGTTTGCCCTGCGCCCCCCCCCCCGCGGAGGTGAGCTGTGATTAATTAAAGCCCCTTGTGGTGGTGCAGTGGTCCTGTGATGCCGGGACCCTGCAGTGCTACTGTATTGTCACTAAACTCAGTTTACCATGGAGGGGGCTAATTAAACCGCATATTTGTGTGAATTTGGTATTAAGGAAGAATGTGTTGTGAAAGGTCAGTCTCCTAGCAGGAAGGCAAGAATCTAGCTTGAGTGATGAGTCACTGTTCAGAATGATTTGAGCAGTTTTAAAGAGGAAGTTTGTGTATGCTGGGTTTGGGGTTTTGGAGAGATAGTTTAGGGATACGGGTTCATCTAAGGATGATGATAGATAAGATTTCCAGCCAATGTTTTAAGATCAGTCCTGCGTTTGTTTCCCCTTCAAACTGTCACTGTTGTGACAACCAGTCAATGTCTAAACACAAAAGGCAACAGTGATGTAACATTTCAAGCACATGGTACGTTGTGTCCTGCAATAAATATTTTTTTTGTGTAAATACATACCACTCTGTTACATTTATATACGCCTCTTCCTGTAAAATGTCTTTTTAAACACATCATCATGAGTGTAATTAATGATGTCCATATTTTATTTTAGGGTTGCACCGATATGTACATTTTGGCCGATAACCTATCATTCTTTAACATTGGAAGTTGATAACCGATATATTGGCCAATATACAGTATCTAAATATTAATATAAAATTCCCTAAGACTGAAACAAAAGGCAAAAAGTGGACAACTGCGTATTTGAAAACATTCACTTCAGAAAACAAGGTAACCATTAGTTCTCTTTTCCCCCTGAAAATCATGTACCAAGCCCACTTTACACTAGTTAACGATTCTTTAACCTTCAAACTTTTCTGGTATATTTAATAAACAAATTATAGATATTCTTCCAGAAAAATGTTCTTAATAGCCACATGTCTAACAGGTCTCAAGATAGAAAGCATTCAGACAGCAGTCTGATTCAAACAATATGCTTTTGTTCCTATCTATATACTGTACCTACATCAGCAATGTTTTGATAATAGCAGTAAGTGAATGATCACGACAGAAAGACAGTACTGTACTGTATTTTAACTGCAAGCAGTGTGCAGATGAAGTAGTTTAACCAGAGGAGATGATTTAAAGGTGTCCTGAACTGGCCGTTTTTATTATTTTATACTGTTGTCTGAGGTCTACTTATGACGTCCTCGTGGTTTTTACATTCGAAAACGTCAAAATCAATCAATAATAGGCTATTTTCTACCCAGGTTTTGAGGCCGTCTCGACAAACGCTCTGTTTAAATGGGCGTGCCGCATTGAAGAGTAAACGCCCACTGCTATGATTGGATAGCAGTTTGCGTAGTAAACTTAGTTGGAGCCTTCTGTGAATTTGGTTAGACGCATAACGTTAGGTTACACATTATCAGGACATATCAAGCGATCTCTAACAAAGAAATAGTGACGCATAGTACATATGTTTTACTCACATAAGATTGCTGCGCCATTCCTTTTGGATCCAATATTGACTGCACAGCACTGCTTTTTCATTTTAGTCTTTCTGCAAATCCAGCGCCTTGTTCACAAAGGAATCCACGGTGAAATGACGCAAACAAATGCTCAATGTTTCACCCACGTGAGCAGGAACGTACTTAAAAATAAACTTCAACCACGCATTCCTAATATCAGAATCTGAAGGAATTCTGTGTTCTTCCACGACCAGGCGCTGCACAATGTTGCATGTTTGTTGCTTGGTCGCTCTAAATAAAAATAACAGTGAAAGAAAATAAGGACAAGACTAAAACAAACCTTAAAATGCAAATTCTTTATATATTTGATAAGACCAAAAATTCTTTAAATCTGCAACAGACCATTTATTAAGACCTTAGTGCCGAGGCTTTTTGATCTAAGACCAAACGACAAGCATAAAAGCGCTTATTAATAACAAACATGGCAACACAGCAAAAGAGCGCTGTGTGATGGAGCGTTCCGAGCATAAACGCAACACGGCGCATATCAGCAGTTTAGTTTAAACTGATGGACAAAACGAATCTTTAGCAGAAAAATATGTCACTATGGTTACCAGTTTGTCAGTCATCACAAATGCGGTAGTGTGTACTATGTGTGGTTAAAGTCATTCGCTAACCGGTGGGCGGGGCTAGAGATGTAGTCGTTGATATTCTTCTGTGGAGGCGGTGTTCAACCTATCTTTAGATAGGTGCATTCCAGGACCTGGGGTTCGCTGAGCCTGGTGTCAATAACGGTTGTAATCTCAGTAACAAGGGTGTTTTCAGTTCTGACACTTACAGGATGTTCGCTTGAATACGATTCCCTCTTATACAACAAACGCTCGGGTTAAAATCGAGGTTTTAATTCATCGCCTCTTTAAGATTTATCGGGTATAATTTATCGGCCTAAATTGTATTATCAGCCGATACTGATAACATAAAAAAACATTAATTTATCTTGCATCCCTATTTTATTTAGTAGACTTCGGAACTCCACAGATCATAAACATCTGTGAATATGATCATGAAAATGACAACTTCTTACTGCAGTTTATGAAAAGATGATAGACATTAAACTAAATGTGGGAAATTTATATTATATATTAAAGTTAGTGATTTTATTTTTGACATATTACATTGAATTAATTTAAGTTTTTTTTTGTTCCTATTAATTTCTCGCAGTGTCTCATAAGTTTTGACAGCTGTATTTTCAGCTCTGCTGAACAAGATGTAAAGTAAAATGGCAATAACGCTAGTTTTGATTTGTCTCTTTTATGATTGCATTGAGGAAGCACATCAGTTAGTGTCAGCTCTTTTCTGTTAGGGGTGAAGTTATCTCTTGAAGAGTTTGCAGATTTCTAGTTTAAAGAAACCATAAAAAGAGCAAAAGTGAACCTGAACTTGGCACTTTATTACAACTGTCATTCACACACGCTTCCTGTCTTCCATCATCTCCTGTGGGCATGTGTACATGTGATATGAGCCCATTGTGGGGCTTCATATAAATTGACAAATTGGGTGAGAGGTGAATGTTTATTACAACAAGGTATAATGTAATTTGAATCATTATATTTCATTTAGTCAAAAACACTTAAATAATAAGATATTGCATTAGAGGATCTAATTCATTTAGTTTTGATATTAAAGGAATAGTTCACCTTCAAAAAGAAAATTGTCATTATTTACTCACTATGTTGTCATTTTAAACCTGTGTGATTTTTCTTTCTTCTGCAAAACACAAAAGAAGATATTTTGAAAAATGTTTGTAACCAAAAATTGTTGCTCCCCATTGACTTCTATTTTATGGACACAAAACCAAGTCAATGGGGGCCAACAGTTTTCGGTTCTTTTGTGTTCTGCAGAAATCATACAGGTTTGAAATAATGACAGAATTTTTATTTTGAAGGTGAACTATTTCTTTAAGGTAAGCATGAGATTTGTAACATTTGGGTAGTTGACAAATAAACCATACATGTGTCCTATGGTGTGACAAAAATGTAGAAAGCAATGAAGATAAATCTCACTTAAGTAGGGTATCGTTTGAATTTTAGCAATTCCGATTCCACTTAATCGATTCCGATTCTTATCGATTCCCAGTTTCGATTCCACAATTGAAGTAAAACGCTTAGAAATCTACCTGCATGGTCATTTAGCCTGCTAATGGACTGGTTTGCAAATATATATATATATTTATGAGCACTGTTTTGTGTACATATACACATAGCAACCATGTTTTGTCAGATTTTTTACTATTTGTATTACCATAGTTTAAATACATCATGGTTAAACTGTAGTTACTATAATTAAACTATGGTTAATTCGTGGTTACTGTGCTTTCTGCAAATACTATAGTTAAACTATGGTTAAACTACTGTTAAACTAAATCTGGAAAATGTTTATCAGTGTTAATTTATGGGGAGATTGATTTAATAGAATCAGTTAAAACCCACATAGGTGCAGCCATCAACTTTGAGATGCAACTGGTAGGAAAAGACTCATTTCATTTTGTCACTGCACAGGCTGTTCATAAGATTGTGTATGAATTGTAAGTTGTTTGTTAGCAGTTTAGCATTTGATGTGCCATGCACGTGCAGCATGTTCATGTTCAACTGATTTAGTGGTTCTGATTAACTGCTATGTAAATATATACCTTGAATTATTCTCATGATATTGTTTGTTGTTGAAATGAGTAAAAGAATAATGACTATAAATTATATTCAGCTAAAGCTAAACATCTATAGTTGTTGGCTGGGAGATCAAATAAATCTGTATCGTTGAGCAAGATTGTCGTTGAGTTATTCCTTGGACACTCAAGAGTTGATTGAAGCCTATTTCAAGTTTGGGCAGACATTGAAGCTACAAAATTCATGGGAAACTTGACAGTTACTATAGTAAAATTCTGGTTAACTTCCCAATGGCTTTTATTGAGATATCAGCAGATCACAAGTTAACATGCACATTTCCCAAAAATATGCACACAGGAATTGGTAAGAGGAATTAAAATTTGTATTTAAAGTATCTGATTCCTAGGCCTGTACGATAATTTATCACGATACCACTAAATCCTATTGTAATCGAGCTGGCTGCGATATGCAATGTGTCGATATTTTTTTTAATGCGTAGCTTGTCCGTGAAGCACGGCGCTGGGATCAGTAGGAAATGCTGCTCGATCTAAAAGCAGTGCGAGTTTGAGTCGCTTACAATGTGCATTTGAAAAAGCAACACCCGTCAAACATGATCATTATAAATATACTTTATTATCATTAAAATACCTGATGAGGCTTGAGTAACCGTGATAAAAAGATGTCCATAGGCATTTCCTAGATTCTAGAGCGCGTTATGGTCTTCTTCTGCAGCGCGTATTTGGAGTTTCGACAGGAGAGCGCCCTCTGTCTTTCGGATGCAGCAGCATTTTCCCGTACTTCACTCAAAAGCTGTGCATAAATCACGTGATATTCATCGTCGGTTAATCGCGACATCCCTACCGATTCCTATTCTTTTCGATTCCGATCCGATTCCAAACCTTTCGATTCTGAATTGGAATTGATTTTCTATTCCCAACCCTACCCTTAAGTGCTAAATATAAATATTAATAATATAAAAGGATATATTAACAGTTTTTCTACATTTTTGCTGTCACACCATAGGACACGTTTACAGTTTATATGTCAACTACCCATTTAGGACTGTCAAAACCTGCATCTTTGCATTGTCACAGTGCAGTAGGTCTTTTCTGTGCATGGTTTTATTTAGCTATTTTATAGTTTATAAAATGTTCCCAGTAATATACAATTTCAGATATGGTACCATGATTTACTATAATTTGGTCACTTAAAACAAAATATTTAGATTTATGGCCCTACGGTGCTTCCTTAAAATGTCATTTTCAATGTCATGTTCTCCACATCTCTCTCAGTGGCCTTCACAACTGACCATGTGCCTGTCTGCCTGGCAGATGTTTTGACATTATGGCTGGTGGTGGCTTGCAGAATTGAGCTCTGTGTATGTTTTGTCTATAAATATGTAGTTTTTAAGTGTCTAGGTTTAGAAAGCTGTAATTATGAGATCATTTAGGGTGACCAAATTGAAGTGTGTGATTCAGACGCTAATCGCCAGTGTGGCAGCACATGACTTCATTACACACAGGGAACAGACAGAACTGCACTGTCACCAGACATTGTGGGGAAAACAGTCGCTGTAGCTCTCTGGACAATAATAATTATCAGTCATAAGGAATCTTTCAAGCAACTTGTCTTTAAAATCTCTTATCGTGTCGTAGTATAAAACACTTACAGGGTTTGTTTTTGGTAATAATTGTGTCCCGGTGAGATGGTGATCTCTGGGTTTAAGGTTTCTATTTTGAAGTTCAAGATTGATATTAGAAACCCTCTTCACCTCAGTTGAATAAATGTTTGTGTGGTTCAGATTTTTTCCACCTCTCCAGGCTGTCTTTAGTTCAACATCAGGCCTCACTCACGGGTGTGAAATATATTTGCTCTTGTTTTTTTTTATTTTCAGAAATCAATCTGCTTGGATAAACTACCTGACGAAATATTCCCATAAATCCATAAAGTAATCTTTAATTTCTTGTTGTTTTGCACAATCTTGAGCCTTTTCGAGGTTAAGCTAGAAAACAGAAGTTTAATGCTTCATTTTTATGTAGTAGGTTTTGGCTGCTAATAACACCTGTCTCCTCTATATTGTCTTTCCTTTCTCATTCCTTTTTTCATCTCCCCTCCTCTGTCTCTTTCTTTTCCATTCTCTGTCGCTGTCTTCTCCCAGTATAACTCCTCCCCCACAGATGCTTCCAGCTGACCTGATTGGTGGGAGTGATGTTTGAACTAGGTACTTATTTCCTTACTGTCCCCAGCTGCCCTCCAACACCTGATTTCTAAATAGTCAATAGACCTAAACTATCAAAGATATCTGCTATCAGTTTTGCTTTTGGCACTCTGTGAACCTGCGGAGTAAACAACTTTTTAACTTTTTACTGCAGTATATAAAAAGTGATACACATTTAGAGAGTAAATGTGGGAGTTTTGCTCACATCATTATTTTGTTAATGAGAAGTTGTAAATAGTGATTTCATATTTGATATAAAAATAGCGCTTTCAATATGCCCTTCTGTGTTCCGGACTTGACTGTGGACCGCAAACTCTCGCAACGCAACTAATCAAATCTCTGGGTAGCATCCGAAATGCCAGCATAACCAATCAGAAAGAAAGAAAATAATTGTATTAAAAAAATATATTTATAGACCCAATTCATTACATTTTTACATTTATATAGCACTTTTCTGCCTGGGTACTCAAAGCGCTTTTACATGGAAAGGGGGAATCTCCTCAACCACCACCAATGTGCAGCATCCACCTGGATGATGCGACGGCAGCCATATTACGCCAGAACGCCCACCACACACCAGCTTATTGGTGGAGAAGAGACAGTTTTTGAACCAAGCCAATTGGTATACATGGGGATGATTAGGAGGCCATGATGTTTAGAGGCGAATGGGCAAATTTGGCCAGGATACCGGGATTACACCCCTAATCTTAATCGAAGGACATCCTGGGATTTTTAATGACCACAGAGAGTCAGGACCTCGGTTTAACGTCTCATCCGAAGGATGGTGCTTTTTGAGAGTATAGTGAGTGTCCCCGTCACTATACTGGGGCATTAGGACCCACACAGACCACAGGGTGAGCACCCCCTGCTGGCCTCACTAACACCTCTTCCAGCAGCAACCCATTTTCCCAACAGGTCTCCCATCCAGGTACTGACCAGGCTCAGCCCTGTTTAGCTCCAGTGGGCAACCAGTCTTGGGCTATAGGGTGATATGGCGTCGTTTATCATCGTTATATCATCGTTTTCACGATCGATCGGCGTTGTCGTGTGAGTACTCGAGTACTCGTGCCCATCCCTAAAACATTTGAATGTGGCCTCAGACTTGCGCTGTATTATATGTTGGTCACATGATCAGACATCTTGTTAGTATTGTAAGAGTTAGGCACATTGTGTGGTGAAGTCTGACTGAAGTCTGATTTTGTGGACACAGATGGTTCATAGATACCAGACAGATGTGATTGCCCTGGAGTTCAAGGGTGCAGAGAGAGAACATGGGCAGTAGGGTGAGGGACACAGCTGTTGGTGGTGTGATATCTAATCAGCGTCATTATTCATGAAAGGCCACATGAAAACTAAACAGGACATGACGGTTACGAAACTAAACAGCAGCCACTGATAGTGTACTGACCTTCCCTCACCACTCTCTCCCTCCCTCCCTTTCTCTCTCTCCTTAGTTCTATGCCAGTGTTTTGCATGTTTTCCATCTACCCTGACTCATCTTCATCATCCATCTTCCCAATCTTTCTTCTGTCCTGCAGTTTTCATCTCCTATGTTTTATTTATTGGTTTACTTGGTTTGCTTCATTCTTATATATTCTTATGATCCATTTGACTTGTTTTCTGAGCTATATCACACGTATTGTTACTGTAACAAGTGTCTTCAGGTTGATCCAGAAATACACAAATGATCTGTTCCATTAGAAGTGGAAAAGTAACTTTGCGTTACTTAACAGACTTAAAAACTATAATTTAACAAATACATTTATTTATTAAGATTTTCACATTTACATACACACCTTTTTCTCTTAAATGGCCAAAGATGTTCTCTTATCGGCCAATGCTAATAATCTTAAAATGAGCAAATAAAGGTTATAACATTTTAACTGTTGAATTATTGTTTTATTGACCTGAGAGTAATCCCATGTTTAAAGATACAGTAAGTCTCTTTTAAAGAGCTCATGTATTTGTGTTGTTTCACCTCAGATGATCTGGCTGGCCAGTCGGTGGAGCATGAAAGAGTGCTGACGGGCAAAGCAACAGCGTATCTACCGGCGCTCGAGCGTGAGAGGAGGAGCGCAACAGAGGAGGAGAAGGAGGAGAGGGGAGGAATGGGTGTTGGTAAAAACACCACTTCCAAATCCATGGACTCCACCGCAGAGCCTTGCAAATATGAGGAGGAGACCAAAAACAGTGCACATTTCTACCCCATCCCAGTGAGTGTGTGTATAATCTTAGCGGTAAAGCTTGTCATTACATTCAGTCTGACATTGAGTGTGTATACGTGTGTCAGCAGCACGTGTGCACGGTCACATGCAGGGTTAAGCAGCACAGCATTTTTTTGAAACGGACATTTTAAGTAAGTGGCTTTTATAATCCAGTCTGGCTTTCCAGTATTGTGTCAAGTATAAGGAAACCACAAGCAGTGAGAAACATCAAACTTCAGCGCATACACAAACATTTACAATTTCACACAAGTTATAAATCTAATTATAGCCTGCAGTTTGTGTTTGTGTTTGTTAGCTGTTCATGGTGGACATGTGGGTCCAAACACCAGGTTTTGTTTCTCTTCACCCCAGGGAGAGTTTTTTTTAAAAGCAAACCGAACTCGGCATGAAATGACCCACAGCTATGTTTCTTCTTTGTATATTTGTTGTTTTTAAAAAATGTGATGGTGTTTGGATACATTTTAGGTAGGTAGCAATATAATACATAATTCTATGTGTGTACCATGTGTTGGAGCTGTTGGAAGAGATTATACTGTTTGTGGGTTTTTTGCTTCAAGTCTTTCTACAGAATGACCCTTTATCAGTAAATCCACTATGGGCTGTGCTGTAATCTCTGTGACCTCATGTTTACATTATTTGCTCATTTGTTTGAAGACACAAGTGTCACACCCGTGAAGATTATTACACGATAACTTTAAGACAGTTGTTTAGTTCAGTTCAGTTGAACGTATTCTTGGATGTAAATGGGTGTTTGTTACACAGTCACTTCTGCAGTCACGTGACGTTCAGACAATAATACGGTGCTGGTACTGTGATGTAACAGATGTTAATACCATGGTACCGAATATACCACACTTTTACAATGTTAAACCACAGTATAATTATTCTTATACACACCAAAAGTAGGTTGTCATTGTTCTACCATGCCTAATAAAACTATGGTAGTACAGAGCAAGGTTAGTGTAGTTTACTAAAATTATTAAAACATTTCTGTTATTTGAAATCAAATCAAATATTGTCTTAAATATTATAAGAAAAACGAAACAAAATTTTAAAATGTTGCCTCGGCAATAAACTGAAATAAGTCTAAGTTGAAGCACTAAAAAAAATGACTGAAAATAAATAAAAGGTACACAAACTTATAGCAACATAAATATACATTTGAAAAAAATGCTAAAAATTTGACCGATTTTACAAACTAAAAGTAGAATAACAAAGGCTAATTCAAATTATTAAAAGGATAGTTCACCCAAAAATTTAAATTCTGTCATCATTTACTCACCCTCAGATTGTTTCAAACCTGTATAAATTGTTGAACACAAAAAAAAGATATTTGGATGAATGTTAGCAATTTTCTGTTCTGGGACACTACTACCGTAGTAGAAAACAAATATTGTATATTTTTTGTTCTGTTAAACACATAATTAGATATTTTGAAGAATTTAGGAAAACAAACCATTCTGAGGCACTACCATTTAATTTCTCCTACTATGGTAGTCAATGATGTCCCAGAACTGAAAATTGCTAACCTTCTTCCAAACATCTTTCTCTGTGTTCATCAAAACAAAGTAATTTATACAGGTATGAAATTACGTGAAGGTGAGTAAATGATGACAGACAGACTTTCATTTTTGGGTGAACCATCCCTTTAATAAAACAATAAAAATGAAAACAAAACTAAATTAACTTTTGTGTTATGGACTTTTCTGACTGACATGATGTCTTATGAGAAATCTGCCAGTACAGATAAGGCTCAAGGCTTTTGTTTCACTGAACTTCTCCTTAAATTCTGAATCCTATGGTCCCTTTTATGTCAGCATAACCCTGAAATGTGAACTGTGTCCTGGTGGAGTGGGTGCGGTAGGTCTGGCCAGCTCATGGGTCGAATGTCATGAGGTTGTGTGGCGAAGCAAATTGCCTGTCACTGAATCTCTGGCATTTGAATCTGGCACATACAACCAAAGCAAACCCAAGTACTGTAAGTGTTCCTTCCTGTTATGTGCAACCCCCCCTCCCCCCATTTGTATTGTTTTGTTTTTTTCTATGAAGGCACCCACATCCAATTTTGAGACATAACAATAGCACAGGTTGTATCAATTTCCCGTCTTTTATTTCTTGGTGAACTTCTGCTCTTTGGTCACATGTCTGCGTGTTTGGCAGGTGGTTAACGGGGTTGTCCAGACGCCTGGAGATCAAGACACTGAAGACACGGAGCTCATGGCCATTTACGCCAAAGACAGCCAGAAGGAGGACAAGGTGAGTTTTCACTGTCACCTCTCAGCTGAGCGTTTCCTATAATTCCAAAGCTTGTTACCTTTTTTGTATTCGGAAGCTGGTTGTGTTGATGCACGCTGTACACAACCAGGGATGCTGGGCACCTTCTGCAAGTTCACTTGAATCTTGATCTTTTGGTTTATAATCTATAAACAGCTCCAGGATAGAATATAGTTGGCTATACAGATGCCACTCAGACTCAACATTAACCTGTTTGGCCATGGCTCTGGAAGGGTAAACTTCCTCTGAGGTCAACACTTGTTTTGCATTAGTGGTTTATTTGAGTCATTACTCATCCTGAAAAGCGTGTGTGTGTGTGAGGTCAGCCATTGTAAAAGTCGCATAGTTTACCTTCTCTCTTCAGTTTCAGCATCAAATGGGTAGTTCACCCAAAAATAAAAAATTCTGTCATCATTTACTCGCCCTCAGATTGGTCCACACCTGTATAATTTCTTTGTTCTGTTGAACACAAAGGAAGATATTTGGAAGAATGTCAGTAACCAAACAGATCCCATCCCCATTGACTCCCAAATTATTTATTTTCCCTACTATGGCAGTAAATGGGGGCTGAGATCTGTTTGGTTACTGACATTCTCACAAATATTTCTCCCAAGTTTCAAATAAAAATATTGTTTCTATATGTATTTATTTGCAGAAACAGGTCGAAATAACAGAAAATATGCCCTGTATTTTTTCAGAACTCAAATACTGCAAAGAAAACAAGTTCACGTTCACTTTAAGCAGTACAACAGTAATATTTGTACATGTTTGGGAATAAATAAGTTAAAACATTTTTTTAATGTGATAACCTGGGTTTTTATCACAGATTACAAATGTAATATGTACATATGTGTCTTGTCATGCTGTCAGTCGCTGTTGAATGACTTTGTCACTCCTGAATTCGATTTTGTGGTTATTCAACAGACACTGAACTTGAATGACCACAATACATCTAGAAATGATGATTAAATGACAATTTGGAATGGTCTCTTAAGTTTTGTTCCGCGGCTGAATATGCCGTCCTGTCATTTTGTTAGGAAATCTTTTTAGTCTCGATGTGGCTCTAACAGAGTACCTCAGTCATTGTGACTCGGCACTTTTTCCTAACAGGAAGAACAAGGTTGTGAGGTCACAGCAACCAGTGGAATTTCCTCAGTGTTTACAATGCTGATGCAACACACAGATTTTATCTGTCTCACTGGTTCTGGTTTTCTGTTGTACATATCAGTCTAGTAAGTTACTGGATTTGAATCCATATTCGAGTTCTGTGGAAACAACATAAGTGTCTAAAACATAATTGCTGAGATAATTAGCGAGTGACTGTTGTCTCACTGCAACACACAATAACATGTTTTGTCACTTTTACATTGCGCTTCACTACACAAACTCTGTGTATTTACATGTATGCATTTGACATTTTTATCCATAACTACTTATAGTTAGACTAATTATACTTCTAGTCAGGTTTAACATTTTGTTTAGAATATGCGTTCCCTGGGAATTGAACCTGTGCTATGTATATTCATAAGACTTTTTGAACATTGAATTATGTCATAAGATGTTTGCATTCGTTAACATTTTTAAATTCAAGAGATTATTTTTACTTATTACACTGCTCATTTGAGCATCTGATTGGCCAGTCGTGACACTCCAAGGGTTGTTATTTTCAAATAACAACCGCTCAAAACTAATAACACCCTGCAACCCGGATGCTGCAAATCATTTTGAGAGGGGCAGTTTAATTTTACACAAAAATTAATTATAAATAACTTCTATTTTAACTATTTTAATAACATATATGACATTTATATTTACAAATGATTAAACCAAGTTTGAACGTCGTTTCTTACTTTAAAACCGAAACTAAATGGCTTTTCCTAGCGGAAGGTCTGCATTGCATGCAAAATGTTTCAAATTCGCATTTCATGTCTAGTTTCATGTCTAGTGTGGCAAGTAGCTGTGTAATAAGCGGGATAATGTACAAGCAGCCGGCTGTTATCGCGAAATAAGCCCCGACAGTGTGATCAGGACCCGACGCGAAGCGGAGGCAGCCGGTTGTATTTCTGCGATAACAACCGGCTACCTGTACATTATCCCTTACATATAAACAGCAATGAAATTGTATTTTTGCAGTGTTTTTTAATCACTGATTCAAACCTGAACAGTTGACATCCCCATTAGGTTTTCTGTCCATTTCTGCAAATTAGAACCAATTTTATCGATCCAAAAACTTAGTTCTTTTTCAGGATGCTTTCATTTAGATGCACTGATTTGCTGCTGGTGTAATCTGAATCAACAGCAGTTTTGTTTGTGTTCGTGCTGATGCTGTTTATAGTGCATTACTCTCGGTGAACTTCTCTGGAGTCCAGATCGGTTACCATAGCAACCGCCCGCAGCCTGACTTCTATGTTTCCTGTGCTCCTCTGCTCCAGTGCTCCATATCAGAGACGATGGATAGTGCGGACTGCGCGGACGCCAGGAGAATGGAAATGATATACACCATTGAGGACACGCCTCCCTGGTACCTGTGTGTCTTCCTGGGTTTACAGGTACTAGCGCACATATTCACACACATGCCGTATCATTTACCTATTCATGTGTAGAGAGATGTGTCCTGTACAGTTAATGTTTCATATCAGCTTTGATTTGTTTAAAACTTTACAGCAGTGCCTTCAACAGTCAATAAGTATTTTTTACTTTCAAGAACATTTTTAAATATCTGTATTTTATCAGAATGTTTTTCTTTGGAAAAAAATATTTCGCTACATTAAAAGGCTTATATCATACTTTTTACTCTACTACATTTAATAAATAATTGTTTTCATAGCTTTTAATACTGAAGTACATTAAAATCCAGTACTTTCCTTTACGAAGTATTTTTACTTTTGAAAATGTAAAAGTACTAGATTTTTCAAATGAACTTAATTACTGTATTAAAGGTAAAAACATGTAAATGAAACATTGATGAAATATAGTTTAGTAAACCATATGATATATTCTTTAAAATGTAGTGTAGTATTTTTTTCCAAAGTAAAAGCACTCTCGTAAAGTACATATACTTGAAAAATCTACTTGAGTAAAAGTAAAATACTTAAGTGCTATACAACAGAACTGTTTGACAACTTTACTGCAATGACCATTGTCAGAAATTAACTTTTTCATAATCCTTAATAAATGCAGCTCATTGTATTTGATGTCAAATACTTTAGTTTGTTACTGATATTTATATATTTAATCTGTGTTTTTGTCTGTTTCTTGTGGCATTTTTGCTCCGGTTGATCTGTTTGTAGCAAAGCTCAATAAAACGGGAAGGAAGGAGGCGAGAACCGGCGAACATTCAAACATATTTAATCAAAAATAAATAAACAATAAACCGCATTAAAACAGGCCGGCAGCCCCTCACGGACGACTGCCGGCCACACGAACGTAAACAAAACTTAACTTCCGGGCCCGGTCCTCTCTCGTCGGCAGTCCCGTCGCTCGTCCTCTTATGCTCCCGAGCTCCCCCGTGAGGCATGCGGGACCGGTGCGCGTACAGCTGTTACTCATTATCACTCACGCCACCGGCCCCGCCTTCCTGCCCCACGGCTCTCGTCCCGCCTTCCTCGCTACACTGTTCTAACCATGTTTAGGACTTAACAAAATGTATGACTTTACAGCAATGACTTAAAACGTTCGAAAACACATAGACAAAGTATAATCTGATCATTTTTTGTCTTTAACATACCATTTCTCTCCTCAGCACTATCTAACCTGCTTCAGTGGAACTATTGCTGTGCCATTCCTGTTGGCTGAAGCCATGTGTGTGGGATACGACCAGTGGGCCACCAGTCAGCTTATTGGCACCATTTTCTTCTGTGTGGGCATTACCACCCTGCTGCAAACCACTTTTGGGTGCCGGTGAGTGTGTGTGTGTGTGTGTATATCTGTGTTTACAGGTTTTCTATACACCAAATGTCCCCACAAGGGACCACTTTCATTAATGGAGATTGATAAATAAATAAAAAATGTATGCTTATTTGAAAATGCAAAAATGTTTATGTTGAGGGTGAGTGTTTAGTTTAGGGGAAGTGGAGGGTTAGGGGACAGAATTTAAAGTTTGTATTAGCAACCCAGAAAAGTATGTATGCAATGTCAACCTTAAGCTAAAAAGAATCAAGATTTTTCCCCAAGGTTTTTACCATACTGACATGTCATATTCAATGTTTGGTCAAAGATATGAATATTAACAAGATGCGCCACTGCCATTACAATGAAAGGGGAGGATTGATCCTTCATTAGGAACAGTGTAGTGATTAAGACATCTGAATGCTTGCTCACAATGGCAGAGCGTTAGTAACAGGTTGCGATTTACGCATATTGCGTAAATCTCTCTTGTTCCTGGGTTGGGTGGGCAAGTTGGAACAAGGACGATGTGAGCCGAGAACATCATGACCTACAGGCGGTGAATGAAAAAAATTAAAAGCAAGAGGTGTTAGTTATTGGGTCAGACAGAAATTGGCACCATTTTTTGGAGGGCTGGTTTTCCCCCGGTATGTCTGGGCATGTTTTGTGGATTTGGCATGATCTTGTGATATAATCGCACTGTTAGGTCTGACCCAGTCTCGTTATGAGCAATTTGAAAGAAAAATGTAATATTTTATAGATTTGCTCTAAATTGGCATGTTTTACGACTTTTGAAAGCCTAAAAATGAATGGTAAGCCCAGTCCCAGATGTCTTTTTGTTTTTCCCCAAATCGGTTTTCTCTTCCTCTTTTTAACACTTTTCATTTTTTTTGTCTTGTATTTGATTTTCTCAATTTCTGTTTTACTTTCTTCTGTTCTTCCCCTAATAGTAACGCAGTGACCCAAATTGTGTTGATTTAATTCATTCATTTTGTTTTGTGATAAGGAAGGTCGTTCCTGCCATCTGGAGTTGATCTGCTGTCTTTTTTGTATAGCACCAGCCACAAAACGCAAGCTTGTAGCTACATTTCTGTCCTCCTTTTCAAAGGCCACTTTCCTGATACGGACCATCAGCCTTGGGTCTTCTCTCTTAAATCTTTTCCACCGCCTCTTAACTCACCTAGACGAGCAACGTTTCTTGAAAAAAAAATGTGGAAGAGAAAATGATAAGGGGATTTCATGCGGTTTCACACGGTGCCCAAGGTGCTTTCGTTGGAACAAAATCAAGTTCTCGGTTGGTCATGTAACAGGACCTCTTAAGAATATGGGTCATTTCAGTTTTAGCTCTCTGGGAGTCTTTGTTGTTTTTCTTACTGTTTTGGCCTGAGAGATCGAATGAGATTTGGTTCAAACTCAAAGGTGATTTAAAAGTCTGCCTCCTTTTCGGACTAATTGCTGAAAGGGTAATATTTTAGGCCAGAAGCGCATGGCATGCCCAGAATATCTGCCTAGTCAAATGCCGGATATCACAGAACAGTTTGATTTCATGAGCTCTTCACAGACCACATCAAAGTGACTTGGAAAGAGCTTTGCAAGCTGACTCTACCATAACCAGATCTAAGTTTTTCTTTTTAAAATAAAAAAAATGTAATAATAAAAGTATACACCAGAAATACGATTCACTGTGTTTATAACTATCATCATACTCCAAATTCTTTAGATGATTTAAAACTATAAGGTGGACCAGCTGTTGGTCTGTGCGATCAGTCCTGTCTTTGCGTGGGTTAGCCACATCATTTGAGTTGATTTGAATAAGGATCAAGTAAATTTGATAACGCAAATGAGAATACGAGACTCTTACAAAATAACACGTGCGTCTGTTTTTTATCTATAGACCTTGGGTTCAAGTCTAAACTCTGTTTTGTAAGCACCATTTAAAGAATTCAGGAGTTTTTCCCAACGTACTGTAATTCCAAGTGTTTTGCCGCTGTATCAGTGTACTGGACGGTTTGAATAGATGTTGCAATATAATACAAGACTTGAAACCCCCATTGAGGAAGCAGGTGGTGAAAGTGGTTAAAGAGTATGTTACTATGGAAAATAAGATATTTGGAGATCTCGTGTGATGGGCAGTATGAGATTCTGGGAAAGTCAATGATCACTTCTGTGTTGGTCAAACCTTGATGAAAAACAGAAGAACTGTTACCAGCAGACATGCTTATTTGTGTTGTGTGGTATAGAGTCATGGTTGAATCTGGTATATTTTGGTTAGTATCCCTTTAAATGGGATAGTTTCACCCAAAATAAAAATGTTTTCATCATTTATTCACCCTCATGTTAATCCAAACCTTTATGACTGACTTTATTCTGCTTATTAGAACACAGAAGATATTGGTAACAACATTGGCTCCCATTGACTTCCAGTATAAACAAAAACCACGGAGACATTCCTCATAATATCTTCTTTTGTGTTGTATTCATATAGGTTGAAGGAGGAATAAATGAGGACAGAACTTTTATTTTTGGGTATCCCTTTAAGACATGGTCTGTTTTAGATCTGGCACTTTTTTATGACCGGTCTGCCTCCTGCATCATCTGATGCAAGCTGAATCATATGATCTCTGTTCTGACGTCACCTGCTCAAGGCACATGTTGTCTCCAGGGAAACGTGAGCGAAAGAAAGGAAATGAAGAACAGAATGGAAAGAACAGGATGATTGCTGCCGTCAGTCTTGTGTGCCAAGTCACTTTTTAAGCAATGTGTGTGCGCGGTCTGCCTATACCTGTATGTTTGCCCGTCTCGTCTTCCTTAAATTACCTTCTCCATTGACAAGAGTCACAGTGGCCCTCTTATTCCCTGGCAACTTTGCATCAAGTGTTCTTGAGGACAGAAGGAGAACAGGACATTTGAAAATCAAAGGCTTAATTTTTGTTAAACGTTTTTTTTTCCCATGCACATGGACTTTAAAGGCTGCGTCAATGACGGTGTGTTTTAAGTGTTTGTATGTGTGTGTGTGTGGAGACATCTAGTGACCAAAATCATGTATGACTGGCTTATGAGTTTATGAATCATTACTTAATGAGATAGTCAAAATGCTTTGAAAGTAAATGACAGAATTTTCATTTTTGTGTGAACTGCCCCTTAAAATGAGTTTGCAGTCCATGCACAGTTCTTGTGTTTTTTTTATTATAAAATATTGAGTTGTTATATAGCTAGTAGTGTGATAAGTTTTTTTTTTAATCTATTTTAAATTCTTTCACGTCGTTCTATTATTCACATGATATTTGCAAATCACTTCAACCTAAAACGAACCGTTTCAAAGGCACATTTGTTCAAAGATCTGACATCACTGGGATTTACTGGTGTTGAAGGGAATTAAAGGTTTGACCTCATAATTGAGTTAAGCGCTCTGCTCAGAGGAAGGTGATGACTGTTGTCTTATCCACAGATTGATGCCTCCAACGGGCGAGTGTATTATGTGTTTTTGCATGCGTGTTGTTGTTGTTAAGTGATCAACTAATGCATTTATGTGTGTTATGCCTCCAGACTTCCACTGTTCCAAGCTAGCGCTTTCGCATTTCTCGCCCCGGCGAGGGCCATCCTGTCACTGGACAAATGGAAGTGTAATTCAACAGGTACGGGTTGCATGCACAAGAACACGCTCCTGGACACGCTGTACTGAAACCCGTAATCTGATTGTCATGTGCTCTGTACAGCTGTTCCTGTATTGAATGACACAGTGCTGCTGCACACAGAAGACATCTGGTATCCTAGGATACGAGAGGTGAGTTATAACAGAAAGACATGAGAACGCAGGCTGAAAGGTGGAAAATGAAAATAAGGGTGTGAGGAACAATAACATCAGATCACGAAAGAAGCAAATATAAAATATTTGTGTGCATTTTAATGTGTAAGGGATTCATATGTTGAGCGGTTTTATATTGATGCTGGTTTTGCAAGCAAGTTAGATATGTACTTTGCCTTGCATCGCAAATACTCCACAAATACTTTGGTACGAGCCCTTAAGAAAGCTCGCCTCATTAAACATTGTGTTGTTTATCTGTCTTTTAAAAGGAATTAGTGTTAACCGATATTGATTCTTGATCCCAGTTGAAACCGTAGCAAAGCAAATTAAACCAAGTTAGATTAAATGGAGTATTAAACTGGCTGGAGGTCTTTGTCAATGACGGCGTACAACCTTAATCTCCTTTAACCTTTAATGTTTTCTTCTTTTGTATTGCATGTCCCTTTGTCTTTTTGTTTTGTTTTTTGCAAATATGCGGAACACAATTTGCTCAGATTTGTCATACGTTTGTCTGTGCTAATGTCTTGGCTGTAGTCGTCCCTCAGGCAATAACAGGATGCTGACAGATCTTGCCATAGTGTCTACACATTTCAAATTTTCTCCAAAAAGTAACTTTTTCTTTCTCTCTTTATGTAGATCCAGGGTGCTATAATAGTCTCCTCTCTAATCGAGGTGGTCGTAGGGGCCTTGGGTTTGCCGGGTGTCCTGTTGAAGTATATTGGGCCGCTCACCATCACACCCACTGTCACTCTGATCGGTCTCTCTGGCTTCCAGGCAGCTGGAGAGAGGGCTGGCAAACACTGGGGCATCGCCATGCTGTGAGTACAGCAAACACACGCATGCCCGCATACACGCTGGCCTGTTTACTGCGATATCGGAGATCTCTCGCTTCACACCGTTCGTGCCACGTGAACCTGCTGTCCTCTTTTAAACAGAACTATATTCCTGGTCCTGCTGTTCTCGCAGTACGCTCGAAACATCCAGTTGCCGCTCCCCATCTACAAATCCAAGAAGGGCTGGACCTCGTATCGCCTGCAGCTGTTCAAGATGTTTCCCGTGAGTGTCTCGAGAGTCATTCAAGACATGTCTGATTGTTGTTGTTCAGAAAGGAAATCCTATAAATAGTTCACTAACAAATTAAACTTCTCATGATATTCTAAGCCTCACCTTGTTTCAAACCCAAATGCTGTTTTTTCGGTGAAGCGCAACATTGCTTTTGAATCGTTATGCATGCACAACAGTTCATTGCGATCATGGCTGTCAAATTCCAAGAGGCAGCATGACACTATCATGAATGTAGACTGCAGGGAGTCTTCTGAAGCCATGCAGATGCATTGTTCGAGTCATTATTCATCACATTCTTCCTTTCCACCAAAGCTCACGTCTTGCTGGCTTTCGCATCCAGATTTAAAAAGTGGTAAACCAAAAACAACCAATGCTGTTGTTGCTGACATTGTATGGCAATACAATACCACATCGCACCGTTGGAAGCGCATAAACATTTTCATGAAAGCAATTCAAGCTTGATTTCAGTATCGCTATAAAAAAGCAATTTCTTTTTCCAAAATGAGTCATAATTCAGGTTTTTATCTCATTAAGGGATTATGCTGATCATCAGCAGTCTGGAGTCTCTAGCCTCCGGTAGCATTAGATTTAGGCACTTTCAGAGCCTTGGCACCTGGCTGCTCATGATTCACTGGGTCGGAGGATTTGATGCTCGCTGTAATGAACATGCTGATTCACTGATGAGATGATTTTGGCCTGGATTGTTAAATGGAGGCGCTGCAGATTGCACAAATGAATTAATGCCCAGATTAATCTGACTATTTAGCGACAGGGAGTATCGCCATGTGCTGTTGTCTGCTTATATATTTGCTTTTATACTTAAGGGATCTTGTAATCTGGATAACATACATTTTTCTTTAAATGGTATAAAATCCTTCTCTAGATAAGCAAGAAACCTTGGAAGGACCCAGAACCAGGAAAATACTTATACAAAGCATACGGAAATGTTTTATGAATCGGGTTTTATTTGTAAAGCGCAAGAAAACCACTGTGTGCCAAAAATATAGTATATGACCACTATAAGGGCCGCAATGCAATAGAGAAAAGAAACAAAACGCAAATAAGAGACAATAACCTCTAAGAGCGCATATAAGCCTAACCAAAAAGATTTAACTTTTTATAAAAGATTGAAGGTTTTTTATTAAATGTAACTTTAGATTCTGATAAAAACCAACATGAGAGAAATTGGTAGATTATTCCACAGTTTTGTTCCAGCAATTGACTGGACAAAAAAATGGAACCATAAAAAGAACCAAAACATCTAGCCGATATTTTTGTATTAAGGTCTGAGAGGTGTTGAGGAGCCAGTAATGTGAAATCTGTGCATGCACCGATACAGATTATTGGCCGATATCAGTGCATCTGTTCTTCAAAATAATCACTTTTGATTAAGTATCTAATGCAAGGAGGGATGCAGATACAGAACAGACAAAATCAGAATTTTGTTTTTCTCTCTCCTTAGATCATCATGGCGATTCTTGTGTCCTGGTTTCTGTGCTTCATCTTCACGGTGACCGACGTGTTTCCTCCTGAGAAAGACAAGTATGGATTCTATGCCCGCACAGACGCCCGACAGGGCGTCCTGGCAGCTGCGCCCTGGTTCAAGATCCCCTACCCCTGTGAGTGTCTGAGCATGTGTTCATGCTGTCCTGTAGCTTAACCGGTTGAACATGGTGCTGGCAACATCATGTCCTGCCTCCAATATACATACTCATTCTAAAAACGTGCATATTCACTGTAAGTGGCTTTAAGTAAAAATAAATGTGTCCGCCAAATGCATAAACATGTGCAAGCATTTGAATGCATTAGCAAGCATCAGTTCTGGTTTTAATGTGAGTTTGTGCTGAAATGTTTCTACAATAAGACATATTATGATAGTGTGGCATTTTTAACTTGATTATAAATGCCAGACTTTTAAGATTTCGTATGCGAAGTTTGTATTTTGTGTGCTTAAGCGGATGACGTTACCCATTATGCTTTGTGTTTTAGTCCAATGGGGGCTCCCCACAGTGACAGCAGCAGGTGTGATTGGAATGCTGAGCGCTGTGGTTGCCAGCATCATTGAATCTATTGGAGATTATTACGCCTGTGCCCGTCTCTCTTGTGCCCCTCCGCCACCTATACATGCCATTAACAGGTATAACATACAGACACGCATGCATTATCAGTAAATAATGATACAGTAAACACATGCAGCACATGAATTGAATATCACTGTCCAAATGTATTTTAAAAACTAAATTTATCCCTCTTAGGGGGATTTTTATGGAGGGCCTGTCCTGTGTTCTCGATGGTGTCTTTGGGACGGGGAACGGTTCGACGTCATCTAGTCCTAACATCGGAGTTCTGGGCATCACAAAGGTACAGTGCTTTCCTATAATGTCCCATGCTACCTTTCTTTTTTTTTGTGTAGCCTTTTTACTCACAAAAAATCAACAAAAAGCTTCACAATGCCATCTTGGGTCAGATTCCAAACTGGTTTCATCATCATAATGATGTTGGTGTTAAAGCCACGGATACCATCACGTGGCCCTCTGTGACTGCACTGGAACATTAACACCCCAATGACCCTTAATACTGAAAAGAACAGCTCTGAAGTGTCCGGCGAGCTTTATTAAAGATAGAAATGAGCTCTGACTGGCTGTGTGCTCCCACAAGGTCATGCCCCCGCAGCAGCTACTTCTTTCATATGACGTAATTGCACAATAATGACCCACTTCGGTTAGTAGTTGATTTTGTGCTTTTAGTATTTTTTACATGGAATGTTTTTAAAATTGCGATTAAGTCCCTGATTCATTTTGGGAATAAAGTTGGAGGCAGGATTCATTTATACCGTCCCATTTATGGTTCTATATTGCACTTAACATTAAAAGGTAGATAAGATGGGTTGTAAACATGCATTTAAAATAGCGCATGAAGAGAATCAAACCAGACCATTTTCTGATTGGTTAGTTTCTTTCCTCTATGTGTTCCTGTTGGCAGGTGGGCAGCAGGCGGGTCATTCAGTATGGTGCGGCTATAATGCTTCTGCTGGGAATGGTTGGTAAATTCAGTGCTCTGTTCGCATCATTGCCGGACCCAGTTCTGGGGGCGCTGTTCTGCACGCTCTTCGGCATGATCACCGCCGTTGGACTTTCCAACCTGCAGTTTGTCGACCTCAACTCTTCACGCAACCTCTTTGTCCTCGGCTTCTCCATCTTCTTTGGCCTGGTCCTGCCCAGCTATCTCAAAGGGAACCCTCTTGTCACTGGTAGATGCATACATTTGCACACTTACACCGTGTCTACACCAGACGCGACTGGCGTGACGCGACACGACACACGGTTTTATCTAATGGGATTGTCGCGCCATGCCGCATCCAGTGTGGAGAAATTTTAAAAATTATTGTAGGTTCTAATGTGTTCTATTTGTCGTTTGTCGCGCCGCATCGCGTCCGGTGTAGACACGGTGTTACACTACACAGATGAGATGTATGATGTTTGCATTAATCCAGCCATGAGGAATCAATGAAGAACCTATAGTGCTCTTTTTCTTCTAGGTATAGTGCAGATCGATCAGGTGCTGAATGTTCTTCTTACAACTGCAATGTTTGTTGGAGGTTCTGTGGCATTTGTGCTGGACAACACTATTCCTGGTAGGTTTAAATCTCACTATATTCATATAATGTATTTTCCTCCTCAGCGATCAGGAGATACTGTGTTTTTGTTTGTTTGTTTTTATAACAATTTTTATTAACTGGTGGATGTCTGTTATGATGGAGTTGTGGACAGTCAGGCTAAAAAATGCTAAATGCAAATTATTACATTTATGTGTGAATAAATAGTTTTGCGTTCATGTTTTTGTAAACAGTTTTCAAAAATTTGGCAGATGGCAGCATAAAAATGGTAAAAACTAATAAAAATTATTCAAATTAAATAATACATGTAATTAAACAAATTAAATGAACATAATAAATAAATGTATTTTAATTGAAATAATTGTAACTAAATAATTACATTTATCTATGTGAAGAAACTACTATTATTTGTGCATGGTTCTTGAAATTTTTGTTTTGTATTCATTTTAAAGTTCTGCTAGATTTGGCAGATGCTATAGCATACAAATTTAGGAACGTTTTGATTTGATTAATAAAGGTTAAATAAAAAAATGAAGAGTTTATTTGCAACATCAGATAACTTGGTTTTTAATGTTTCATGTTTTTTTTTATTGTGTTTTCAAAGTAATATTAGTCAAACTGCAGTTGGGTTGTTTTAATAAAGCTATAATAACTAAAAAAATACAGTAATACAGCTAACTAACACAACATAATAAAAAGCTGTTTTTGCAAATAAACTCTTCAAATGTAATTAAACAATAAATTAAGTAAATTAAATGATCTTGATATTAAACGTTTTTATAGTTTTGTGATAATTTCTTGAGATTAAGAAATGGTGCATTGTAAAAGAAATATAAATACACGATTATTAAATGTATTTTTGCCTGTGTGTGCTACAGATCAGAAATGTCTGGATTAAATTACAACAAAAACATTGCAGTATAACATTAGGGTATTCACTCCCATCTTGTCTTTACCTCAAACCCTTTAATGTCCTATTTCAGGCTCTCCGGAAGAAAGAGGAATCCATAAGATGAATCGCAGAAACAGCGCATCTAAACGGGACGGAATGGACTCATACGACCTCCCGTTTGGTATGGACTTCCTGCGTCGCCATCGCATTTTCCAGTACCTACCAATAAGCCCTACTTTTGCTGGCTACCAATGGAGTGTTCTCACGCACAGCTCCCACGGGCAAAGCAGGAGAAAGGACGACATTCCAACAAAACCAGAACTGGGAGAAAGTGGGGTATAGTGTTAAGCCACCGTGTATAAGTGTTCAGTTGGAAGAGATGGTCATAGCAAGGCTTCATTTCAACCCAGTCAGTGTAACGCTTTATTAAACAGCCATCTACTGTTTATCCTGCTTTCATTTATAACCTCTGAAACTCTTCTTGGTCAACTATAAAGTTGCCAACACATTACAGTTTAAATAGCCTTTTTTATGGCTCCTAAAAAAGGTGATGGTAGTTGTCTCCATGACAACGCTGAATGGATGCAATGCAGATTGCACCTCTATCTTTCTTCTATGTGGAAGAACAAGAAGGCGCAAACTGATAGATGGAAATCATATAATATCTACCGAATTTCAATTATCAGTATTCCTTTTTTTGCAGACCCTCACAGCATCTCATAGATAATCGGATGTGTTAGTACCAACGTGAGTGTCGACCGTCTCACACCTCCGCGCTCACAAACCCGTCTGTACTTTTTTTAATGCATGTCACTGGCTGGGATCCTGTTAATGCAAGTGGCTTGTTCAAGTTTACGTAGCAATGCAAGGTTCGTGTGTTTTATTGTAAATGCACTGCTTGATGAAGCAAGAATATACGCACAAAAATGTAGTCGAACCTCCTTTGCTTGTTCCTAGTTTAACTTCCAGTGTCCGTCTGTCTTCGTGTCTGTCCAAAAATCTAGTTAGTCATACATTAGTGACTATATTCAATTCATAAGTTTAGAAAAACGTGTCCCTATGCCTTAAAACGTAGAGAACGATTCTGTTTTAACCTGTAAAATATTTAACATTGCATAATAGAGTAAATGGCCATAGTTCTGCCTGTTATTAGTGCTGCTGTGTTGATAGATAGTTAATGTTGACTTTTTTTCTACTGGGGTTAGGAAAAATCGGCCAGTAATATTGCTGTTTTTCACATCCTTGAGATTGTAGTTATTGCAAAAGTTTTAGGGGTGGATAGAATGTTGAAAGCAGACAGCTATGCAGTAGTTTAAATGATAGACCGAAAGATTGTAAATCAGTGGAAAAGAAATAAATGCAAGACTCAGGCAGCCCTATTGAAACCAATGGTAGAAGAAAAGTGTTTCTTTTTGTGCGGATCTATCAATAGAAACCCTGTTACGCCGGGTTTCTTGTGTGTCCTTTTTGTTGGTTGGACTTATTCAATCCTCACTGTTCTTGTGAATGTGGTTAATGTATATTAACCCCTGCACATGTGGCCATTTAGTGACTCTCTCAAACTGTACAAATTCTATTTTATTGAATTATCATACAACTATTCCTTAATCTCTTTGTTGTTACCTCACATTGTTAGCATAGTTCTCAATTTTTGCTTTACAGAAACATTGAAACATTTTGTAATCCTTATGAAGACATCTTCTCGAAGAACAGTTTTAAGATGTTTACACCTGCAGATTCAACACAAGATTTGTTAGGGGCTATGATGTCGTAGGTCACTTGCGGAGAGGAATATGCACAAGTGACCCAGAGCGCCACCTGATGGTCTATATCTGTATGTCGGCCTTACTCTGCATCCACTTCAATGCATTTTCTTTCCTTTAATTTATTTATTTATATTCCCTAAGTCTGCTATCTTTTCTGTATAATTTTCTGCTACCTGCACAAGTTAAATGTTTCGGCTTGACATGGAAGATGTGCCTGGATTAGATGTGTTGGGGCACATAGAAATGGCCATTTCATATTAATACAGATTTACATTATAACTGGTGCTTCCTCGGTAGGTCATTCCAATTTAAACATGTTTATACGGTTTTTTTTTTCTAAACAAAAAGATGTTTTCTCATTCTAGCTAACTTGTGAAACAGCTTACTGTTATGACGAGTTTTTTGGTTGCTTATTTTTGTTTCTAATAGAAGTTTGTAATTATGCAAGGACCATTTCACTTTGTAACACAATGTTCGAACTGTTGCTTTGTTTTTTGCCTTATTTACCATTTTTTAAAAACATCTGCCGTTTTCTGTGCATTACAGGAAGCTGCAGTGTTTTTAAGGTGAAATGAGAACCTTTAAGTGGCAGTATTTGGGACCTGTGATGGAAAATCACTTATGGTAGTGGACACTAGAAACAGAGTGCTGTTTGCTGTATTTGAGTAACTGGCTCGGAACTATCGCTATCAAAACATACATTTGATACTTCAAGCATTACAGCTCAAAGGTAGTCGGGAATCTGTGACTATAGCACTTTTTCTTACATTACTAACATGAATCTTATTAAACAATAAAACAATCAGCACTCCAAAGTGGTAATAGTGATTGTCTGAGAGTTGTTTATCCAAAGTTAATGCAACAAGTGTTGCCTCTATACCCCTTCATTTACATCTATAGCTTTCACAGTGCTGTCATTGGTGTCAACATTTTTGTCCTTTTATTTCTTGTTATTAAATGCGGAACATCTCAAAATTGTGGACTTCCTTATAAAGACCTCTCGCATCTTGTGACAAACTTTTAAAGCAATTTTTAAATCTCTTTGGCCAAAATACAGCAAGCACTTAAACCCTGCATTACTGATGCTATAGTTTTTTTTATATCAGAACATTTTGATAAGACATGATAATTTGATGCGTCTCAGCGTAAGCTTGGGTTAAAGTATAAAGGTTGTGATGGGTCTTAATAACGTGGTTGCATATAGAGTGAGAAATGTAAAACCCTTCCGTTATTTTGAGGGGAACAGATCTGAAAATACTTAAACTATTTGAAGTGTTCCATATCTTTTTAATGTTTTATTCTTGTTTTTTATACATGGTTTTGTGTTTATACTGACAAAAAGATGTTTGTAAAAATCCATGCATATAATCTTAATCATCGAGCCTCTAAAGTGCACCACTTTGTCATGTTTTTATTTAAAATAAATTCTTCTTTTTCCTTTTTGAAATCTGTAGTTCAGTGAAATAATTTTGTTAGCCAGAACTTTTCATATTGTATTTTTCTAACATTACTTCCTGTTCATGTTCGTAGTAGTACAAATTGAGAAAGCGGTAAAATACATTGACTATTCTAAATACATGAATATATATTGAACAGAGTACAGAGTGTGATATATTCTTGCACCAGCCATTGCAGATCATGTTAGTAGCAACAGCCGAAGTTTTGTTCCTCGTTGCTAAAAAAATGTTTAATAATATGTTTCTGAGCAAATTATATTGTCTCTTGTATTATTGTCTGTGTGTGTATGCGTGCAAGTTGTTTTGAATTTATAACTCCTTTTATAATAATTAATTTGTTTTTTAAATGCGTAACAGTTTCTCAATGTTTTATTTCTTTTAGAGTTAGGCCAATACACATTTCAACTATAATCTATCTAATTTAGTTGAGAATAATGTTGTTTGATGTATCCAGCATCTGTTAAACTCATCTGGGAACCCAAACTTTCACCCGTCCTCGCATCTTGTGTTGACCGTGACGTCTGATTTAACGCGATTAATCGCTTGCCGTGTCTCGATTAACAGACGCTTCAGGAAAGCAGCCAGAGTGAGCAGATGTTGCAGTCGAAAACCCCAGGTTAAAATAATGCAAGATGCAGTATAAGAAGATTACAGTTTGTGTTTCCATATTTGAAATGGGAAATCTTAAGTTTGTGAGTAGGCTAAGTGTAGTTAGAGAAACCCACCCTGGTTGCTTTTATAAGGTGCAGTAAGAAATAATGACGTATAAAAACACCTAATGTAGAAAAATATCTCGAACTTTAATAAACTTGAGGTCAGTTCCTTGTTTATTACGTTTCAATGAATGATCCCTTTATTGGCCTTCAGTCCCTTAATTGTATCTATACTGTCCCATACAGTAGTGGGTTTAATCGGAGGGATTCCCCACGCGCATATGTATTAACCATCACTAAAGGGGCAGCGCGAACAAAGGGGTGTCAGAGAGCGCGCGGATTGGCTCATCTGCTCGTTGTAACAACAGATGGGGGTATTCCTCCTCACACACTCCCCCCAAAACCCCGATTGTTCCCGATGTGCCCACTGAGCCTCGAACCAGTCCCGGTTTGTGTGAGTGTGCCCGGAATCGGTCCTTTGTATCGTGGGTTGTTGAGCGGTGCGTTTGCGTTAGGCGCAAATCTACAGATAAGATTAAAACGCCTCCAAAATCTGAATTGACGGACGTGCGTCGTGACATCGGACATCTGGGAAGCAGAGATCGACACGCGTGCCGAGTGAGAAGGGGTAGGTTGTTTGTGTGCCATGTTTGTAATGTTTAACTTGAGGCGTGTACTCAATGATTTGAGAGCTACGGATACATGCTACTGGCATGTAACGTTACATTGGCACGTGTTTGCAACTTTGTAGCGCGATGTTTAGTATGATAAATTGTTGTCTGTTGAAATTCTTTGAGAGTATTTTACTGGAAATGTAATGTAATATTCAGGGATCCGATTACGATACCATCTGTGCACTCCTGTTGAAAGAATAATATGTCCCAGTGTTTAATAGTTGTTTATCTCCCAACGGTCCTTGGGGAGAATTGAGTAGCAGATGAGTTGTGTTCGTAATGATGCGCTGAATTGACTCGCCTGTCATCATCTGACCAGGTTACATAACGGGTGTTGCCTCGCTTTATTTTAAGCATTTTGAACACATTTTTAAACGTTTACAAACCACGTCGTTACAACTCTGTCTTTATTTTCTCCCTGGATCACAAATAGAGAAATTCACGTCCACTGCTGTAAAATGCAATTTTGTATTTCGCTGTTGTCCTTCTGAAACCTCGTATCTCCATATTTCATGATTTTTTTTGTTCATAAATCACCATTATGAGTCACCCTTTATGTCTGACACTGGGTTTTTACAAATATCTAAACAATAAAAAGTATTAAAAGGTGCTGGTCAACACGGCGTGTAATCATAAAAGTACAGAGAATTTGGACATATGAGGTTTCGGAAGGGCAGCTACGATTTGCTAAGTCTTACTCATTTGTTTTGCACAGAAGGAAAAAACATACAGTATTCAAAAACAGCAATAAGTGCAAGTAAAAATATAATTGTATTTTTAAAAGACTTTTGAGATATACATTGATAGACATTGTGAGTGAGTTGGGTCATGAACTGTCCAGAACAGGGAAATCATGAGTGGAAAAAAGTGCATCTTCCATCTTTGTCCTGAAACTGTTCTTGTAAACTTAACAACTGCATATAGGGATCCTTTTGTTGTTACAAAATGCAAGTTACTCATTTCCAGACCCCTTTAATGAGTTTACAGATGCGATCTTACTTTAAAGCGATTAGGATCTCTCATAGTTCAAGTCACATTTTCCATTCCACGGAGTAAAAAGTAGCTGTGTCCTGTCTTCTGTCATATTTCATATCAGAACTCCTCAGGGTCTCAGATATAATCACAGCAGTGTGTCTGTAAACACTTCGCCGACTGTGATGGCTCAAGCTGGTGAACATGTGAGTGAAGGGCAGGAAGAAGGAGCAGACCTGCGACTTTTGGCATTGTTGGACAAAGCTTGTTGTTGGATCGCGAGTGTTTTCCAGGTTGCCGCGGCGATTTAAACAATAGCTGAGCTACGGTGTTTGTGTGGAGATGCTGGTTGGGGGAGGAGAGAGAATAGTTGGATGTTCATGTTGTGTATGTGATGGAAGTAGGCCAGGAAACAGCGAGGGGAGATCTTGGACAGGATCTTGAAGACAGAGGCAGGGGGAACTTTCAAGCCAGTGGGAAGGAAAAGAGGCTGAGAAAAAAAAGGAATAATCCAGAGTGCATTTGTTCTGTATTGTACAGACAAGCAAAAATCTATCTAAAGAGATGCATCAAAGTCTGTTTGGTGAAATCTGGGTGGTTTGGTTTAAAGACCATGGCTTCCATACAGTCCGTAGCACTTCCACAAATCCCCAAATATCTTCCCGAGTCGACTCTGTGGCACATATGCCCAGACGACACAAGTTCCAACCCACCAGACAGTCTGTGTTTGACAAACATGTAATTAGGCACATTTGACTGTGTTACTATGCAGGGCTGATCTTTAGGAGGGTTTAATTGTGTATTGTGTAAAAATAGTCCACATGTTCTTCATGAATCTTTCATAGACTCCGTCCTCTGACACATTTAATGCTAGAGTGCACAGTTGCGTAAGCGTGGAGATGTGCATGGAACTTGATTTTGGGTGGTTGTGTTGCAAGGTTTTTCCTTCATATAAATTTGCTGTTGTTATCTGTGTAATTTTTTCGGATCTATTGACAGAATTGCAATTTAATATACATAACTATGTGTTCAGAGATGTATGAAGCATTATGTTTTTATTACCTTAGAATGAGCAATATTTCTATCTACACCGCGGGTCCCCTTACATGGAATTGACCATGTTGTTTCTACAGTAGCCCTAAACGGACAAACTGCTCTACAGAGCGCATTTCATAAATACGTTATCTCCTTCGGCAAAGAAGGGAAAACGTGACGACATCTTAGTCCTGTGTCAGCCACTGTAGTGTTTCAAAAGGAATGAGTGAGGGGTGGAGTGAGCCGTTGGTTGCAATTTGCAACCTCACCACTAGATGCCGCTCATTTTCAGACACTGGACCTTTTACTAAAGAGACTAAATTAAAGTGGGGTTGAAAGTACTTGACTAATAAAGAAAAATGTAAAAGATCATATAGAATTGTGAAGTATGTGTCTTCATCAATTCATTTTTACATGTTGATGATCACACAGTTTTTACTTTTTTGATTTGAATTTAGTACACTAATGTGCTTCCTCTAGTCAACACTGGATATCTCCTAATGCCCATTATCTGTTGTCTTTGTCTTTGGATGTGTATTAAAGCCTAAAAGCTTTTACATTGATCGTCTATGGTTCTGACTGGACTATCTTTAAGATATGAAATATTAATGTAAGAATAAGCTGCTCTGGGTCGATTGGTATTGAATATTTTATCATCTCGTGATTGAGCGCACCAGTGTGTGAGGAAGATGTGGGAGGGGCTATTCCAACACACACTCACAGTTATACATATTAAATGAACACACTGGGTCAAGAGATGGTGAGGTTGATAAGTTTGAACGTGCCCGTACAAAAGCGGGACGCTGTTGTCTGCTCATGGGATAATGTTCTTGTGAAACAGTAATCGGCTTGGTGTTTTGAGCCGAATCGGGCCATAACCGGTTCCATCTGGGGTTCACTTGGGCAGCATCTGCGTGCTCTGTTTGTGCGCATGTATGTTTAGGTCTTATTATTAGGTCGTAAAGGATAGATGTAATATATCGGCCTTATAGAATAGTGTGTGTGCGTGTGTGTGTTCATAATAATATCCATAACTTGAGACAGGGACACAGAGAGAGAGAGAGAGAGAGAGATGGGGGGTGCGAGCCGAGGGTGGTGACAGTTCCACAATAATAGGGAAGTCTGAAATTTAAAGGCCTCCTGTCAGTTTCCGTTGTGCGAATCAGAAAGAGGAAGACTTTAAGAGAGCAAAGCACAAAATCAGAGTGTCACATGAGTTAACCACTTCAGCCTTAGAGACCACCGGCTGTGAGACCCCCGTATCTACCAGAGAGAAGGTACAGTAACGTCTATTACATCTTAAAGTGAAAGTTCTGGAAATCCCAGAAGACGTTGTTGAATGAGATTGAGATTACATGCTTCTGTTGATAGATTTATAGTTTGTATTGTTTTTTAGTGACTTGAATGTCATTTATGATTTTGATATTAATAAAAACAGCTGTTTTCAATTTCTGCACATAATAAGGAGTTCATTTACTATTGTTTTGAAGTAGAGAAGATAGAGAATAGGCAGAATGTGTCAGATTATAACATTCGCACTAGGCTGTGCTAACTGACAAGTGTGAACATGTGTCTTAAAATAAATTCATTTTAAATCGTAAGATAAAAGCGTGTTATATCAAAAGTAATGGTTTTAGCACCAGGCGGAAGCCAGTATGTCAGAGCCGTGGTGATGAATGTTAGTAGTTGTAACAGCGGGGTAACTGTAAGCCTGTTGTCCAGCACCTGTCCTCGTCCCTCCAGCTGGCTAGGAAGGAAGTCTTTAGTATGTGCCAGGGGAACCTCCAAACACGGGGATATTTGTCCGCTACTGTTTAACAATTCAATGTGGTGTTACTGTTAAACAGATCTGAGTCAGTGTGTTTAAAGCTACTTGTAACATTTCAAACTGCATCTTTTTAAAAAGTAGATATTTGTTATTAAAATGTATCCCCTTAATGTTTTGTAGTTAAATAATTACCGTAAGAAGGCTTTTCAAAAGGCCTTTTCTTATTGTTTATATGGAACCACATGACCATTTAAATGTATTAGGGAAGTTGTGCATAAATGTATGAATGACTTCATTTTAAAAGTTCCTTTTGGCAGTTCAGCATTTTGGGTGTATCGTTGTCAGTCAAAACTTGACATATAAATGAACAATGTATTTATTACCAATATATTGAACCGTCTGTTTATATTTTACTAAACCCCTGTTGGTAGAGTCCAGACATCAGAATAATATCAGTCTACGCTAGGGCTGTGCAAAAATATCGATACATGTAACTATCGCAATATTTTTATAGTGATACCTCTACTATCGATAATTTTTTTATTCATGTCATATACATACGGCCAAAAGTAAGTGGAAGCGAGCATGGCGAAAATAAGAAGGCTTGGAGCTCTCAGAGCTGATGTGTGGGTGTGGTTTGGTTTTCAAAATAAGTCATGGAGTAATGAGTTATATAAAATAATGCTGTTTGTAGGCTTCGCAAGTCATGACACAAGTCACTTGGCTACTGCAGTGCATTAGACAAAAAGTTTATTAAGAAAAGTAACAATGACATTTATTGTGCTTTCACGGATGTGATATTTACAGCACAGATGAACCAGAGGTTTTATACTGCCCATGTTCATTGTTTTAACTGTAATGCACCACAACAGCCAAGTGACTTGCGTGAGCCACCTTATTCCCCTGTGCTACCCACTTGAGAGGCGCAATCCACAGTTTGAGAACCCAAACCTCTGATCTAAAGGTCCATGCATCACACATCATGGCCTCTCTGCAGAGGTAAGGGATGTTTTTACACTTATCCTTACAGAAAACCCCCGGTGGTGCACAGCATGTTGTATTTCTAGCTCTACTTTTTACATTTTCTACTTTAAGTATTGCAATATATCGCAAATGTGTATCGTATCGAAATACATAGATATATATTGTATCTTGACCCATCTATCGTGATATGTATCGTATCGGGAGGCACTTGCCAATACACAGCCCTAGTCTACGCACAAGTTTAAGAGAAAGATTATGGATGTGACAAAAAAGGACGCACATACTTTGTAGGATTTAATAGTTGTTTCATTTTATGGACCACTATGGATGTGACGATTCACTTTCCTGACTATCGAAAACTATGCTTGATTTCAAAAATTGATTTAAATACTTTGAGAGACTTCACATGGGTATTCAAACCACCAAATCTTGATATCGGACCTATCAATATAGTAAAAACTAGATTTTTTTCATTTTAAAGGGATAGTTCACCCAAAAATGAAGATTCTGTCATGAATTACTCACTCTCTAGTTGTTCCAAACCTGTATACATTTCTCTCTTTGGTTAGGAAGAATGCTTGTAACCAAACAGTTCTTGGTCCCCCATTGACTACCATAGTAATAACAGATTTAGTATCACACCACATCATTACAAAAAAGTGAAAAGAAATGATGATCAATCACTTAGCATCTAAATCCTATTTTTTGTTAATCTCTTAAACGAATTCTTGGCAGGTTTCTTCAGAATCTAGTTATTGTATTGTTTCTGTTCTGGTCACATCCTTATGAATAGTTCACTTTTAGCTGAGTTTACGTTCATCTTGTTGGAGTTGGCTGCATGTAGGTTTGCATGATATTAGAACACGCCTCTGTCTTTTATCAAGAGATATCAAAAATACACAAGTCAGTCTGACTGAGATATGCAAATGTTCTGTTTGTTATAAGGGTTTGTTGTTTTGTTTTCTTAACCCTCCTCTCGCTCTGACCTACTTACAGAATAGTTCATTCTTTGATGTTAAATAAAGAAACACAACGTCTTAATTTAACATTCAACTCTCTCTCTCTTTGTCTCTCTATTTTCCCCTTAGAGTCCTTCCATGCAGTCGTATCTGAAAAAAAATGGATGACAGGATTGACGGAGTGCTACTTGGAGAGAACAAATTCATCAGCAAGTGAGTAAATCTGACACCGAATGCTTGAGCGTTAAAATCACTTCGGTTCACATCTTAAAGAATACTCGATAATGGAAAAACTTTATTTTACTCTGCCTCATGGTATTAAACCCATATGACCTTGTTTGTCAGTGGAATAAAAGACGTAAGGTTTGTGAATGTTGCCTAGTTCAGATTTACACGCATTGTATGTAATAAAGAGCAACATTAATATTCTTTAGATTTTCTCTTCTTGTGTTTCACTGAGGAAAGAAAGTTATAGTAGTTTGGAACTATCACTTTAAAGGCAGGGTGGGTGATCCTGTCCAGAAACATTTTTTGTCATGTTGGTTGGAAATCTCTTTACATCCTCATAGCAATCAAGAAGTATAGTGGTCATTGGTCAAATAATATTTTTATAATTATATATTGTCTGTGAAAGTCGTAGGACCAAAAAAACGTTCGCCCAATCAAAACGCTGTGAATGGTCATGTGTACATTTTCAGTCAACGTATTTTGCATACCACTGCGCACCCTGTTCACGTAGACATCATACTTCATGTCAATGTAGGGAGAATGGCGGACAATAAGCAACAATCCAACTTCAAGTAAATCTACAAAACGAAAGTCAGTTTTTGAAAAAGCAGTGACGAAAAAAACATCTGGATCATGATAGAGGAAAAACTCGAATTAACATCGGTTCATCTTTTACATGATGTAGGCAGCTCCGGCAGGCAAAGGGTCTGAAAGACGATACCATGGTTGCTCTCTTTCTTTTGGACAGGTTTGTACGTGCTTCGAGAAGAATTTAATGGATTTAGTTTGTAATTCGTTACGTGGATTTACGAAATACATTCATGTGTTTGGAGGAGGCGTGGTTTTGGACTGCGAATATTTTAGAGGGCGGGATTATAATTTCAGTGCTAGCAGGCTAAAGTTAGCACCTTTCCAAATCAACCATCCCACCTTTAAAACGAAGATGTAAAATAAATAATGCATTATAAACAATACTAATTGATAATGATTTCAAATGATTGAATGATTGAAAATGATTGAATTAAAAAGCCAAATTGCATATTTAAAGTAAATCACAGGAATGTGTATGGGTGAACTTTGACTGCTTTTTAGGACATGCCCCTTTTCTCGCAATATAGTTTTACTTTTTCAAACGTTTCATGAATTTTTAAGCAAGGCTTTTGGTGTTTCTCATGCAGGCGGAGCATTCTCTCTCATCTAAAGACCTACAATCTCTACTATGATGGAAAGAACCTGCAGTTACGACACCGGGAGGTAAGAAAGAGTTTCCACGCCCTTTCCTGTGGAGGGTGGGGAAGTATTTGACCCCTTCTGTGCCTTCTCAATTATTCACTGGTCTCTAGGGAGTAATAACTGTCTGTGAACGGAGGATGTACGGCCGGAGTGGGGGTGTGGATCTGCTTTTGTGTCTGTAAATGTAGTTTGCAGGTGCTTTGGCTGTCTGTATGCCAAAATACTGTGCCAATGTTAGATCGGCTGCATTTCTCATTTACCCCCTTTTTTGTAATTAAAGCATCAGTAAAAGTTTATGATATTTTAAATAGACGGATCAGTTATATGTGGTCACTTGTTTTATTTGGGATAATAAAGTCAGAATACTGCATATGCATGTGTGTATTCACCCTACAGGAAGAGGGGGAGTTGATCATAGAAGGACTTCTCAATATCTCGTGGGGTTTGCGTCGACCAATCAGGCTTCAGATGCAGGACGACCACGAGCGAATCAGACCACCTCCCTCCTCTACCTCCTGGCACTCAGGCTGTAACCTAGACAACCAGAGGTCAGACAATGAACCGAACACACACACACACACACACACACAGGGACATAAACGCATATTTAAATTAGCATATTTACACAACTTCCTCATAGAACAAAGTAGTTGATTTATTCTGATTTCTGTATTGAGAAATTGTACTTACTATACGTAGGGAAGAACTACAAAAAATTTAAATTCAGCAGAAAACAATTTTCCTTAAACTTCTGGGAAAGAAAGAAAAATACTCCTTTTGTATTTTTACTTAATTTATCAATCAAACTGCATGAAGATCATCATCATCATCATGAAAGCTATATTTCTTTCAAAGCGGTTATATTTAAACTCAAGTGACCTTGATACCATAGCAGCACAGACACTGAAAGCCTCCTTTGTTTCCTGTGTTTGTTGCCATAGCAACCGTATCCTTGAGATGACCGCGATTCCAACATGACATTCCAGCAGTTGATATGTTTTAGAATTTTGTGTTATAAATATTACTTTTGTTTAATCTCCACTCCTGTCTATTTTTAAACTCATGCTTTTAGGATGATGATGAGTTCAAAAGAAGGGCAAAGCATACATAACTGTGTGATCCAAGAGAAATGTTCTTTTCTGCCTCTTCCTCGGTCTTTTAAACAAAAATAGAGTTTAGAAATGGAATAGTTCAGATGATTTGAGCTAGAAAGGATCATGCTATCTTAACAGCCTGTTCCCAGAATCACTTAAATCCAGATTTAGTTTGTTGGCATATCACAGCAGACTGTGACTGGAATATGTATTAAAACATAACTGTTGTGGTTCATAATATGTTTATGCCTGTTTGGAAGAAAAGATTAAGGGTGATTCTTGGATTTCATTTAAAAAATAAAAGATGATGCTCAGAGGAATTATTCTTCCTTTGGTTATTCTAACTTTGATCACATTGTTTCTGATATTATTTTACTGTGCGCTGGTCTGGATTGTTAATGTTTATGCTTGTGTGTTTTTATGTTATGTGCTCAGTCAGGAGGGTCAGAACCAGACTCTGCCTCAGGTAGAGGTCACACCCCCAGAGGACCAATCAAGCAACGGCACAACACATGGACATGCAGAGGAAGATGAAGCAGAAGGTACACCTCATAATAAAACAAACCAAACATGTATCACTTGTCTTTGTGTTGTAGTCACTGTCCTCTCATCTTTTGTCTGCCAGAGGAGTGTGATGTCTCATCTCAGCTTCTTAGAACCAAAAGTGATGCTGGCGTGCTGAGACGGGGCAGGAGGCGGTCTCCTAGCGACCAGCGGCGAATCAGAAGACACAGATTTTCCATCAATGGCCATTTTTACAACCACAAGGTAACTTGAGAAGATGCCCTTAGGGTGTGTGCGTGCGTGCGTGCGTGTGTGGTGTTCGTACGTGCGTGTGTGCTTTAGTCTTTCAACTTTAGATTTCTCTCTCTCTTGTGCAGACGGCTGTGTTCACACCTGCATATGGTTCTGTAACAAACGCACGGATAAACAGCTGTATGACCACACCACAGGTGCTGCGAGTCTTACTGAACAAGTTTAAAATTGAGAACAGCCCTGATGACTTCGCCCTGTACCTAGTTCACACCAGCGGGGGTCAGTACTTTGCTCCTTTTATACTCCTGTTTAAAGTTATTGACTGTGTGACACTGAATCTCCATCTACTGGACAGTGGAGGCAACCTTCACTGTTATGATTATTCATAGTAAATACTAATGGGAAACTACTAATTTAATTTAGCTCTTTCTTTTGTGGAACACAAAATACAATATTTTGACAATATTCAACCACATAGCAGTGCCCTGAAAACAATCAACAGCGTCATGGCATCAGTTTTGCACACGCATAGAGCGTTCAGATATTCTTCCGAGAAATTCATGTGAAATTCATTAAAACTATGCAATCTTATGTTTGTGTTTCAGAGCGTGTTAAGTTGAAGCGTACAGACTACCCATTAGTAGTGAGAATACTTCAGGGACCATGCGAGCAGGTCTGCAAGATATTTCTCATGGAGCAGGACCTGGGAGAAGAGATACCCTATGAAGTGAGTGTGTTGTCAGGTTTTATTCTTTTTTTTTTATTATATGACGTGTAATTTTGAATGTAATTTAAAAACAGTTCTAAAAATGTTGGTCTGACTGCAGTTGTTCTCCGTGGCACTAGGTGGCGCAGTACATAAAGTTTGAGATGCCTGTTCTGCAGAGCTTTATCATCAAACTGAAGGAAGAGGAGGACAGAGAGGTACAGAAGCTGAAAAGCAGGTATGTTCTACTTTATATACATAAAAAATAATTGAATGATAGGAGAAACAAATGCTTTGAATGAATTGAGCCAGTTGCTTTGCAAAATAATTGAACTTTTCTGAGAGCTCAAAACGCCACGTGCTGGGGACATCTGCTGGTCAAATGTGTAAATGCAACGAAACAATGAAACCAGCCACAATTACAGTTTTATACTTTTAAGCAGTTTACATACAGAACATACCTTATTACTTAATTAAGTTTGCAGTTACATGTAGACTTAATTTATATACATGAAACATTTATGATAATAAAACAATTTGTATTTTTTATCGTGTTATTAGTCTTCTTAATATTATATTAAACCATAAAATCAAACTTCTCTTAATAGATGCTCTCTCTCTCTCTCTCTCTCTCTCTCTCTCTCTCTCTCTCTCTCTCTCTCTCTCAATAGATACAAGTACCTGCGATATATCATTGAGAAACAGCTGCAGTGTTTACCAGAAGGTTCCACTTGTATGTGAAGAGCACTTCACCTTTCCCGTTCTCTTAGCACTCATGTCTCTTAACATTCTCCCTCTTTGTTTTAATGAAAGGGCTCCTAGACCGAATTTCTTCAGCACGTTTCGTCAGTCTAAACCACTAATATGCATTTGAAGAGTTTATTTCCAAAATGATGAATGATGAATTGATGAAAAATCATGTTTTTTTATTGTGCATTCCAATTAATATCAATCAAACTGCAGTTGGTTTTGTTTTGAAGCCATAAAAAAAAGAAAATATAGCTAACTAACACAATAAAACATGATTACATAATAAAAAACATGATTTTTTGAAAATTTGTAAAAACAGAGTTTTTCATTTTGGAAACAAACTCTTCGTTTACTGACCAATGAAGATGGTACACCTTGTAATATAAAATAGTTTTTATATTTTTCCTCTGTGTTGTTTGCATGGATTGGTGCTATAGCGAATCACATACAGGTACAATAATGTAAAAGCACAGTCCACTAAAGCAGGGAATTTCTTCATCCGGTTATGACTGGAAATAGAAATTATAATGACAAGCACAAGGTAACAAAGATTAGAGACAATTGTAGAACGTTTGGTTAAAGACCCCATGAAATCTCTTCAAGAGTGCAGGATATCGAAGATTTTCTTCCTCCAAACCAATAGGCATTAACAATGATTGGCAGGATGGACCTTATAATAGAAGAGCATGATTGGACATAAATCTGTCAATAATCAATATTTCTGTTCAATCTTTTTTCTTGGAAGAGAAAGTCTATGTGAAATGTGTTAAACTGCTCAAGATTTTAGGAGTTAACTAGCAGAACATGAAACATACACAGTAAGGACTAAGAACCACAAAACTGATTTCATGGGGTCTTTATCCCTTTTTATAAATCTTTCCCAGGTCATGATTGTTTGTTCCCTTTATATCTTGGCTGTATTCAGAATATATACTTTATGTTCTCTTATAATGCGTATCTGTCTAAACAGCAGGAATGGTATACATGCACTGCCTATAGTGTGAGCTTATTGCAAAACACTTTTGATTCCAGTTGACCAACGTCTCGTTCAGACAGTGATTTAAAGACTCCTTTTGTACCCGAAAGGTAATAATTGTCTTTGTGAATTAAAGTATTTCATGCTGAGGAAAAAGACTGTGAATTTAAAGCATGACTGAGATCAGAATGATGGAGGGAAATGTAGGATATGAACAGCTGAACACTGTTTGGATGTGTGTTAGTATGACTAGTATGTTTTTTGGATACCTGAAGAGGACAGCATGACTATAGTTGCTAAAAAAGAAGTACATTTTTTACATTTTGACAACTCGTATTTACACCTACTGACTTGTGTTGTCATAGTTCATATGTTAAGATAAAGTTTGATATCTGGCATGAATTTAGTCTATATTATGTTACTGAATGTAAAACTGAGAATATGATGATATATTATATTTAAATAAAATGTCATCAGAAAATGTGACGCATTGATTTTGTCCACTACACACTATAGCATACACTGCAGAATGTTGCTAAATGTAATATGCACTACAAATCTCAAATGCAGTACATATAAGGACTACTGTTCTATTTGACATTTATCTCATTGAATAGAATTGGTTTGTATGGCTTGCATATTTGCAGCATAACATTGAATTAAACCATGAATGCATTTTTTGATGGCTTAATAGCAGGAGTATACTCCTGTTTTGCATTAACTTCAAGTATGTCCAGTTCCAATGAGCAACTTGTGTCTGTAATTGAAAGCACGAAAACCTTACCGTCTAAAAGTGTAAACTTCACAAATTTGTTTGCATTTTATTATACTTAAAGAGATAGTTCACCCAAAAATGAAAATCCAGTCATCATTACTCACCCTCTTGTCATTTCAAACCTGTATGACTTTCTTTCGAAGAGCACAAAAAATATCGGTATCTGGCCCCCATTCAGTTGGATTGGTTTTGTGTCCATACAATAGTGTGCCAGTGCTGTTCTTCAAAATACCTTCTTTTGTGTTCTTAACTTAACTTGTGTTCATAAATGTTTGAAATGATCAAATTTTCATTTTAGGGTGAACTATCACTTTAAACAGAAATAGTGCAGACTTCTATCTCAAAATCAACTTTATAACATCCTATAGTTATCCTAAAATTCCCCAAATTATATATTTCTAATGTGGTCTTGAACTTTTTGATTCCACTGTATATTTGTCCTTGTGACAGTGTCTCTTTCTATTTTTCAAGCTGTGCTTAACAACAAATGAAAATCCTTGCATAAATCTCAAGACTAATTGAATTGACTCTAGACTGACTCAATGCATGAGCTCAAAGCCTCTCACGAGTTACCTAACCAGCATCCTTGAGATCATGGAGAGACACAGGGACCACATGACCACCCCACAGTGTGACCCCTGCAGGGCCTAAACACGTATGTCACGATAAACCCATAGACTTCTTAATCCTGTTGATGGATTACACCAATGTTCTGGTCCTGTGTCGTTGACAGCGACGTGGGTTTATTCCACCTGACCAATCAGAGAAAGAGGAGCAGACAGTTAATGCCGTTGTATACACGTAAATGTGTGTGTGTTCTGTCTCATATCGTCTGTTCCGTTCAAGCACTGCAGGCTGGAAAGAGTAAATCTCGGATAGTCGTTCTGAACTTTGAAGATTGTTCTTTTCTTTCAAGTCTAAATTCAATGTAAGTATAAGCTTCTTTTCTTTAAGCATCATTTAATTTTATTTATGTACAATATGTACTCTAAATTAAATAAAAGTAAGATTGAAAATGTTTTTATATTCCCATTTCTTCTTATTATATAACATACATTGCTAATATGTATAATTAGTATACTTTTTTAAGTATCTATGCTTTTTACTTTTTAATTCCAGTGCAGTCAATAACATTTTAGGGGTCATGGACAATTTTTTTTCTTTTTGTTAAATTTTCAACTATATTATAATAAATTAAGCAATATAATGTACCTATATAATAATGAAAAGCTTTAAAGCTACCTGACCAGCTCACAGACTGGTGGCCTAGATTACAAAAAGATCAGACGGCTCATTTCACAGTGACGTTCTACTGATATTCTGTAGTAAATTTAGAAAAAATGTAAAAACAGAAAACATAAAAAGCCTGCTTATATCAAAACCATGCAAAAACATTTTCTTAATCACCATTTTTGTCCACTATTCCTTAATAATATCTACTCAGCCTTATGTTGCATCTTTATTGTTTTTAGAGAATAATTAGTCAAACTTTCCATATGTCTAGACAATATTGATTATGAAAATGTTTTTCTGTGATAAAGAACCTACAGACATTTTAATAATGTCTGTCATCTATATATCTGTATATCCATGAGCTTATCTCGTCAAATATATTGTCACTGGATTTACTCAATGCGCTCAGTTTGACCCCTGCTCTCTTGTGTTTCTGCAGCATGTCCTTGCACTACAAAATCTTCTCTTCGATGATCTGCCTTTTACTCATGACAACAATGTTTCCAGTGGTCCAGTTGCGTCGGGGCGGGGGCTTCGGGCGCGGTGGAGGCGGTCGAGGTGGCGCATGGGGTGGTGGAAGCGCTGGTCGTGTAGGCTGGGGAGCAGGGGGTGGTCATCCACACCACGCCCCACCTCCCCATACCGGAGGCTCGTCTGGACACAGTACAGGAAAGGTAGTGGGGGCGGCTGCAGCTGGGGCGTTAGGAGGTATGCTGGTCGGCCACGGTTTGAGCTCCATGGCCCAGCCTGGGTATGGACACGGGCATGGGCACGGGTACGGAGGCTATGGTCATGGAGGGTATGGACATGGATATGGGTACGGCCACTCTAGACATGGAGCACATGGCAATGGGCATTCAGAAGACCACGCTGAGTCCCACAATGAGACGGATGTGGATTATTACATGGGTGCTGCCAGTGCTGGACCCGTTTATAACTGTGTAATGGTTTTTGGAGCTGTGATGTCATTGTTACTGGGGCACTTTCTGCCATAGGGGCGCTTTGCCGCAGGTCTATAGACTTGATAACATTCTTGGAAAATTACTTGGCAAAATGATCTAAATGTGAGAGATTTTATAACTCATAAAGTATAATCACTGCATCTTTAGGTTTCATGTTAGGTTTCATGCTGAATTGAAAGCACAACAGAGTTAAATTTGTTCATTTGTTTGACAGGCATGTTGAACAACTGGACTCTTACGATGTGACCAATGTTTCTTTTTTGTTGTTGTTGCTCTGAATCAACTTATGATGAGCACATGCCTAACTCATACGTCTGTATATTTGTAGCATCAGTTTTTTAATGAATGTTAATTTTTCATAACAATGTACTTCACCTGAATGATGAATTTTGTATCATTTAAAATATCAATTGTAGGCAGTTCATTACCTGAAGAGATTTTTTTATAGAGCGTCTTATAGTATATTCATTTAATTTTCCTTTATATTTAAGCAAATGTTGTGGTATGATTGGGTAACACTTTACAATAAGGTTGTATTTATTAACATTAGTTGATCCATTGGCAACTAACATGAACATGAACTAACAATGAATAATACTTCAACAACATTCATTAATTCAGTAGTTTCAGCATTTACTAATACATCAATAAAAACCAAAATGTAATGCAGTGATCTAACATAATTGCATTGACATTAATTAACAAATATTAATACATGCTGAAAAACTATATAAAACAAATTCAACCTTACTGTCAAGTGGTACTGATTGTTTTCTTCCGAGTCATTTCACCTTCTCAATGTTTTAATCTGTCTTCTTTCCTGCCGTTTACGCAAGCGAACATTCAAAATAAAACAAGGCTTATGGTAAAATCACATTAAACTATTAGAGGAGCTGAGACCAAATCTTGTTAAAGAACTCGGGCGCTGTCTACCCCTGAGCTCTTAACCATCACATTATATTCTTAAACCAACAAGAGTTCTGCTTCTGTTTGTACCGCCACTTTAGATCTGTTTATCAGTATGTATGTATGTTTATTTTTGTACTGCTAAAATAATAAAATGTAATTATGAAAATACTTGACGTTGTGCAGTTTGTGTAAGCAACAGATACATTTATACTGTAATATTACAGTAAAAACAGCCTCCACGCTCTTTAAAATAAAGGTGCTGAAAAGGTTTTTTACAGCGACGCTGAACCATTTTTGGTTTTACTCAGAACCATTCAGTCAACTGTTCTTTAAAGAACCATCTCTTTCGTGCCTTATCATAATCTGAAGAATTTAGATTTTGTGAAACAGAAAGGTTCTTCAAGGTTCTTTATGGAACCATTTAGACCAAACAGGTTCTTGAAGCGCCTATATTTTTTATTATCTTTATGCAATTTGTAAATTGTATTTTATGTATTGATCACAATTACTAAGGTCATCCGACAGCAACTTATCTATCTCCCAAACTCAAACTAAAAAAAAAACATGGAACGATAATTAGACTAACGTGGTACCACTGATCACGAGACAACAGCAGGTGACCGAGCAGTCTTGCACATGTTGAGTCTGAAGCATGCGGCGCTACCACTAGGCTGTCAGAAATCCTATTAGAACAATCACTGCATAAACCAGAAAAATAAATATTTATGCAACATTCAAACATTACCGTATTCTCTCTTTATTTTTTATTTGGAGGAAGAAAGGTTCATAACAATCTTTGTGAGCTTCACCCTTTCACTTGCTACCAAAAACAATAGAGAAAAGGTTTGATAACACCATTCAAAAAGTTTAGGGTCACTTGACTGGATGTTTTTCATCTGAGGGCAGATGTCTGAAATCTATTATGTGGGAAAAATATAATTGTGCCAACATATTATTTTTACATTATTTTAAAATGTTGTGTATATGGATGACTTAGGAAGACCACACTGAAGATGCTAAAACATAACAAAATATTTAGATTTTAGAATTTACCATATTTTTGTGGTACATATATTTTATCAGTTTACTATAATTCTAAAATGTGAAAAAATATAAATAAAAAATAAGTGACCCTAAACTTTTAAACACTAGCGTATATGACCTTGTATCTGCATGAAGAATGCATTCATTAAGAGTGATTTATATTCTAACCTAAATAATCTTTAAATATCTTATCCTTAAACATACTGTACGTTTAGAATATTACAGTATTAACAAAAGCAAGAGAAACACAAGTGACTGAGACGTTTGTTCTTTGATTTCAGTAGGTGTTTAATAAGGAGCATCGAGACTCTTCACATTAGCCTGTAGATATGCGAGCGAGAGCGCGAGGAGAGCTCAAGGAGATTTCAGTACCACTGCAGTGCTCATGAATAAATATGAGTAGATATGAATATGCATCCCAGCATATTAAATCAGCAGGCAATGACGAGTTTGGCAATATACGCGTTTTGCATCTGGAGTCAAACTGAATGGGACATCAAAGACAAACAGAAACGAACAATACAAAGTGCAACGAAGATGCTCAGGTGGGCACGAGAAAAAAAAAACATTTGGCATGCTCACAGTTCTCCTCGACTGAGATGAGAGAAATAAGATATCAAACCAATCGTGAACAAAAGTCTGTTTTTACATTGTTGCATAAAAAGCAGCAAAAGCAGGACGTACAGTAGCTCTTACCGCACTCTCCATCTTTCTCTTAAAAACACATTCATATTCGCTCGAAATTTCCAATAACAGTCTTAACAGTTCCAGTGTGTTGTTCACGTCTCCGGGGGTTGTGCTGTGCTGTTGTATTGGTTAGTTATTTGTTTTACATCTGTAGCGTAATAACAGGTGTGTTTTTGTCAGAGGTACATTGATGATTTGAGCCGTTTGTATGTTTTCACAGTCATAAACAGTTCTGCATATACTGCATTGGTCTTAACACGCCTATATTTATTATATACTTCTATCTGTGTTCGGAGATGTTTAAATGCGTGCATGAGTCTTAAACAGTCCTGTCCGTCCCCGAGCGTTTGCGGACCACCTGCTCCCCATTGACCTGGTCCACGGCGAGGGTCTCCACCTCCGCCTGTGGCCGGGCTGCACCTCCACCGGCTGAGGGTGAGTGGTGGATCCGATGTGCTACTCCTATATGCGCGTTAGCATGGGGCACCTCCCGTGCAGGACTATTTCTAGGGCTTGGGGGCATGGGGATGTGGGAGGGGCTGGATGATGCAGGGTGTGTGGCCGAAGAAGCAATGGGCGGGATTACAGCAGGGCGTTCTCGAACCACTGGTTGCGACTCTGCGTGGGCGGCTGGCTCTCTGGCCTGCAGGAAGGGTGTGGGATCTGGCATGGAATCGACTGAATCTCTCAGTACCAGCCTGCGGCCGTCTGTGGCACCCAATCGATACAGCTCTGTGTATTCGGAGTGCAGTGGCTGCGAAAGACTTTTGCGCATGCGCCTGCGAGGGGTGTCGGGCTGGCGGATGTCCTTTTCGTTTCCAGTTGCCGCAGGAGCAGGTGGAGGGGTTGGTTTGAAAGAGCCAACAGGGCTGACGGAGGGGCTCAAGCCTGACGCGCCCCCGGCGAGTAGGCGCTTTTTGGTAGCGTGGAGCTGGGACGTGAGGTAGGCGATGGTGCTGGCTCTCTGCTCCAGCTCTCCAGACAGCACGGCCAACTTATGGCTTTTCAGCTTCAGCTCATCCAGGTACTTTTTCTCTCGCTCACGGATGGTGTTCTCCAGCACTGAGATCATGGCGTTCTTCTGTTCCAGGTCCCGCAGGAGCTCTGTGTTTTCCTGCTCTTTAGCCTTCAGCTGAGCCTCCAGTTCCTCACAGCGCTGGTGCAGTTCTCTGCAGCGGGCCTCACCATCGTCTGAGAGAGAGAGAGCGAGAGAGAGAATGATGTCAAATACACTTTTTTACAAGTGGTGATATATGCAGCAATTTAAGTGAGGTGGCATCTCCTGTTCTTTATTCTTTGTTGAGAAGGCAATCCCAGAATGCAATGCCACTAGTTCTGTGGAAGAATAAATCCACACACCTATGTAGATTGTTCCAAATCAGTAACTTGTGAGATTCTGCTTTACAAAGCAACAGCGAGGCATCTCACGGAAAAGAAACAGAGCTAATGTGTTAGATAAAAAATAGTGTGTTAAAGGGATAGTTTGCCCAACAAGAATTCTTTCATCTTTTAATCACCCTCATGCCATTCCAAACTTGTATGACTTTCTTTCTTCTGCAGAACACAAAAGAAGATATTTTGAAGAATGTTGGCAACCAAACATCATTGGCCTCCATTGACGTTCCATGTATGGACACAAAACCACTGAAACATTTCTCAAAATATCTTCTTTACAGGTTTTAAAACAACATGAGGTTTGAATAAACGAAGACAGAATTTTTATTTTTGGGTGAACTATCCCTTTAAATACTTTTTTGCAAACTGTCGAAACAATCTCCATTCGTCTCTAGAGGGCAGCAGTGAGCTGAAAATCAGATATCCATAAACCTATTACCCCTGAGAAACTGCTAATGGCTATGAAACATCAAACCCTTTTCTTATTTAGCAACTCTTTCAGTCCTTCCTCAAGAGCCGGCGTCCAGCTTTGACAGAAAGCATTTGTAGTGTTATGGGAACAGCTCTTGAGTCTAGCTCAGCATAAATACTATTGATTTCTCCATGAATTTAGCTGGATATACAGACTGTAATAGCACATCTACATTCTTCTTTACAGTTTGTATTGATGTGGTCATTTGAAAGAATAAAACATATACTGTGCTAATTTATATTAGCCTTATACATTTCTTAACTGTGGGTTACATTTAAAAGACATCTGTCTGACAGCCAAACAGGGCGGGGCTGAGATGGGGCGAGGAGGGTGTATACAGACACAACGGCAGAGAGAGAGAGAGAGAGATCCTATCTCATGTTACTGCACTAATGGATATGAAGGGTGAGGGAATCGCTGTGACCGTCTTTACCGACCTTCAGCTTTCAGACAGTCTAAACAATGTTACACATGGGAGGATGCTTTTCTCTCTCTCTTATTTGTCCTCTTTATTGCTATGGCACAAACTATGCTGTTGTTATTCCAAAGCTGTGCAAAATACGTAAAATAATAATGCAAAACCTTTCCCATATCAAATTAGGTTCACACACTTGATCTTTCATATTAAAGGTCCAGTGTGTAATTGCTTGGAGGATCTATTCACATAAATGCAATAGGCCTACTCTACATAACCGTGTCTTCAGAGGTGTATAAAGACCTTACGTAAAGAAGCATTGTTTTTATTACTTTAGAATGAGCTATTTCTATCTACATACATGGTCCCCTTACATGGAATTCACCATGTTGTTTCTACAGTAGCCCTAAACGGACAAACTGCTCTACAGAGCGCATTTGGTAAATACGTTATCTCCTTCGGCAAAGAAGCAAAAACATAACGCCATCTTAGTGCTGCGTTAGCCACCATAGTGCTTCTAAAGGGAGGGGTGAGGGGTGGAGTGAGCCGTTGGTTGCAATTCACAACCTCACCACTAGATGTCACTAAATTTCAAACACTGGACCTTAAAAACCTTACGTTCATGTGGTCTCTCTAATAGTTATTAAACTAGACATGTAGAGTGAGCTCATTTATCAGACTGACTCTCTCTCTCACTTTCCATGACTATCTCATTACCCCTTTGCAAAGGCCACATCAGCTAATGAGGTCACCATCACATCCATACACAAACCCGGTCAGCCATAATGCAGCACGCTCGGGCAGATCTACTGTAGCTGAGATCAGACCTACAGCCTCAGTATGAAAGAGTGCATTCATCTGAAACCATTCTAAGCATGCTGGATTCATAGTGATGCTAATGTTGCATGTGCCATGAATCTCATGATCCATTAAGAGTGTAATGAGCTGGGTTTAAATGGGCAATGAGAATTTATGGAATTAACATTAAAGAGTGATGTTTAATCTTTAAAGTAAGGAGAATATCTGGTGCTTGACATGAGCTTCCAAGAGTTTTTTGAAGGTTGTTAGTTTTGTGTCTATTGTTAGGAACAGGAGTGTGTTGATGTGAGGTGCAGTCAGCAGGTTGCAGATGATGCGTTAACCTCTTGCATTAGTGCAGTATTAGTGTGGCCATTCATAGTCTCATTTCCTGTGCTGGACTGCAATCTGGCTGGCATCAGCCCCGTGAAACAACACGAATGACAATGTGTGCGGGCTTACTCGCACTACGCCAGTCTACAACAAATGAATTATGCAGAAATAATACACAATATTTTGTTTCGATTGGTTAGTCATATTTCTATATAATGACTGTTGTATTTCTACAAAGCTCTGGTAATTTAGCATTTCTTAAAAACAAGAATTTCTAAAGTGTTAAACAGCAGAGAGTGTTTAAGTGGTTTGCTTGGATACTGCATGTGTGTGGGAATTGCCTTGAGCAATCAGATGCATAAATGTCTCACCCGAGCATTGTGTATTTGGGCTGAGCTTGAAAGCCCAACATATATCATATAGATGGGTGGGTGGCAGGCTGGGGGTATGAGTCCCTGTGCGTGTGTAGCAGGGGGTCTGTGTGTGTGTGCGTGTGTGTGTGCGTGTGTGTGCGTGTGTGTGTGTGTGCGTGTGTGTGTGCGTGTGTGTGCGTGTGTGTGTGTGTGTGTGTGTGTGTGTGTGTGTGTGTGTGTGTGTGTGTGTGTGCGTGTGTGTGTGTGTGTGTGTGTGTGCTGGCTGGGTGGGTGGGTCGCTGGTTGCCAGGTTACAAGACAAGGCTATGGTGGTATATGTGCGCTGAGGAACACAGAGTCTTTCTTTCTACGCAGAAACAAAGCGTCTAATTTACAACCTGCTGCAAATTTAGCACAGACATAGTGCAAGATAAATATAGAGACTGACAAAACAAGAGACAGAGACAACAGCATTTTTTAAGTCTCCAGCTCTGTGTTCCTTTTGTGGTAATATGTTTGGGCTGTCCATTGGGCTGTAAGAGATTGTTTGTAACAGGTTGATGTTTTACTAAAAAGTGGTTTGACTGTGTCGTAGCAACGACACACACCTGATACACACACACAGTTGATCCCTTGCATAACTGTATTGTTTTGACCCCATGCAAGTGCGAACACAGACATGCAGGTAAAATGTGCTTGAGAAATCTCACCGCCTGCATCAGACCTCCTCATTGTCAGCTCATATGTGAGATCTGTGAAACAGAAGAGAAGGGGGAGTGGACAGAGAGAGAGAGAGAGAGAGAGAGAGAGAGAGAGAGAGAGAGAGAGAGAGAGATCAAATGTTAGACTGGCAGCACATAGCATCACCTTTAAATGACAACATTGAAGATCACATGACACAAGGCATCACCTGAAACAGGATAAGAACAGAAACACATGAGCAGGAAAGAGTCAAATGGGAATAGAGAGCATGTTGGGACTTGTTACCAAATATTCAGTTGGATATACTGTAATATGGGGCGGAACTTTGTTTAATCAATTGTTTGGATTGATTAAAATGTAATACAGTTAGTCTGGATTATAACAAAATGAAAAAGGTTGTTTTTATGATGACTGCTGCATATATGTGACCCTGGAACACAAAACCAGTCATAAGGGTCCATTTTTCTAATTGAGATGTACAGTATACATCATGCAATAACTAAGCTTTCTATGGATGTGTGGTTTGTTAGGATAGGACAATTTTTGGCCGAGGAACAACTAATTGAAACTCTGGAATCTGCGGGTGTAAAAAATCTAAATATTGAGAAATCGCTTTTAAAGATGTCCATCAGAGGCGCTGTAGCCGGCCGTTGCTAAGAAGAAACAGGTTTGTTTTAATGCTCTCTATTGACTTACCACTGTAATGAATGTGATGGAGAGCAGATGAACCCGAAAGCAGAAATTCTAAGCTTTACATAGATACCAAACCTGAGTTCCCAAAGAGCGAGCAGCAGGGAGTGAAGTTTGTAGACGGCCATTTTCAGGCCATTTTTTTTTGCTGCATCCACTCACAGAAATAAAGTTATGATATATTTACGGTAGGAAATTTACTAAATATCTTCATGGAACATGATCTTTACTTAATAATCTAATGATTTTTGGCATAAAGGAAAATCTATAATTTTGACCCAAACAATGTTTTGTTGGCTATTGCTACAAATATTGCCGTGCTACACTGGTTTTGTAGGGCACATTTTTCTGCTTATTACACAGCAACTATCTATAAAATATTTATTAACATTTTTTAAATCACTTGAAAATAATTACATAGAGACCAACTTTTATATTACAACATTTTGACCTCATACAGTATTTCTTCAATAGATCAGTCAGACTGAAGTTAATTATTTATTTGTTTGTTTTTTAACACCATATCAGCACCAAAGCAAACTTCACAGACAAAGACGACTGAAGTTATTATTATTTTGCTCACCAATGTAGCAAAAAATCCAGCAAAAGTGGTTTCAGATGAGAATTAAAAGTTACATTTTAAGGATTATGAAATATTTTTTATTTGAAATATGATGCACTGATAAGTTGTGCAAAAAGGGTTGCTTTTAATTCCATGTTGCCTTTAAAGACAAAATGGCAAAAGATGAAAGCGAAAGTGTTGGGAACAATGTCCACTGAGACTGAAGAAGAGAAATCTTAAATGAGGGCTCAGCCATCTGGAATGAGATGAAATGTATTCTTACAGGACCAATAATAATCCCGTGGAACCATTTCACACTATTAGCAGCAGGTGACTAGTAGCGGGACCGTATTGAGCTAAACATGGGCATCCATTTTTTTAAGTTACCAATAAGATGTTTTGTTTTCGTTTTTAAAAGAACACCACCAAAAGTGATGAAGACATGCATCATTAAACTTATACTAATACAGCCCATTTTAGTCCGGAAGCACTTCCTGTTTCAGCTTTTTTTATTTCACATATATAATCAAGTCTTAAAAATATTTGTTTGACATTTTGATTCAGCTCAAAATGTTCCTTTGGTTGTATTTTGTTCTAACGTTTGTTAAAAAACTGAAACAGGAAGTGCTTCTGGACCAATGTTGTTTACATCTACTAAAATGGTCAATAGGTCAAAAGGTGACTGTGTGTGACCGATCTGACTTTGAATCCAGTTTTCTTCGATTCGTTCCAACCCAACTGTGCAGTTCTGCTGCACTAAAATCACAACATGATCGTGTTCAGTAAATTGATGTAGTGTGTGTGTGTGTGTGTTTGTACCTGTGCAGTGCTGTTGCAGGCGACGGATCTCGTCGTGAAGACCCTTGAGCGTGTTGGCATGGTCTTGCTGCAGGAACAGCAGGTTCTTCTGCGCACTGTGGAGTTGATTCTCCAAGGTCACACTCGCCGAGGCCATGGTGATGAGATACGGTCACACACACATGTATAAATAACCTCACTCGCTCAATCACACACACAGTAGCTCAGGACACCTGTGAATACAAGTGCAGAAAATACTGATCACATACCGACCTGTGAAGCACTAAGATTCACTGCCAGACAGCCTTATGCCAGTTATGACTCAATTACAGCCTAAAACGGCTGCAAATTCATGTAAATGTGCTACGGCTGACACATGAAGTCAAGATACTGTTGGAGATAATACTCATAGACCTATGCAATGAAAAACACAGTAATAGCAATGTCACACTCTTACACATTGCAGAAATCAAATTATGTTTACTCCGGATGTCACAATCTCATCCGAATGATCGTCCCTGTGTCTGAGAGGACAAAGAGGCTATGTTTAGCTAATGACACCATTATAGTCTGACATTACGTAATGCCTTTGAGATGAAGAGGAGAGAGAGGGAGAGTCTGTGGAGATGTATTGATTTATGGTGATCAATGCTAGAGAGAAGGTTAGTTTCCACAGACATTGTATTGCTCAGGGTTCTTCCCCGGCCTGGTGCTCTCCCAAAGGGGTCATATATTAAAATTCTTTCAAAAAAGATCTGAATACATCTAATTATAAAGTTAGTCGAGATATATTTACAATAAAAATGGTAAATTTACTTTTCCAATATTTTGTACACTTTCTCTGACTCTTGTTCTGTTGAACACAGAGAAAGATATTTGGAATAATGTTAGCAACTGACATTTCTGGGACATCATCCACTACCATAGTAGGAAAATTTTAAATGGTAGTCAAAGCTGCCCTAGAACTGTTTGCTTTCCTAAATGCTTCAAAATATCTCATTTTGTGTTCAACAGAACAAAAAAAATAATGACATAATACTTTTTCCTACTATTTGGGTGGACTATCCCTTTATCCCTAGACCTAATATGTACTTCCACAATAGTACAATTGCACAACTAGTTGTGGTTAATTTAACGCTTGGTTAAAACAAAATTCTGCGTTACCAGGAAAAAAATCATTTTGAATAATTTGTCTTTACAACATCTAAAGAAAGCCTTTAAAATAGTCAAAACTGCTTATCATTTCATAAGCCGTTTGAATTATTAACAGAGAATCATAACGCTGGCTCTCTCCTCTGGGTGCACGTTCTACTTTCATGATAATGAAACAAAATAAATGTAAAAATCCAGCCATTCTGAGATAAACAAGGGAAGATGGCAAAACACAGAGATATGAGAATCCCTCAAGGGTGTGTTGAGGGTTTGCAGCGCTATATGCTGCATTCACTTCAGTATACAGTAAAGTGAAAATGAGTTATCTGGTCTAATTGAAGGAACTATGTTTTGCATATGCTGCAAGTACACATGACTGCGCTTTCAAGGAATAATGTCCAATAGCAGTAATACACGGAGCTCCAATATAGCATAGTACAGAGTGCTGCAGGGATGAAGTGTTTTTGTATGCAAAAGTAGCGAGTTAGCATTTTAGCACTTCCGGTTCCAACGCCCCAAAGTAAGGAGGTTTCTGGTTAAATGCCTGAATTAAGGTCCGTGGTTAATAAAAGCTCTAAATATTTCGATCCGATGTGTCTCGCGAGAGGCTTGGTGTTGGTGACGTTGATATCGAGCAACCTCAGCCTATTTAAAGCATTATGTTAGCTTTTTACTTCTGCTGATTGTATTGCGGCTTCAATGTAACAAATGTGGTGTTCATTTGTAAAGATGATCTTGATAGACAAAACGTGTAAACATCATAAACCGTTGTTAATCACAGATCTTATTTTTTGCGACCTTCCAAAAGTCTATGGGGGAAAATGCATAGGCTTTCGGTCGAGGGAACCAGCGCGGCACTTACTTCCGGGTTAACCTACAAAAATACGTCATTTCTGAGGTACTGGATTGGCATGATGGTGTGCTGGGCTCGAAATTGCGAACATTTTTGTCGCAAATGCTACTTAAATTTAACCTGTGTGACCTCAAAATATATTTGGGAGCATTTGTGTGAGTACACATTTTGATGTGGTGTGACCTGTTTTCATTACTGTACAGAACACGCTAATAACTGCACAAGGTATGTGCGTGCTGTGAGCTACAACGACCGGTCCGGCCATTCATAGACAACGTGATTTTCCATCCCGCGACGCTAATTTCCCATCGTTTTTCTAGGTAAACACACGCTAGACGGATAACAACGTTCACGCGCGGGGGGTGGGTTTCAACGTTCACGCGCACCTCTTGCGTCTGCAGCGCCCCGCGCATAAGCTCTAGTGTTTACAGCGGTTCGTGCTGCCAGCAGCGCTTTGGGAACGCGCAGTGCGCGGCTTAACAGCAGCTGACTGTACCACAAGTACAGTATAGCAATTGCAAGTTCACATTACGTTATTTTAAATACATTCACAGACAAATCTCTTCAAAAACGGATAATCTGTCTCTGTTCAATGTAAGCATAAAACATGATGTGTTTATGTAGTTTTAACTGTTTCTTTGAAGGCTATGAGGGTTCAGTCAGTGGAGGAAGGAGGATTGACAGTGTGATATGATCACCAGCTCTGCTAACACGAGCACTATGCAAAAGCATATAGAGAAAACAACCCCAGCTTTTAACTAAAAGCTGCGTCTGTTAAGAAAATAGAACGCATCATTTTAGTGCAAATACTGCCTGTCAATTGAGTTTGTGACAAAACATTTTGCAGTGTTTACATATTGTTTATTACTGCATAATATAATTAAAATAGAAGTTTATTTTGTTTCATAAAGTACACATTGATTTTATAATGCCTACATTTGCATTTTGTGTTTTTAAGGTGAATAAAAGACTATTTTCCCTATATATTTCATCATTAAGGATTTCTTTAAAAATCTTGTCTCGTCTTGTGGGATAAGTGTCTCATCACACCCCTACTTTTTACATTGGCAGATTGTATTTACGCTTCAAAATTAATAAATGTAGTATTGTTTTGTAAAGATTCGAGTTGGCCCTGCGGCACTCTATTGCATAGTATTGCACAGTATAGTATAGTCCAGAATACAGTGTAGTATAGCTTTGTATTTCCAAAACTATCACTTCACAAGAAATGAAAAAACAGCATTTTTTCAACAATTAAACATTTTTTTAATGTTAAAATTCAGTTTTATTTTTCTGTGACAGATCTATTCAGTTTTTCTTAGTTTACATAAAGACGGTTGAATTAAAGCTTGAATGTTGTCAATTCTTTAACAAAATAACAAATGTTACTAAAAATTGTTAATGTTGTAGGGAAAATCTGTCATTTGAGTGTCAAGTTTTTTATTTTAAAAATGATTCATCAATTATTTTATCGTGATTCAATCACAACCGTAAACCCAGTATCGTGTACTGTATCGAATCGTGAGCTGAACGTATCGCTACACCCCTAGTGATTTATGAAAAAATATGAAAATATAAATATAAGTGCGATAGTATAGTAGAGTATGGGTGGTGGTGAGGGAAAATGTGTTCTGTTTGGGTGTGGTTGATAGAACATCTGCTTTTTACCTGAGAAAGAAAAACTCACTTTTAGCATATTTTGACCTAGTCCAATGTACTGTATTTTGTAAACACATTTAAATAGTCCATCTCTTCTCATGAGATCTCGTTGAAAATGTCGCAAACACAAGATGCCTTAAACACATTAAAAGAAGCCATGTGTTTTGTAAAGGGACAGTGTAGCTAAAAAGATGGCAGAAAAGTGAAGATGCCACTCAGTGGAACTCATGAAAAGCATATGAGCATGAATGAGTAATATCAGACTATGCTCACGCTGGGTGCGGCATAGAAGACAGCAGTCCCACTATTTTATTAATTCGCTTGCTCTCTTCCCTCTCACATGTCCTCTCTCTCTGTCTGTGTCTTGACTTTTCCACTCATAAGGTACATTAGTTACAACCAACACAGAGGGATGAAAACATGAGCATTTACAGCACAAGGAAAAGCAAAGATAAAAATCGGCAAGAAATTCAGAATGAAAGAATCATCTCCCTCGCAAATCATGATATGGAAATTGAATTGGCCGCACCCACAGGACGCTGAAAAGAAATTGCAATATAAAGAAATGCTATAGTCACATAACCAAAAGGATGCTGTTCATTCTTTTCCCTTGCTTGCTTCAGCTGAAATCCTCCTTGTAACATGGCCTTGTAAACTAGCGTGTTGACAAAATGTTCATATGCTCTCCTACTTGTAAGTCGCTTTGGATAAAAGCGTCTGCCAAATGAATAAATGTAAATGTAAGTTGAATTGGTTCAACATTGTTTTGCAACAAAACGTACATACAAATGCATTATTGATGACATTGTTTACCATATCTGATTCATGTTGTCTGGCTCATAAAGTGGACCATAAAATCAACACTGAAACAACAATTATTCTCATTAAACGTTTCTGGAAAAAGCACATATGATGCATGTATGAAAACCTGAAATGGATACACTGTGCAATGTGTATCCATAGTCAAGCTCTTCTAAAGAGATCAAGTTGAAAATGAGAGAAAGAAGCAGCCAAAATTGTCAATGCAGTTGCCAACAGAGGTGTAATTGTGAACACCGTAATAAACTACACTAATAAAACACAACACTCTCAAATCCTTATATTTTTAATTCAATTCCATACATTTTAAAGTTCAGTTCTATAGTGTTTGCTACCTCATTGTAATATCAGAAGTTAGATTGGACAAAAACAGAAAGACAGAAAGAGAGAAAGATCTAAGCTCATCTGCGAGGGCAAACAACATTGAATAATTTATGAATAAAGAAAAATGAAGGACATGGAGGAGACTGTATGTCTATGACACTATGCCAATATTAATGAACAATTGCAGAGTGATGATGTCACACACGATAACCACACAAGCACTTCCTGAAACAAAAGATCTTCCCAGCACCAGCATGACGTCATAAAATGATGACTCAATTTTTAATTGGGTATTAACATATGAGAATTACACAATCATCTGTGAAATTGTCTATCGGCTATTACAATTTTCACTAAACTTTATTTCTTTATATTGATGTCTAAAAAATGTTACACTTCTTGTGTATTTTAAACTGCTAAAAATCTTTATTTTTATACTTTCATGATACAAAACCTTTAAAAATATATATTATTCAAGCTCACAACTCAACAGGCCACACATTTGACATATAATCTTAGCTGTAGCATCCTTAAATTCCATTAAAATGGTGATTTTCAAAGCCAACCATAACAGATACTTATTATAATACAGATACTTATACACATTATAACACCAACAGGCTGTTTATATGCAGTATACCTAAAAGTTGTCATTAAGAGAGTACACCGCCTCTGCTTACCGTAAATGAATGCATCGGAAGCATTGACCATCCTTTAGAAATCTTCCACAGCAAACATAAAAACTCCCTCATTCCTGTTTAGGAGCTATTTGTGTGCTGGTAGACATTACGTTGACATTTGCTCTGTTCTGACTGATGTTAGTCCCTTCAAGTCAGTGGGTGAGGCCTCCCCCGCCCTGCTCCATGAGACACAAAGAATCCCCCTGACATTAAGACGCAACTGTTTCTTCCTCCCACATATACTATCTCTTGTGTCGTCCTCACACTCGTAACAGCTGCCCTCAAAATTCTCTATCTCTCCCTTGCATTAATAATCTATGAACTGCAGCGTTATAGGAGATTAAACATTGGCTACATCCTGGTCACTTTATAGGCAAATACCGTACAACCAACATGTAGTGCTCTGGAGAGGACCAGCCCTAGTGTCACACCCACTACATAGTGTATGATGTAAGCTTGTATGATGACATATGATGCACTGTACTGTGCTGGCAACAACAGCAGGTTGATACAAATATTTGTATTATTAAGTTATTTACCACAGTTGTATTACTATTAAAAGCATTTATTGCAGAAACAACAATTATGATAACAAACGCGAGAATAAAAAAACACAATGTTTATCGTGGCAGCATCTCATTGGCCAAATCACATCAACACATACACGTGAGAATGAGCAGGATCATAAACAGCACCTGCATTGCGGACAGCGCAACAATTACAGCGACATAAACCACCACTTGAATGAATTACATTTAAAACAAGATCATATTAATAATAATAATAATAATAGAGAACAGAGGACGCTGTTGCGCCAACTTACTTCACTGAAATCAAATGAACAGCAAAAAAACCCGAAAGCACGTGTCCGAAACAATCCATCTGTCAATAACTGAGGAAAAGCAATCATTTGTCAAATAAAAGCTGACATTCTATAAAAAGGAAATATTTATATTCTAATATAGTGTATATACTAGATGAATAAACATGAATGATCTATACCAGGATCTGCACAACTCACCATCTCAAACACGCGCTATTTGTAGCAGCGTCAATGTCATGTGTTCAATGTCACAATTTTCTTCGTGTGATCTTACATTATAATACCCTTTTGGACCACCATCTCTGGTTACTTTCACAACTGCAGACACAATAATCGGCCACCGATCATTCCAGTCGATTAATGCTGTCATGCGTCTGAAAATACGCAACAAGCAGCGCCAAATTTTACAGCAAGTGCCAAACGGCGCACTAAATAATCTACGTGGCATAGTAGGCTATTTTCAGGAATCAATACCTTAATCTATTGCAACGGTATTGGTCAAATATCCCTTTGCTCGTTTGTGTCAGTAAGCGGCCAGATCGCGAGCAGGTGCAGTGAGGATGCGAGCCGCGCCTCCGCGCACATTAAACGACACCTACCTGAAACACAAGCTGACAAACAGTATGTGTCTGATTGGCTGAAGCGGCTCTGGTTCTGCTGTCTGGACGCTGGCGAGTGGAGAGCTTCGCAGGGTTTTTATTCTCATCGGCGGGGTAGAGAGGAGAGGGCTGTATCTGTCCTCTCTCCCTCTCTCTCTCTCTCTCTCTCTCTCTCATCTCCCGGAGATACAACACTAAATAAGGCGGTGCATGCCGGGATACCGAGGAAAACACGCGCAAGCTCCGGCGCGCTGAGGCCTCTGGCTCAGGTGAAACGCACGTACACCACTCATTTGATCTCCTTAGCTTTAGCGTAAATAAAATGCAGATATATACGCATTTAAACTATCTTTATTATGACCTTTTATATTATTTTTATAATTCTAATAATAAGTATACTAATAATATTGATAATAATTGTTTTGGGGGAAATTTAGCTTGGTAACTAATAAGTTATTAACCAATATTAATAACAGCTTAAGGTGAGTAGTTCGTGTTTATTAAAATTGTACAAAGTTTTGTAGTTTTCAAATATTTCTAACTTTTATAAGAAAGTGCAAAAATATGTCGGCTACACAAACACTAATATCATTTTAAGGATTGAATCAAGTATACAATTTATGTTTTTTTATGTATTTAAGGGGTTACCAAGCTTCAAAGCATTTCCTCGTGAAACTGGTGGCAGTATAGTTTGACTAAACTCTGAAGTGACTGCAAAATTACAGAGCAGAAGTCCTGCTACCTAGAGTGTCCACAAGAGAGCAGTGTTTTATCATTTTTACTTGACTTTATGAACATCTTGTCTCTTACCTGCTCTTTCTTTGCATGCAACTGTCTAAAATAAGAAAATACATACTACATGTTTTTTTCTTTTTCCCAATTACAATTAACATAAGAGGTTAAGTAAAATAAGATTAGCTAGAGAAAAAGCTATGTCTGAAAGCTTTTTTTATTGAACACAGATTTATGGCACGCTATCTTAAAGAGAAAAGATGTATGATGACAAACATGCATCTATAACATGAACCAGATGGTAGCACGTATGGTATGGTAGAAGTACATAGTAGCAAAATCTTAGTTGTGTTTGTTAGTTTGAAGTTTAGATTAGCCTATAGTTCGAAATTATGTGTAGTACAAACTGAATCATACATTTTTGTTGTTTTGTTTACATTTTGTCCTCATTTATTAATGCCGTAGTTTTATCGGGCGTATGCGCCTGGCCTGAAGTTAACTTCCGGTATGTGTTTGTTTATTGGTCTGGCTAGTGGCTAATAACATAACTATTTATATTTTAATCAATTTATATTCATTAGTATTCATATTTTATTGTATAAAATAAACATTTTGTTTAATTTTTTGTATGTTAATTTTATTAAATAAACATTTGTTGACGGGTTGTGTAACTTTGTCACATTTAAGTTTAGCTAAGTAACGGTTCGTATACTCTTAACCAAAAATAGTAATATTTCTTTTGCTTGTTTTCAGAAATAACCTACAAGGACTCAATTTTTTGTGGAAGTTAAGTTTGGGCCACAAAAGCGTGCATGCGCAGTAACGTTTGTCTGTTGCCATTAAACCATCTATAAGGGTTCAGAGCTATCAGATGTAAAGCAAAAGCCACAAAACACATTTTGATTTCATGGGTCTTTAAACTGCATGTAGCACACTCATAATATTTAATCGAATTGTGACAGCAGCTTAAGAGCCTCAGTCAATACAAGGGTCACCGAGTTATTTATTCTAACAGATGACATGTCTACACCTACCGCCTGTGGCCATGCTAACACCCTTATAGAAACAAATCCCCAACATGTTCAGTTTCCACTTTACAGTTTATCTTTACAAAAATGAAGAGTGTTATATTCCCTGTGCCCAAATCCTCGAAACCTTTTTTCTGAACACCCGGGCTAGAGAACAGAACTCTCTCTGTGTTCCTCTCGCCTTCCCTTTCACTCTCTCCACCACACACAAACAGACCTCTCTTCCTAAAATTACATTTGGCATGGTGAATTCCACAGTGGCCCAGCTACTGTGTAAAGTGAGATGAACCAAACAAAAAAATCAATTTTCAAAAAGTAGAGGCAGGAACTTAGCACAGTCTCAAATAAAGCCAGGTCTGTGAAATACATGCAATTATTATTCTGACTTTATTCTTGACAGAGTTTTCTGTTGACCTGGATTAAATTCTTCTCATTTCTTTATTTTAAGAGTGTTTGACACAAATCCCAGACAGTCATAGAAAGAGAGAGAGCGAGAAGGTGGCTGAGTGCACGACTCTCCTATGTCTTTTCCCTCCAGTGGTCAAAGCAAACTCCATTGAATCACATATTATTCAGGATTTGTTTTACTTTGTGCCTTCTGGGGTGTTTATGTTTTATAACAGGCTCAGAGAAGGTAAGGAAGACTCCCAAATAAAACAGGCAGACCTCAGTAAATGTCCACGCAGAGGAATTCAGTCAAGTACTTCCAAACACATGAATACTCGGTCGACTGTGCAATGCAATGTGGGTCACGTATTCAAACACCAACACACACATGCAGTGTGGCACTAGTTAGAGACGTCTGTAAATTCATTTAGTCTGTTTAACTCCCTGAAGTGATTTCCAGACCTGTTGTCTTCCCAAAAATGTCTCCGTCCAGCTATCTCCAACTATTCCAACCATGCAAGAAATGCACAGTTCATGCAACTGCAGCTAAGCCAGTAGAAGAGAGTTTGGTTAAACGTTTTTAAAGGGAGAGTTCACCCAAATATGAAAATTCTGTATAAATGTCTTTGTTTGGTCGAATACAGATAAAGATATTTGGACGAATGCTTGTAATCAAACAGTTCTTGGACACCATTGACTAACATGGCAATGGTATTCAAAAGTGCACCAGAACTGTTTGCTGTCCAACATTCTTCAAAATATCTTCTTTTGTGTTCAACAGAACAAAAAAAAAATGTAGTGTAATTTTTCCTACTATGGTAGTCAATGGGGTCCAAGACCTGGTTGGTTACAAGCATTCTTCCAAATGTCTTTCTCTGTGTTTATCAGAACAAAGACATCTATACAGATTTGGAACAACTTGAAGGTGAGTTAATGATGACAGAATTTTTATTTTGGGGTGAACTATCCCTTTAATTAACTTTCAGTGTAGAAATATGAAATATGCTACGCTTTTGGGGCAATTGGTAATGTTGTTTACATTTTGAGTTAGTTGTCGTGTCTGTTCACAAACAAGCAAGCACGCCAACACCAACAGACAGGAAATCTCATAAATGTGTGAGTGTAATTTAATTGCTCACCGGTACATTCTAAAGTGAGAAACGAAACGCAGTATTATGAGTGCTGCAGTGAAGAAACACAGTTCTCTGTCAAACAGTGACCCAATACATGCCGTGTTGATGAGGTCAGGTGTAGTTTAGTTTCACTAGGAGCAGGTAGAAAAAAGGAACTTCATTGAGAATTCATCTGAATATTCTGGATTGGGATGGTGATTCAGTTTTTGGATGCAGTGCTGGTATACAGCTCAGAAATCCAATCCCATCGATACGGCAAACGAAGCAAGATTTTACAACTTTTATTTTGACTCACCGCCAATACCAACCATTTTCAGGTAGTAATAGTCTTACTGTTATTATATTGGAGTTGGCAATGTCGTACAGCCAATTTAATTTTCCAAGAGTATTTTTCTCCTTTCATTTATAAAGGGGAAGTCATAATCACTTTGAGATTGAATTGAAAGTGTCATTTATTTGATAAGTTCAAAGCGAGCGGGACTGCCAATGTATTCACAGCCACTGAATGAAATGACTGATTTCAGTAAACCACGCTCCACGATTGAGTTTTTCAATCTGGCTGCCCTCATTACTGTAGAGCTTGAAATAAAGTTTCAAATTGACCTTCTCTGGTTTTCAAGTGCACTATAAAATAACTGACTGCTTAATATTGTTCGCTTGCCAAGAGCAAAATGACTCCCAGAGAGACGAAAGGGCCAGCACAAAATGCATACATACTATAGTACGCAGGATATAGTAATCTATGTGATGTACATGCACTTGATTTTCACATGTACACGAGACATACATGTAACTAATCTTTGATGATTAAAATCAAGTCACATTTATGGTCTTAGCCTATCGCTGCTGTCCTTCTGAAACCTTGTATCTCCATATTTTGTGATTTTTTGCCATAATTCATTATTATTAATCAGCCTTTATGTTTGTCACTGAGTTTTGCAAATATCTAACCAATTAAAGTACTTGTCAACTTTAACAACACAATATGCAATCATTGAAAAAATTCAGTGTTTTTTTTATTTCCCCAAAACAGCTAATTTGGACATACGAGGTTTCAGAAGGACAGCGACGATATGTTTTTTTATCAAAGCATACATAAACACATACATAATGAATTATGATGCCACAATATAGTCAATTCTTGCAATACTCGGACTAATAAACACACAACGGAGAACTCAACTCAAGAGGTTAATCCTAAAATTTGAGCTAAAGCTTTTCCCCATCAGCAGCCTCCAAAGAGACATCCGTCTATTTCATTAATACCCCTCATCATGTTCAGACCAGATGTTAAAGCAAAACGATGGACTCTCGCTCTTATTCTCTCTTTCTCTGTGATTCTCTCTGCTGTGGTGAGGTATGGAAAGTATTTGCTGGGTTCCTCTGAGGGCTGTGCAGCTGGAACACACAGGGAGGAAGATAGAGAGATATAAACGCTGGAGCTCAGAAATTATGTGTGAAAACCGGGGAGCTTCAGGGGTTTACTGCATGTCATCGCCTTAATGACCCGTTTGATAATGTATTACATGGCAAACATACAAAATCAAACAAAGCTCTTGTCTCTGATGGTACTTTTCTGGATTTTGTACATCGTAATTGATAGGATGATGGAGACAGGGAGTGTTTGAGCAAATTTAGCGTGATGGTAAACAGCTCATGTTTTAAGAACTGATGATGAATATCATATTGATTATGACAAAGGCTCTCAACTGATTTTGCTTTACATGTGATGTCAACACAGTGCCAGATGTGTTTATCGTATAAAAGAAGGAAAACTGTATTAAATTCAAACCCTAAAATATCTTTGTAATAACAATAAACTGTTCAGATTTCAGGATCGGGGTAAGCAGGGACAGAGGACACAGGCGCAGACAGGGGTTAACACAAGACTATTTTAATAACATAGACAAAACAAAAACCCACGAGGGGGTAAAATACAAAGAACAAGGGTAGAAACATGGCGGATGGACAGAAACACGGACTAACTACACTAGACAAGACTAAAGATAACATTTGATATTAACTACAAATGACTAGACTAGACTAGACTAGACTAGACACAGGAACTCACCCACATGAATCGAAATGAACCAGCACAAGACAGAAAACACAGGGGCATTAAATAAGGGATCAAATCAAGAGGGAACAGGTGCAGGGCATGAAACAATTAACAAGCAATAATGAGGCGACGAGAGGGCGGGAAACAAAGACGAGACCTGAGAGAGCGCATGGTACGTCATAACAACAATATCATGTCTCTCTCACACTAAACATGAGGCTCTGTCATGATCCTGCCACTAGACCAAGAAAGACATGACATGATGAGGCAGAATCATGACATTAAATAGTATGCAAAATGATTACCAAACAATAAATTAACACCATAAAAATGGCTCAAATATTGTACAATATAAAATATTATTCAATGCAACAAAAGCACAAAAGATTTCTCCTTTTTTAAATTGATCTATTTTTAATATCAACTATGTTTAGTTTCATTTTATTTTTTCCCTGCTTTCTGTGACCCTGTTTTACCTGTGGGTAAGGTTACTTTATTTGTACCCGTATATATTTTGTTTGCAGTGTATGGGAACTACTAGATTAGGGTAGATAATGGACATATTTACCAAAACTTGACTCATTTGAATCCTTTTGATTCCCCTATGTTAACAGAAAATGGATGTTCTGTACACACACACTTTCCAGATCTAATGTGTGGTGTATGACAGGATAAAAGTAAGAGCTCTTTATAGACTTTATAGACCATAGAGGTGAAGTGGTCCATAGCTTCATGTGCTGAAATGTTAAACACTACGGTGTAGAGGGGTACACACCGCAACCTCTTTGGTGGCAATTCACTCCTTGAAAAGTAAATGAGTGTGTGTACATAAATGTTTGTGTGCATATGTGAAAATATCAAGCTTTGTTTATGTAGCACACGAAACGACAGAGTAAAATCTGTGTATAAAACCAACTTAAAATGTATGTATATGCCAAAAGAGTAAACACAACAACGTATGCCAAATATGTGAACAAAACCGAACAGAAACACTAAGGTGTATCCAAAAAATATTTGTGGACTTATCATGAGAGTCATGTGCCCTGACAGAAGATTATTCTTAACTTCGTCTTTTATTTGTGTTGAAAGATATATTGTGACTTTTGCAGTGTTGGACAATACATTCTAATATTCAGACATTCAGTCCTTTTGCTTTACTTTGTAACATTACCTTAATGTGCAATACCAATTTGCTTAGGTTACGTAGCTTAGCAAATAACTGGTTTGCAAATTTTCCTACTACTTTCTTTTCAAGAATCTGCTATTATATAAAAGCCTACATACTTTAGGGTGGATGGGTTTCTCTAATAAATCTGCATGAATGGTATATTTCACTTTATTTTGTAAACAGTCCATCACAGGTGTTTCCTGCTAGCCGTCCTGCAACACACTAAAGCTGGCTGTTTCTGCTGTAAAACTTAAGTGTTTAAAGGGGTAGTTCCCCCCAAAAATGGAAATTCTATCATGCTCATCTGCAAGTTGTTCCAAACCTGTATACATTTCTTTGTTTGGTTGAACACAAAGAAAGATATTTGGAAACATTTTAGCAACTGATATTTCTGGTACACTCCCATTTTAATGGTAGTCAGTGGTGCCCCAGAAATCTCAGTTGCTAACATTCTAACAAATATCTTTCTTTGTGTTCAACCAAACAGAGAAGTTTATACAGGCGTGGAACAACTTAATGTTGAGCAATTCGTGACAGAATTTTCATTTTCTCGTTAATTTCTCAGAAAAATTGTACTTCCACTTTTGAAACTTTGTTGTTTATTTGAGCATAATTTACAGCTTTACACAGCTACAATGGCTCAACCATTGGCATGAGTTTCCATAAAAACAATCTGTCATTAAATGCAAAACTGCAATATTTTGCAATTTGGTAGTGATGCTACAGCTGCACAAATTACTTCTACTTTAAAGGAGAGAGAAAGAGATGGAGAAAGAGGGACAGAGTAGATATAGATGGATTCATCTTAACAATATAAACAAACTTTATCGCGAATGCTCACTTTTGTGACCCCACCTTAACTTCCGGTACACATTCATAAACAATAGAGTGCCTGTAGATTATTTCTGACAACAATCAAAAGAAACCGAAAAGAACCGTTACTTGGCTAAACTTGTCGCTCCAATATTTTGAATTTAGACTCCGTTCCCAAGCTCAACCGCTAGACGTCAATGTACCATACGGTTTATTTAAATGCGTCAAAACTGCAGGACCCATTCAACAAATTGTTTGCTTAATAAAATGAACATACAACAATAAAATAAAATTGAATAAAAATACTATAAATAATAATATAAATTAATATTAACATAAATTAAATAAAATATAAATAGTTATAATATTAGACAGTAGCCAAACACAAACCTGAAGTTGAATGGGGGTCATGCGCGCGCACATCCGATTGAAACGGTCTATACTTATGTGAGATTTGAAGTCATAGCAGAAGGGATTTTGCAGACCTTGACATAGTTCTGCTAATCTAATGTCAAAAAAAGCGTGGGAGTATTAAAAAAAGTTTGGCTTCACTTGACATCCGCAGCTTGATCTTAAACCGTGTTTGTACATTAAAGGTAGGGATTCTGTGCTGTTTTTCGATGTTTTTTATGAATATGTATGTGATCCTGTACAAGGGCAAGATTATCCAAGATAATGTCACTAAATTGTCACTCTCACAGAGACAATGTGTATGTACAAGGCCTACTCATACAGTGAAGTTGTAAATGAAAGTTCTGGAATCTGTCCAAGTTCCCCCTGCATGTCTCTCTGAAAGATGGAGGCAGCTAAAAAAACACACCATTAAACTCCACAGTGAGCAGAGAGACTGTGCAGAAAGGTCTAAATGGCTCACCGGGGCTCTGTTACCCGGTCCTACTGAACAGGCCCGACAGCCTTGCAGTGTTTATTTGTAGCTCCTGGAGTTCTGGATATTTGATGTGAGATTGGCCTGATAGGATGTCATATGTTTGAAGAGCTAATCTGGGTCAGTTCCTCTCACTGTGATTTGAAGCTCTGCATTGTGTGCAGATGGTGAACACTGAAATGAAAAAGCACACAGAAAATAAAACGTTAGTACAAAACCGAGAAATGCAGACTAGGCAAAGAATAAGGAACAATAAACATGTAGTAAAAATCTTATCATCAAAAATTATAAAAAAGTGACCATAATAGGTTTAGGAATAAATCGTACATGTGCCGTGTGACATAGCAAAATTTAGAAAACAAACAGTTAACATTATATGGTTTATATTATTAATATTTATATTTAGCATATAAAATAGCATAAGAGAGATTAATCTTCATTCAAGTATTGTTAGTTCATTAACATGAAATGGAAAATTATCTCTCTCAATTTGCTTTGGATATAAGCATTTTGATAAATTAATGATGTAAATGTACATAATAATAAGAATAATTCAGTTTAAACTCATCTCTTACAAAAGAAGTACTATGTTGGTCCAATGGCACAGTAATGATAATACAAGGAACTTTGAAATATACTGTACCATGGTACTGAATGATTACCATACATCTAAATATTATTGTACTTACAGAATAAATTTGAATTAGATTTATAATATATTTAAAACACGGTAATACCGTGGTACCATATCCAAAACATATCCCATAGTAACCATACAGTAATACTTTTTAGTATGTTAAAGGTTCTTTACTCACTCTTGAACTCTTTACTTTCTTTTCTCACTCACTACCAGGACAAAGTCAAAAGTGCCCCAGAACTGTTTGCTTTCCTACATTCTTCAAAATATCTTCTTTTGTGTTCAACAGAACAAAGACATTTATAAAGCATTTTTCTTATGGAAGTCAATGGTGGTTACAAGCATTCTTCCAAATATCTTTCTCTGTGTTCATCAGAACAAAGAAATGTACACAGATTTGGAACAACTTGAGGGTGAGTAAATGATGACAGAATTTTCATTTTTGGGTGAACTGTTCCTTTAAAGCTACAATCCGTAACTTTTTTGGGTAAACATAATCAGAAATCAGTTATTTAGTAAATACATAGACAGATCAGTGTTCCAAACGATTGTCTTATCTTACCCTGATTTACAACAATTAGCTTGTAATAATAATTTATCATTTGCGCTGTCGGGTAGCCTCAAGCAGGAAATGTAAATGTGGGAGAGTGCCTCTTTGCGTCATTACATCACATCCGTAAACAGAAATGAGAGGAACCGCTTAGTTTATCATATATCAATATCACATATATCAATATCACATATCAAAACAATAATAGAAGTGGAGTATGATCCTCCCAAGATGGAGGCGCCACTGCAACATAGGGCGTGACGTCAACTTCGCATTCTCTATTTTCCATGTTATTTAGAGTTTTTGTCTACATCAGGCGCGACACGATATCAAACGCTACAATTGATTCTATATAAGTGATGTTTTTAAACATTTTGCGTTGTATCTGGTATAGACACGGTCACATGTTACTGTCACGTTGATGTATAGATGTGCTCTGATGCAGAGCTCGGATTCATCCGCACAGTGCAGCAGTGCCAAACCCACGTACATAAAATAACTCTGCATATAACTGACATTTTATGTTTCAAACTGAGATGGCTACAAAGAGGCCAAATAGTTTATAGTTTGTTTTATAACAATATATAAACTTTTGGGGGGCTAAAGTGTACCCTGTTTTATAGGTTCTATTAAACAAATAATATGCAGAAGTAAAGAACCTTAAATTCTAACACAAAGAAATAAACTAGAATAAAATTATCTTGTTTCTATAAATGCAACTCATTTAAGGAACCCCTCTTTCAACACTGGGTGGTTCCTGTTCTTAAAGGAACCCAAAAATATGTGTTATATTTATCACTAAAAACCGTTCTGCTATTTAAAAGCTTTTTTTTTCAAGATTGGTGGTTTGTGTGGTCCACAGAAACATTACTGCAACTCTATTCTGTCAGTCAACAACACCCACTGCCATACAGACGAATTCCACCATACAGCTATTTCTTTATCCAGCTGTCACAACTGTCATTGGCTCTGTTGAAATAAAACACACATGACAAAAACCACATACAAAGACGAAGTCTAACTAACCGAGAGACATTTGGAATAACAGACTCCAGCAACCTATTTGGAGACTGGTTAGACTATGTGTCTTATTGTTGATCTATTTAATGTATCGGCTGGTGTATTTGGTTTAAAATGGTCTGTGGCAGCTCAAGGTGAGTGTGTTTGAATATGTTGGAGGTGAATAGTATGTGCAGGCCTGTACCCATACCAATAATTGTGAGATAATGTTATAAATGACGCTCTGGAATGATGAAATATGATTTGGAGTAAAAAATGAGCAGTCGACAACATTCTTTAAATTGTTGGATAATATAATGTTGGATCAGCGAGCATATATTTACAGCAGCTGGAGATCCATTCATGGCACTTGATTTGTTGATCCGAGCCATATTGGTTCCATATTTTCCATCTCCAGTCTAGATGGTTAGCCAGTATCATATAATCTGGGAAAGCCCTTATAGAGCAGCCCTGCCAAATGTGTCCGCAAATTAACTTACAGTCTCACACAACGCTCCTCTCGCTTTCTCTGTATAACAGGAACTCCAGTTGCAGGTTTCTGGAATGTCCCGTGTCTCTCCGCTCTTATTTTTTTCTTTCTTTTCGTCTGGATGGGAGCTGTCTGTGGGAGGAAGAGGTGCATGCTGGGAGAGTCATGTGCCATATGTAAACATCGGAGGAGCTGTTTATACGTTCCACACATGGGCTATAGAACCTTGTCTGATCCTCAAAGGCTTCTGGGTCTTCTGCCGCCCCCAACTCAAGCTACTCATCTTTTAACACCGTTGTCCAAGGAAAACAGCAGCGTGGCAGCCAAGCAAAGCCAGGCAGACTGCACCTCCGAGCTATTTTCCACATCCACGCTGCGGCCAGACAAAATACTGTACAGGGGGAGTGAGTCCCATCATCCAGAGTAATGATTTGTGGACTGAGGCAGGCAGAGACCGAAAGTGTGAGATTGATGAAGCAAACCATTCAGCATGCTGTCGTTGTTCTTCCGAAATATGTCCTCAGCAAGTGGGTCGTGCACTTGCACACGGTGGAACACCTGAAAGCTCAAGAGTCTCAAAGCTGAATAACCTGGGGGTCACAAACCAGCTGGAGTATTCGATCATGGACCAGCTTCAACAAATACAAATGATACAACCATCATTTATAAAGACATACAGATTGGCACAGTTATACTATGATGCATAGAAATGCATAAGGATTATATTCCTTAGGAAAAGTAATGTACTCCTCACAGATCAAGCAGTGCTATAGTAGACCAGAAACTGTTCAGTTTATTTTAAATGTGCAATGTAGAAGATTACGGAGGATCTATTGACATAAATGCAATATACTCTACATAACAATGTCTTCAGAGGTGTATAAAGACCTTACGTAATGAAACGTTATGTTTTTATTACCTTAGAATGAGCTATTTCTGTCTACATACACCACTGGTCCCCTTACATGGAATTCACCATGTTGTTTCTACAGTAGCTCTACAGAGCGTGTTTCGTAACTATCTCCTTCGGCAAAGAAGCAAAAACTTGACGATCTTAGTTTTGTGTCAGCCACCATAGTGGTTCGAAAGGGAGGGGGAAAGGGTGGAGTGAGCGGTTGGTTGCAATTCGAAACATCACCACTAGATGCCGCTAAATTTCATTCACTGGACCTTTAAGTATCAATGTTTCTCCTAAAATGACTTACGAGAAATAAAACTAGAAACAAATGAGAAAATGTTTAAAATACACAAAGAGCAAGGAGATGTAAAATGAATGTAGACTGTGGTAAAATAATCTGGATTTGGGTAATTGACCTAGGTCAGCCATGAAACTCTAGAGGCATAGACTGATAGTTCCTAATTTTGCGATCCGTGAGCACTTCAGCTAACACAACAGTGTGAATTCTATACTGATCGACTTCCAGGTAATTCATACACTCTAAAAATGCTGGGTTATTTTCAACCCAGCATTGGGTCAAAAAGGGATGAACCCAACCATTGGGTTAAATTAACCCAGCAAAGGGTTTATATTCGACCCTTCAATGGGTTAAAACAACCCAGCATAGGTTAATTTACAACCTAGCGGGTTGGGTTCATCCCCTTTTGACCCAATGCTGTGTTGAAAATAACCCAGCATTTTTTAGAGCGTTGCCAATGGTAACACATGCTTATTCTTCTTCTACATTTAAAAAGGTTCTTCAGATGTTAAAGGATCTTTATGGAACCATTTAGACAAAAAAGGTTCTTCTATGGCATCGTGAAGCACCTTCATTTTTAAGAGTGTACATCTTGCTGATATTGTTTATATATAAATAAACCCCAAATGCAAAAATTAAAAAGTGCATGATTTAAGCATATTAACTTTAAGACCCAATGTACAGCTTGCAGTCATTGGATATTAAAATGATTTTTGCATTTAAGCCAAAAGCTTTAACATTCTAAGGTTAAATACATCCTGTCCTACAACTCACTTGCAGCACATCTGCAGCTAGTTTCATAAAGCACACATTTGTTGAAAGACATCAGCAACAGTTGACTTTGGTCCACCATTAGTTACAACACCAGCTAAAATGTGACTGAGATTTGAACCAACGTCCGACTGCTACTTTACCAACCTTACCACTCTCGGAGCTCAGAGCTCTTCACTAACCACTCTCTCAATCCCTCAGTGCCTCACAGACACTCCATTAACCCTAGATATTCATCTGCTTCCCCCCCCCCATGACGAAGACTTGGCATTGGCCTGCCAAACAGCCCAGCTTATCCACTCTGAGTTCAACACCCACTATCCACTTTCAAAGCGAATCAAACAGACCACAAGCTGCCTCGCAAACCCCAACCCCCCCCCCTCCCAGGACCAGCTGCCTCATGACAGTAACCCAATACCCTGCAGACCCTCCGCTTTAATTCCTCTGGTGGGACAGTGTCTACAGAACGCTCACATGTAGACACTGTCAGCAATGCGAAGGCTCATGGGCGATTTTAGAATTGAATAGTGGAGCAAATCCATGAAAATGACTAAATGGTTTATGGGAATTAGTGTTAAACTAAGTCAGGAAGGATTCTCTCATGCACATGGTGAGGAGAGTTCATTTTGTCATACTGTATGGCACCGTGGCAAAGGGGGTATTTGTAAAAGTCACACATAATCACACAATGCATCTCAAACATCAAGTGAATTAAAATGTGATTAAACTATTCAATTTCTGTAATCTCAAATTCGAAAACTGTGAAGAGTTTATTATCACTTATAAGTAGCTACATGAGCTTGAATTTCATTAGAAGATGTGGTTCATTTTCTCCTTTTTCGAAGGAGGCAACAAATCTGTAAGTCTGTGTGGAAATGGTTTCATGACAAAGGGCTTGTTTAAACGTTCCTTCTTCGATTGACAGCTCGCCACAAGCGCTTGTTCCTCACATTCATCAAAATCCTGCTGTAACTCTCCAAACATCTTCCCGCAAACAAGCTCTGGGCAGTTGGGACAAAACACATGAGGCGGAATATACCCAGCAGAAAATAAACACTGTCCATTTTTCCTACCCGTTTTATATGGTCTTCTGTTGAAGGGAACACTGAAACGGAACAATCAGAGCTTTGTGATAAGATTTGTTTTCAATTCATTGGTATGTGAAATAGAGGATAAATTGTTCCCTTTTTCCAGTGTGAAAGATTTTAAAGAAGAAAGAGTTCTGCTGGGGAGGCGGGTGGGGTACAGTCCAAATGCTTCACACTAATCCATGATTTCTGAGAAAATAATATAAGGAATACTGAACAAGATATGTATTTCACAGGCTTATGCCGCAAGATAATTGGCCTTAAACGCAATGACTGACAGAAAACCTAAAGCCGGGGGAAATCAAAAGCTTCCCTGTCCCGCGCACAGTCATCATCACCTCAGTTTGACACAAGTTATAGCTGGAGGAGCTGCAGACAGACATTTAGGAATTATTAATGCTGTCATTACTTGCAATGACTGCATGATGGATGGATGGTTAGATGGCTGGGTGGGTAGTTAGTGTAGGAGATGTCAACCAATACTGCATCCTTGTTAAGTTGCCTTTCTTAGCTCATCAGCTGCTCAATCACACCACGCTGCATTTATTACCCACATCCATCCCCAGTTCCTTTTGTATTATATAAATCTGATAAATGTAATCCTGACTGAAGCATAGATAGATTGTTAATATTTATATTGTTAATATTTTTAATAGCATATATTGAGATCAATATTATTAACAATATATATTATTATAAACAACAATACAATTAATAACTGATATAATGTCATTAAAGGGGTCATATGACACGGCTAAAACAAATATTATCGTTTGTTTTAGATGTGTATACATGATTACAGGTTCGAAAACGCTGTATTTTCCACATACCGTGCATGTTTGTATCTCCTCTTTGCCCCGCCTCTCTGAAACGCGTGGATTTTTAACAAAGCTCATCGCTCTGAAAAGCGAGGTGTGCTATGATTGGCCTGTTCACCAGTGCGTAGTGATTGGTTGAATACTGCAAGCGTGTGACGGAAATGTAACGCCTCTTACCATATTTGGAACATCAGGTTCCAAAGCAATTGTGCTGACAGGTACGCCCAGCTTACTTGCGTATACATTTGGGCGGTCTTAGACAAATCATACCACGAACTGATGTAGATTTGTGGGGGTGTGGTTACACGAGGCGTTTCAGGCAGGTCTGGGTGAGCATTCGCTTTTAGATAGAATGCATCTTTTGTTCCCACACTTTCATTTGTGCAATTTCACGTGTCTAATACATGCATGGGCAACTTACAACACACCAAAAACACATATTCGCGCCATATGACCCCTTTAATATTATTTTCATTAATATTATATAAAAAGTAATATTTAATGTATTTATTGTAGAGCTTTTTTTTCAGTTCTGTCTTTTGTTTTCTGTAGAGCTGCTGTGAATCAATGTGTAAAGATGAATTTTGTGTAAATCAACAACACCTGGCTTTACAGCTTAATTTTTTTTCTATATGTGCATTGGAAAAAGTGCTACTGAATATAAATAAAATTGAATTAAATATAGTAGCTGATTTAGGGTAGTGATTAAAGATCTACTGCACTACTGCAATGATATCTTAAGAGTGGCTGTGATTTATAGTACTACTGCTTGTATCACCTTGTAAAGGTCACACACAGTTGATTTACTGCCAAATCAAAACTGAAACACAATAGAAAATATGACAGCATTTCATTGTTGGAACAGCTTGACGTGCAATGGATCCTCACTCTCATACACACAGTGGTATGCACACATATCTTCCTCACTCTCTAAATATTTTGTAATGGCAGTGAGGAATCCTGTAAGTAGTAACTGATCGTGATTAGTGGTAGTATCCATCGAGCTGTTGATCCAACACCTGATACTCCAAATCTAACTGAGAGAGAGATCACAGAGTAAATAGACTCTCTCTCTCTCTCTCTCTCATTAGGGTCCACCGTCACTACTATATTTAGTGACATACTGTCCTTATATTATTTATATGATTTATTTGGCATAACAGTGAGAACAAAGATAAATGTTATGCAAGGTGAACTGTGCTACTTTTTGACACCCACCTCAAACTAAATTCGCTCTATAAAATGACCCAGAATTCCTGTCAGCTCTGCTTCCCTTCATTTACCTGTGTTTTCTCTTCTAGAAGGCCACTGTAAGGTACAAACCAGCAGCTCTGAATGGGAAGACACCGTCGATTGTACTGCAGCTCAGAGGTCCTCATGGTCTGTTTGTTTTCTTACACAGAACTTCTACAACCTGCCACAGATACGCAGTTAAACCAGCACGGTTCTGTTTGTGTAGTCTTTATGTATGTGTATGGAGCGCTGTTTAGACAGGTGAGTCAGACCCATTTCTGGCCTTCATTTAGCTGAGTCAGAACAGCTCTGGTCAAATTAAACTGACTGTGGGGTTTTTTATATCACCTCAGGTTTGGTGTTTATACTGGTTACATCATTTGACAGGTGAGGGATACGTTTATGTGATACTTTTCATAGAAGCAAAAGTATAATTTCTCACACTGTACTTTTCATAGCTTGAAAGTAGACTTAAACCTCTAAACACAGTGGCCTTAAAATTATTTGGAAACAATTACAAAATGATTTAGACAAAATAAAAAAATGCACAAATGATTTTTTGTTTATTTATTTTACACACGGTAAAAAACCTTTTTTACTCTTATTTTTAAGAGTTTTTAATGTTAAAAATATATCTATTTCACGGATTTTACTGTTTTTTTATACAGATTTTCCCGAATTTTTGAATTACAGTGAAAAAACTTCAAATTACAGAAAAGGACTGCAAATTTACAAGAAAATCTGGTAAAACTGTTATTTTACGGTATATTTCTGGCACTCCAACTGCCTGAAAATTTCTGTTTTTACAGGATTTTTCACATATTTTGCACAATGGCTTGTCAGTATAGGTATAATGCACTAGTGTCCTGTAAGGGGCTGTGTAGATTACTTATGAATTGTAATCAGTTACTTATTACAGATTACATGACAAAATTTGTAATTAGAAATGTAATTTCTTAGATTACACATTTTTGGTAACGTGATCTGACTACTTTTGGATTACATTTAGATTACTTTTGATTTAAAACTTATTTGATGTTACATATATTGAAAGTCTCGTGATATCAGTATGATGGAGTTTAATGGTGAAATTGAAGATGTCCTGCCACCTTTATTATAATTCATAAAAATAGACGTAAAATTACATTAATTTAAGATACATTTTCAAAATGCACCTATTTTGCATTTTGTCATTTTCAGTTGAATAAAAGACTATTTTTCATATATTTCATCGAGGATTACTTAAAAATAGTGTAAAAATCTTGTCTTGTTGTCGCGAACCCAATCTTGTGTCTTGTCTCATGTCGTGGGAAAAAAATTGAAATAAAAAAATGACAAAAATGTAGGGAAAATCACTGAACTGTAAACAACTTACTGCCCTTCTGTGAATAATATGTAATCATGTAATCCATAAAAAGTAACTGTTCTCTGATTATGAGTATTTTAAAATGTAGTTTACTCTAATTACAAGTACTTGATTTTTGGAATCGGATTACGTAATTCAGATTACAAACCCGATTCCAAAAAAGTTGGGACACTGTACAAATTGTGAATAAAAAAGGAATGCAATAATTTACGAATCGCATAAACTTATATTTTATTCACAATAGAATATAGATAACATATCAAATGTTGAAAGTGAGACATTTTGAAATGTCATGCCAAATATTGGCTCATTTTGGATTTCATGAGAGCTACACATTCCAAAAAAGTTGGGACAGGTAGCAATAAGAGGCCGGAAAAGTTAAATGTACATATAAGGAACAGCTGGAGGACCAATTTGCAACTTATTAGGTCAATTGGCAACATGATTGGGTATAAAAAGAGCCTCTCAGAGTGGCAGTGTCTCTCAGAAGTCAAGATGGGCAGAGGATCACCAATTCCCCCAATGCTGCGGCGAAAAATAGTGGAGCAATATCAGAAAGGAGTTTCTCAGAGAAAAATTGCAAAGAGTTTGAAGTTATCATCATCTACAGTGCATAATATCATCCAAAGATTCAGAGAATCTGGAACAATCTCTGTGCGTAAGGGTCAAGGCCGGAAAACCATACTGGATGCCCGTGATCTTCGGGCCCTTAGACGGCACTGCATCACATACAGGAATGCTACTGTAATGGAAATCACAACATGGGCTCAGGAATACTTCCAGAAAACATTGTCGGTGAACACAATCCACCGTGCCATTCGCCGTTGCCGGCTAAAACTCTATAGGTCAAAAAAGAAGCCATATCTAAACATGATCCAGAAGCGCAGGCGTTTTCTCTGGGCCAAGGCTCATTTAAAATGGACTGTGGCAAAGTGGAAAACTGTTCTGTGGTCAGACGAATCAAAATTTGAAGTTCTTTTTGGAAAACTGGGACGCCATGTCATCCGGACTAAAGAGGACAAGGACAACCCAAGTTGTTATCAGCGCTCAGTTCAGAAGCCTGCATCTCTGATGGTATGGGGTTGCATGAGTGCGTGTGGCATGGGCAGCTTACACATCTGGAAAGGCACCATCAATGCTGAAAGGTATATCCAAGTTCTAGAACAACATATGCTCCCATCCAGACGTCGTCTCTTTCAGGGAAGACCTTGCATTTTCCAACATGACAATGCCAGACCACATACTGCATCAATTACAACATCATGGCTGCGTAGAAGAAGGATCCGGGTACTGAAATGGCCAGCCTGCAGTCCAGATCTTTCACCCATAGAAAACATTTGGCGCATCATAAAGAGGAAGATGCGACAAAGAAGACCTAAGACAGTCGAGCAACTAGAAGCCTGTATTAGACAAGAATGGGACAACATTCCTATTCCTAAACTTGAGCAACTTGTCTCCTCAGTCCCCAGACGTTTGCAGACTGTTATAAAAAGAAGAGGGGATGCCACACAGTGGTAAACATGGCCTTGTCCCAACTTTTTTGAGATGTGTTGATGCCATGAAATTTAAAATCAACTTATTTGTCCCTTAAAATGATACATTCTCTCAGTTTAAACATTTGATATGTCATCTATGTTGTATTCTGAATAAAATATTGAAATTTGAAACTTCCACATCATTGCATTCTGTTTTTATTCACAATTTGTACAGTGTCCCAACTTTTTTGGAATCGGGTTTGTACATGTAATCTGTTACTAACCAGCTCTGGTGATGTGCAATGATAATAAAAAATGTTTGTGAATCAAATAAACTGTTCAAAATAGACAACTCTGTAGTTGTCACATTCATACTGTAGTTATTAAATTGGATCACACTTGACCACATATGATTATGGCAGTTTTTCCCAACTTTTTGCCTCATGAACCTCTACTGTCCCATCAGTATTCATCTACACCCTCATCTGTGTTTTTCATCAAATGTACTCTTTTTGAGACCTTAAGAGTTTAAATAAGGTCAAATTTACTACCTGCTAGGGATCACTTTGCTAAGGCACCTGTGTGAACTTGAGAGGCACTGACTTTAAAATGTATATACTGTACGCAAATTTGATTTGAACATTAAATATATAGCATCATTTGTCAAACATTGTCACCATATTGTTAAATATCTCTACTGCAATTAAATGTACTATACATTCAAAGTCCAGCTTGTATGTCTGAATATCTTGTGCAAACAAAAGAGAAAAGATTAAGAAGGCTAGAGTAAATGCTTTGTGCTTAATTCTGATTTATAACAACACGATAAAGCACGGTACAGTGAAACTGTACCGATTTTAAGTGCCTTAAAATCTACTAGTTCCTGTTTAATGTCTTAAAAGTCCCATTCACTTCAGCCATGCAGCGTTCCATTCATTTTATAACAAAACTACTTCATTCAGATCCTCCAATGGACAGATGCCAATACACAATAATTTGTGTTTTGGAAATGAAAGTCCTTAATTAAAACCACTTGCTGTAAAGGTTTTAACACACTGTCTGGAGGTCTTTTTATGGGTTTCCCACGATTAAAACGTCCTCTAACTCAGTATTAGAAAACTGTCATAAAAAGACAGAAGGAATGAATTTCATAGGACAAATCATCTAAGGGCAGGTTATCAGGGCTGTCAAATGATTTTTATTGTATGCACTGGACATTCAGAAGAGCGTGAGACAAGTTGCTCTTTACAGCTAAACTTTACGAGTCGAAGATTCTCCAAGCAGGTTTTTTACTATTTTTTAAAGCTAATGGTCTGCGGAACTTCTCAGACAATGTGTGAGACCTTGTGTGGGATGCTCGGGTGAAAATAAGAGGCAGTGTAATATTTCAGCATTAGGCAGACATGTTTAAACAATATGAAAACGTTTGTTCAATGAGTTTATGCTCAGAATCATAACATATGACACTGAAGCCGCCAAACCGCTGTCAGTTAAACTGCTGGCATTAATCTTTACTTAAAGTCAATAAGGGCTTCAAATAGCTTTGTTACTTATGCAGAAGAGAAAAATACACAATTTGCAAATGTTACTTGACAGAGGACAACTTACTGTACATACATATTGACAGAAAATAATAAATGTAGTGCTTAGTATGCTACTGTAATTATATTTCATATTGTTGTATATTATGAGATTGTATATTTTCCAAGTTTTATGTATTTCTTTATGTATTTTTTTAAAAGATTTATTCTTATTTGTACAGTAACAATTATAGATAAGGAAACGAAGTGGATGAGAGGGGGGGTGGGATCGGAAAAGGACCACGAGCCGGGACTCGAACTCAGGTCACCCGGAGCGCAACAGCGCCATATGTCGGTGCACTAACCACAAGGCTATCGGCTCCGACCTGGCAATTTTTTAACTAAATTGAATTAGAATTTGTCTACGTCAATTGAAGAATATATTATTCCTTCCAATTGAAATGATGAAGCATGGAGTATGTGATTTACCCTTTCTCTTTCTCCCTCACTTCTAACAGCAGTTAGATGCCAGTTTGGCTTTACCTCTGTGTTTGTACAGGTGTTGTAGTAATGTGCTCCCTCAGTGCACGGTTATGTGTGTGTGGATTTGACAGAAGCAGAGAGAATGAATGCACACCGACCCATTTCTTCAACCTGGCATAAAGTTAAACTGGACCAACACACACGCACACACACACTAAGTTACATTAGTCATAATGGCCCATGGCTGGTCGCCAGATGTCACAAACTCAACACTTCTGCTTCTCGACTTTGAAAAATCTTTAGAAAAAAACACAACCGTTCACTGGGAGGACAATCAGAGCAATGTGTGCAAGTGTGACTTTAAATATGCTTTACTTAAATGGGTTAAACGCAATCAGAAGTAATTACAGTTCATTATATACACCAAAACATGATTCATGTGCATTATGGCTTGGTATAGATTAACAATGAATGTTAAACATGTTTGAAAATGTGATGTTTGCTATATGCTATACATATACAGTATATATTGCTATACATATTGTGATATCCCATCACAGCGATAATAGACATCGATATTCAATCTTCATCATGTTACCCAGTTTTACGTGTTATATCACGTGGAATGAGTCACAGATTGTAATGAAGCTATTTAAAGCAAAACAGAGAAATGCTACAAAGTGGCATAACCCTGTTGCACTGTATATTTTTTCATGAGTTTGTAGAAAGTATGTTATGACTTTTCCCCAGCCTGTTGATGTGTGGAAATTGCTGAAGGAAATGATATCTGAAAGGCTCAGGCAGAAATTTACAATCACTGTATGTCTATTTCATTATTTGTACAGGATTGAGAGATTGTTACACCTAGAGGTTGGCATAATACTGTACATAGCTTTTAAGCACTGTGTGTGTGAATTCAGGCAATTCCGTACCTTACTGTACCAAACTGCCTCGTCCAAGTCTTATATGGCACGTCTTCACAGGAAAGACATTATTGCTTCCTTTGCCACATTATGATGGAAATTTTTGTCAAGCAGTGATTTAAATCTGGGATTCAGACACAGTTGGCAGTGCAGCGGGCATCTTCTAGTCCGACACATCAGAGTTTTATAGCTGAGATTTACGTTTAGACTGTGAAATCTACTGAGCACAGCAAGAGAATGAGACTAAACATCGGAACCAGTGGAAAGAAATAGAGATGGTTTAACCATCAGAGACATACAGTAACTGAAACTGTGGAAAGCAACTTTCAAATAAATGTTTGATCTCAAACATGTTTAGTATTATGAAAAGAAAGCATAATACACAAATATTTAAATATTTGCAAAAAAAGACTCTTCTGGATGGCATCCAAATAGGTCCTGATGTAAAATTATGAAAAATATGAAAACAATTAAATGTAAATAATATTTACAATAATATAATATTTAAATATAATTAAATAGATATTTAAATTCTAAAGTTATAGGCATTTTATTTTCTAATTAAAACATTTTAAGTTATAATAAATCACTTGGCGGTAACCGTAAATACAACAATACAATACTTATCAGTAGCTTATTTAAGGACTAAAAATATACAGTATTTGATGTAAAAATATACCGCATCCATGATAATTATTATTTTACCCCATACTGATGGATCACTATGACAACATAAAAGAACATTATGGTCCTTTTCCTCTCACCAACTTTGCCAAACAAAAGAAACAGAACTCCACCCGGCCCTGTCTCACCAGAGGAGGAAGTGAAAGATGAAGGCACAAGATGAAAGGAGGGAGGCTGATTTTCATCACGACTGATGCCCATCACACAGAGAAGGTGCAGATCAAAGTGTAAAATAAGAGTTTGCAGAATACAAATGCATAAAAAATGCTTAAAGGTCTGAATTCCAGCTGTGCATCTGCTTATCAGAGCAGTGTAACTACGATAAACTGGACCTATACCAGACTCTTTATCTTCTCTCTCACACACACACACACACACACACACGCACACGCACACACAGTCTGGTTTACTATCTCTGTGGGGACAGTCCATAGGCATAATGAGTTGTATACTGTACAAACTGTATATTTTATCCCCTATCCCTAAACCTAAAGATCATAGAACACTTTTTGCATTTTTAGATTTTCAAAAAATATTGTTCTGTACAATTTATAAGCTTTTGTGCTTTTGAGTCCCCATGTGTTGGTGTGCATTCAGGTTTAGGTCCCCACCGGGATATACAAACATGAACACACACACACACACACATACTTCTATTTCTATTATGTTTATGTAAAGCAAATGACTGTAAACTCTATCTATGGCTTTTGCATTTTTAGAATCATACAATATTATTAACTTCATTTTCCATAAAAGTGGAGCGGGGGTTTTGTGAGATTTCGCTAACGTCTGGGGACGAATTTGTCCTGAAACAATATCTAAATAAACCCACATGCACACACACATTATTTGCCTCAGCTGAAGTTTACAAGGAACTTGGTAAATTAGAATCAGCTGTGTGTGTGCATGTGTGCATGCGTGCAGGACTGTCCACACACAGGTTGTAACCTCCCTATCACAGGCTTCAATGAAAGAAATCAATGCATATTTACACACATGCATGCTCATATGCGTCCCATAGACTAAAATTGGATTCAGATCGAATCATAAAAATGGTATATCTTTGAATAATGAACCACTTTAAGAGATTAAAAAATGAAATAAAATTGTGTTTTATTAAGTAAGCTAAAATGTGCTTTACAGTTAACTAAATAAACTAGTCAAAAATATTATTACGTTTGACTGAACCAACATGATAAAATACCATCAAAAGTCATTTTTAAGGGTCAGTTAGAAACAATGTAACAGGTTTCACATTTTTAAAGTGCCCGTTGTTAAACATGTGCCTTATGAAATCTTTATGATCGATATATTGCTTGATGAATACTGGGTGCGATGCAAAAAGCCTCCAAATCGTTAGATCTTTTCTTGTCGGCCCCTTCTCATGTTCTTTATGCAGGATGTGGGGTATTCTGTCTGAATGCTGGAATGTTGGGCGCCCAACATCAAACCAGAGGAAGTGGTGAGGGAGGGCAGAGGGCAAGAAGAGAAGGAAGACGTTGAATAAGTGGTAACTGAGGGTTAGCAGAAACAAAGAGCGCCCGTTTTCCATCAAAACAGAATGTGAGAGGTAACTGTGCCTGCCTATGGAAACGGACAGACAGCCCATGTGCGCAGTGTGGGGGAATTCGATGTGAGCTTTAATGAAAACTGACCTTGGAACGTCCAAACAGAACCGCCGCTTTAAAGGCAGCGTTCCTGAAGCAAATTCTGCACCTGCACTTCATTTACGCAAAGTTATGAAATGATTTTTTCATGCTGGCGATCGCTTAAAAGAACGTTTAGGGGGTAGAGGTGATTACCAAAAGCTCTACAGCGAAATTGTCGAACAAATGACTGGTTTGTATTATTTCCAATGAATCACCTGCAAGACCTTCAGATGGTTTTACTCATCACAGAGGCGTAATTATTCGGTGGAACCGATGGAGAAAATAAAAGCTAATGGTTTATGTTGGCAGGACAGCAGTATCTAATAATGCATCTTATTTGTTGCAAGTTCAAAACTTGCTCGTAGTCATACAGTGCCTCACCTTTTCACAGTTATTCTGTTGTTCGGCTGTCTGTTTTGGCAAGTCTCCCGTGTCTATTTAAACCACACTGGGAAGAGCCCATCACTCATATATACACAAGGGTGGGCTGTTTCTCAAAGACATTGTCAGATTTTGACTCTGAAAATATGCAGAGCTGGCAGCAGACAGACCCAGGGCCCCTGACATGTGAGTCATGGCCCATTCACAAACATGCACACACATACACAGAGGTTTGGGGGAGAGGCGTTCTCACGTTAAACAGAAGATACAACCCACCTCACAAGCAAACATTAACCTGCAAATAATGTTAAAATGTATTCAACTTCACTGGATGCAGTTACAGTAACATACAGAACCATGATAAAAATAGGCAATTCCTGCAAATGTCAACCTTAAGATGAAGGTCAGATGTCAATATTTGGTTGAAGTACACATGTGAAGTTTTTAAAGCACTTTAGTTTGGATTCTTTAAGAATCGCCTGAAAACACATCTCTTCCGTCAACACATGACCGATCAGTTCTGACTTCTATCTCTTTTCTACTCTTTCAAAATAAATAAATAAACTCAGCTTTGTATACTGTGGTAGGCTATATGAGACCAGTTTTATTGCACGTATGCTTTTTGTTGTCCTTATGTTGTTCCAATTGCTTCCATTGTTTATCTCATGCGTCTGCTAAATGACTAAATGTAAATGTAGTTTTCCATAGTCAGGTAAGTGAATTGTCACATTCATAACAGTCCATATTCCTCACAAATGGGCACATGAAAAATAAAATAAATATAAAACAATTTTATATAAAAGAGTCATCCCTTCTCCATTTGTTGGGTATTATTGCTTCTGGTTTGCATATTTTAATTCACAGAAATCCTACAAAGTATGTTGTCTCTCAAAAATGTGAGTCCTTCTTTGTCACATCCATACCGCATTAATGTTTTTCTCTTTTAAAATAGAAAACTTGTGTATAGACTGATATTTTTCTGATGTCTGGACTATTATCAAGGGTTTAGTAAAATATATGACTAATAAGAACGTCAACAAACATTATAACTGTACAGGTATTTGGGACTCTGGAATGCTTGATTCTGATTGGCCATTTAATTCCTGTAATTCTAGTAGGATATATTATTTTTTCATAGATATATAACTTAAATAAAATATAAAATATTTACAAAGGGTACAAATATAGTTCTATATACAGAGTTTGTTTAGATTTATATCTCGTAACCCACTGTCAGACCATAAAGCTCATGGACATACACGCATACATTTCCGGACATCAGCTGGGCTTCTGAGAAACCAAAGACTCGCAGCCAAGTGAAACCGAAGACAGGCAGCCAGTGCAATATGTTTATTTTAAGTGGAATCAGCTGCTAGGAAATACTTGGTAAATGGTGAAAGTGTTTGTTAAGATCGTATATGGTGTTGAAATATTTCCCATTAATTCCAGTTTCCCACAAATAGCTGGAATACCACAGAATCTCTGTAATTTTCCTTTTTGTAAGTTTGCTGAACTGGATAAATGTTTCTGCAAAGTCCGTGTGTGTGTGTCTGTGACTCTACTACAGCTGTTACAGTTGTGGGAATATGGTAGTTAGACTGCTTCTTTTTGCACTGAGGTGCGTGTATCAATAGGGATACCAGCCATTACAAGAATAAGGAGCACTGAGCCAACATGTGCCAAACATATGAGGGGACACCCACACTTTATGAGAGAGAGAGAGAGAGAGAGAGAACCGACACAAATTTCTATTAAGACCAGAACATACAAACAAGCAGCTCCACATAGAGGAAGAACTTTATCAGCTGTGAAACAGGATGAAAGTAAAATGTGGCGCAACACATTTAAAGGAAGCAGTTCGGCATTACATTGTCATTTTAAGTTAATTAAAACTATAATTTTCAGACCTTATGTTCGTAAACATACAGCAATTAAAAAAAACGTTTTATTTTTTACAAAAGCATTGACTAGTTTTGTGCATTTTGAGTGTCATTGCTTCACTGTAAAAAAATCCCATTAAAAAAATGAATTTTTCGGCAGTTGAGGCGCCAATTTCTTTCCACATAAAATTACATAACATTTTTTCTTGAAAGTCTTTTTCTGTAACTTGACGTTTTTTATGTATTTAAAAAATAAGAATCCTGTAAAAAAAATCGTAGCTGCAGGGCACCACAAAATACAGTAAAATAACAGGTTTCCATGTAAATTACATGTTTTCTGTAATTTGACAGTTTTTTCCCTTAATTTGAAATATGTAAATAACAGTAAAATTCTGTAAAATTGACACTTTTTTATGCAAGTAAATGAAATGTTTAGTTAAAAGAAGAGTGTTGTGCAATAAAGTGAGATTTGTGAAGTTATTGCATGTCGCAGTCATTTGAGTTCCCTGTTTGATGTGTGTGTGCGTGTGTCAGCTTGTGAAAGTAGGGCTTTGGAACACCCAGAGAGCAAGAGAACTGATTACAGCTAATTACTCAGTAAAAGCTGGCTTTAGCTGGTGTGTTTTATCTGACTCTCGCTCTCGCTCTCTCTCTGTCTGTCTGTCTGTCTACAAGATTTGACTGGAAGCTGGTTCTCAGTTTAGCTATCAGCACTCTCTCAGCGGTTCTCTATGGCAATAACATCTCCAGTTAAACTCTGTTTTCTGCACGCCAGTGATGTAGGCTGAACATGATTGAAGGGTGTTGAGCCAGCTGTTAATGGGGACTCCCATAAAGCCACACACTTCTGCCAAAAGTGTCAGCCATTACTGCAAGCCATATTAATCTATAATTGTTTTGAACTTCTTTCTAAATCTATTTTCATACTAAATACATGCCACAAATTTGAAACGGAGCCCTTTGCCAAAACCAGTCGCAGTGATGAAGTACCCACGGGTGTCTTGCCAAAATTAAAAGTTTGAATGCAGAACACACGTAGAAGGATAAATATGTTTTAATATTGAAAAGGGGGTTGGGCTTGACCTACAGTGTGCAGCACAAATTGTCAAAATGTGTTCTTGCTACACCACATGAATTTGAACATTTTTGTATGGTTAGTACTCCTCTGCAACAGTAAATAGAACCTGACTGTCTCAAATGCGAGTTTACAACAGTACATAAGTCAATCAGACCTGACTCATTTGCCACCTAAACTGTTCATTCGCCTAAAGCTTGGCAGGTAACTCATGCATGACATTCTCCTGCCGCTCTCACACTCGCTCTGTACTTTCCAGGCCAGTTACGTGTGGGCTTGGAACGGAGTTCCTCATCCAGTCTCTCCATTTTTTAGGCTCCAGTTGGTTGATTTTTTGCCTCCCCTGTCCTTTTATTCTTTTCTCTATTATCAATGTCTTTTGATCCTAGCCTTTTTCATCTCGGTTTGTCTTCTCTCTCTTTCTCTCTGGAGACGTTTCCCAGGTCAAGGTCCATCAGAGTGCTGTTTATTATTCTGACCTCTGTCAGTTTGCCAGCAGGCATCGGGGGGGTAACCGCAAGGGGCCCGGGAGAGAGAGGAACCTCAGAGGGCCCTGCTTCCATGTATATTTGTGTAGTTCGACTCTGGCCTGAGGGAAGGTGCAAAAACAAACTCCACTTCCTCTCATTGTGTAAAGGGCGTCAAATACCCTTTTAACCCTTGAATTCAGCAAGGCTCAAGTAGTCAAGTAATCATTCTCTCTTTAATCTAGGCAAAAGAATGATAGAGTTTACCATGCATTTATATTTATTATTCCACTTCAACAATGTTAAGATGGAAGAAAGAAAACAAAAATCAAGAAAGTTTGACTTTTTCAGGCATGTGGAAGAACAAGAAAGCAGAAAACTGATGCAAGGAGTCAATGAGCATTTCTCAAATGAGCAAAAACACAAAAACAATAAGCATTCAGTGTGCCTGAGGCAGGGACTGTTCTGTTCTATGATCTTTGTAAGATACAAGAAAAAGGAAGTGCAATTTTATTAGCTTGTGATTAGAAAGAAACTAAATACTTCTGACATGTAAACAGGTCCAAACTAAAGACAGGAGACATCTGGAAGTATCAATATTAGAAATGATCCATTCCTCGCTGCTTTGCTAAATATTATAGCCTTCAAAATACTGCTGTTACTCATGCTGTAAATGTGGGAAATCGGTATCGCATGTGTGTAAGTACAGTACATTATCAATACGTTTAAAGCAGGAGGTGTGCTAGACCTAAGATCATTTTTTCTTGCTTATTTGCATTCTTCTTCCTTACCCAATGATAACAATGAATAATTAAATCTTTCAAGAATTTACAATTTCAAGAAACCAGTCATTTTATGGCTGCAACTAAAATAAAGAGCGTATTTAAAAAAACAAAACAAAGGTGTTCCCAAGTTTTCCTCTAATGTCTGAGACCTGACTGGCTGGGGTTGTACAGTAGTTATTGGTAATCAATATTATTTAGAAACTTACTTTAGTTTCGGCATGTTTTCATAGCCTACCTCAGTCGCATGTCGTCACGTCTGCTCGCCTGCGAGCGCAGCTGCGTGCTGCAGTTGTTGCAAGGTTTGGAACCACAGACGAATTAGGTTACTACATTGCACATAGATCAGGGCAGTGTTGGGTAAGTTACTCTGAAAAAGTAATTCATTACTAGTTACTAATTACATATTCAATAGTGTAATTAGATTACTGTACAAAGGACTCGCTCCAAAAAGTATTTAATTACTTATTACTAATTACTTTCTATATCCTACATCAACCTTGATTAGAAGTGATTTAAGGATAGACATGAAACGGCTCTTTTAATTCATTCAAATAAATAATATTAAACTACATAACCTATTCTTAGAGAAGGATACATTTAAGCATATGTTTTAAAGTTAGACCTTTGTGTTTATGTAAGGATGCAAAGCGGTACTCCCCAAATTCAAATTTCCTGCATGGGACGACCCGACAGCGCACATGATAAATCATTATTATAAGCTTACTGTTGTGAATCAGGGTAAGATAAGACAATAGTTTTGAACACTGATCTGTCTATGTATTTACTCAATAATTGATTTCTGATTATTTTTACCCCAAAATTATCGTGGATTGCCGCTTTAATAATGTAAACTAAAAATGTGTACGAGATGACACATAGATGAACTGGGGGTTCCTGTGTCACGTGCATGCGTGTTTGAGCTCATTGTGCCACATAAAGTATGAACTAGCAGGAATGCTTTCATGTCCTTGTTCTATTTCTAAAACGCAAGTAAAGTATTTGAGGGAACACAAACCACACCATCAATTTATTAATAGACATCTGTTTATTATCACACAAGCCTAATTAGAGAGAAAGAATGCAAACAACCCTCTACATCTCATCTCAGTCTAGTGCCTCAGCGGTTACCAAAGTCTACCTGAAGAACGCGATGCATGCCTTTTCATCTCAATGGAAGTATGGCTTATATAGGCACTCGTTCAAGTTTTTTAGCTAATAACCTAAGCTGTAAATGTAATGTGACTTATTACTCTAGACCTGCAGGAAAATTATGTTTGATGGCACTATAGTGCCAAGACTTTCACTATGGCAACTATCGTGAGCTATGGCTTCAATGGCAACATGCAGGAAAAAAATCCCATTGATGCTTTATTGGATCTTCTGAAATAATCTATCAAATACAGATGTATTAAAATACAAAATGTATAATAAAACAATAATGATTTATATGTATCTTTATTTATAACTGTCTTACTATTTCTTTCTTTTTAGGTTACATTAAAACTGCCTTGGAAAACATGCTTTAATTGTTCATGTTCGTGATTTTTAAAGCTTTTTATGTATATATTCTATTGTTGTGTATACTCATATTTTCATATTATCATTTAATATAAAAATCTTAATCTAGTTTAAATTTAAGATAACCCTTACTTTACCTTATTGTGTATAAAAATATACAAATAAGAAAGTATACTTGTTTACTTTTTATATTATACTAAAGTACTTTTGATAAAAACTCGTACTCACACTTCATGTATACTTAAACATACACTTTTATAACGAATGACACTTTTATAAAATAAAAAGCGGGTTTAGTCACAAGCAGTATCAAAGTAGTCTAAAGTACACTTAATACAATTACACTTGAAGTTGACTTATTTTTCTGCAATAGAAATATCACTTGTGAACAGAATATTTATCATTGTTCAATATTTAATATGAAGTTGAAATTTTTATAAGTGTAATATTTAGGGTGTATGAAATGTCATTTCCATTTCCACAGAATTCTTTTAAATACAGTGCATAATTTGAGGTGGAATTGTTCATGTTTCAGAAAAAATACTAAAATGACATTGCTCATGTACATATGCACAAATATCCACAGTTGCAGCTTGTTAGCAAATCAATTAAATGAGAAGTTCCCATTAAATTGCTGAAGATCTAAATGTAGCAGTGACTTATAAATTAAGAAAACACAAAACAATCAAATTCCACACTAAGAAGCCAGATGCAAACTCTTTAGCCAACAACCTATGGGTTTCTATCTTACACTATGAAAACCTGTCTCTCATTGAACCTTGATTATAGACTCCAAACAGCTGTATTTATGCAAAGCATAAATCTGATCAAGAGTTCATTTGTACCTTCTGCCCCCAAATGAACTCTGTCGCATATGGCTGGCATCCAGGAGCATGTGTACGTGCTGATGTTCTTGACCCTTCATGGCCTGTGAAGAGGCTTTTTCACAACAGAAAACACACCCACATACTCTACATGTCTACACTGGCTTTAACTTCCTCGACTGGAAAGCTGCTCTCTTTCTATCTAACCATTCAGCACAGTGTCAGACATCACAACACAGATATAGATACAAGTCGACAAGCAAATGGCACTGAGCTGTAAAAACAGGCACACCTCATAAATCTCACTTCAGCAGATGCATACAATGATTTACACCGACAGAATCGATGGCTCCAATCTAAAAATAAAGAGCATAGCATAGAAATTACTATATTAGACCAGTAACCAAAGCTGGGGAGGGAAAGACCTGTTTATGCAACACAAATACTGCTAAATATAATCACTCTATATTTATATACTGTATATGGGGGAGTCCCATTGTCACGATTGGTAAGGGGAAGAACCCAAATGCAGGCAGGCAGTGAAGGGGTTAACAAATGACTTTATTAGACATACACAAAACAAAAACCCACGAGGGGGTATGAATCAAGAACTAAACTAAGGAACAAACAGAAAACAAAAGACTTCCCACGAGGGGGCAAAATGAAAACAAGAACAGTAAAACTAAACTAAATGACACGACCAAACGTCTTAAATACAATGAACAAAACTCACAAAACACGAACAGGACAAGGAACAGGACCACGGGTAGCAACACCAGCGAGACCACAGTACACCGTACGTACACAGTACACAACGCAATACAAGAGCACAAGACAAAGAAACAAGAGGGTATATATAGGGAAGACAAACGAAGGATAATTACATGGGGCAGGTGTGGGACATTAAACACTCAGGGAAAGATAACGAGGAAACGAGATGGCGGGAACAGAGACGAGACACTGGAAAAACACATGAGAGGTAAAAACATAAACATCTCATGGCCTTCCCACATAAAACCCAAGGACTCTGCCCCGATCCCACCACACGACTAGAATTTCATAAACAAGACGGTGGGACCGTGACAGAGCCCCCCCCTTAATGAACACCTTCAGGTGTTCACCAAGGGGTGACTAACAAGACCTGACAGACTGGACCAAAGACAAAAACCAGACAAACATGGTGAACAAGACAAGGGGCAGACATGACAACAAGACCACAGGACTGGGGTGGGGCAACAAAAACAACAAACATGGGAGGGGGGGTGGGGCAAAACAAGGGCCCATAGGGGGCAGTCCATGGGGGTGGGGAATAGTCCCAGTCCCCGGCTGCGCTCGAGGGCGCTGAGTCCTGGGGGACTTAGGATAAGTCCTGGGAGGGACAGTCTTTGACCCTGGGAGTCTCCCAGGGACCGGCTGGAAAGCCGGCTGGACAGGGCTTGACGCCGGCTGCAAGGCCGGCTGGACAGGGCTTGACACCGGCTGGATGGCCGGCTGGGACGCCGGCTGAATGACCGGCTGGACAGGGCTTGACGCCGGCTGGAAGGCCGGCTGGACAGGGCTTGACGCCGGCTGGAAGGCCGGCTGGACAGGGCTTGACGCCGGCTGGAAGGCCGGCTGGACAGGGCTTGACGCCGGCTGGAAGGCCGGCTGGACAGGGCTTGACGCCGGCTGGAAGGCCGGCTGGACAGGGCTTGACGCCGGCTGGAAGGCCGGCTGGACAGGGCTTGACGCCGGCTGGAAGGCCGGCTGGACAGGGCTTGACGCCGGCTGGAAGGCCGGCTGGACAGGGCTTGACGCCGGCTGGATACCGGCTGGACGCCGGCTGGATCACCGGACGTGCGGCTGGACGCCGGCTGGACGGACTGGACGCTGGATCACCGGACTGGACGCCGGCTGGATCACCGGACTGGACGCCGGCTGGATCACCGGACTGGACGCCGGCTGGATCACCGGACTGGACGCCGGCTGGATCACCGGCCTGGACACAGGACTAGACACAAGACTAGACACAGGACTGGACACCGGACTGGACGCCGGCTGCACCGGACTGGACTCTGGACAAGACATCGGCAGCACCACCGGACTGGACGCCGGCTGCACAGGACTGGACGCCGGCTGGACAGGCCTGGGTGGTGCCCCCCTCCTCGGCTTCTTCTTCTTCGACCGGCCCACAGAACGTGTGGCCGGTTGCTGAGAAGCGATGGGGAGCCCGGTTAGCTCCGTACCGGAAGAGTCGGATGGGGAGTCCCACGACTCCCTTCGTCTGCGCCGGCCACGGATGCTGATGGGCAGAGGAAGAGCTGCCGGGGAAGAGGCGGACGGTGCGGCCATGCCGATGACCCCGATCTCCATGACGCGACCCTCCGGGATCACGGGTAGGGTAGATGGATTGGGTTGGGCTGAGACCCTGGGCTCCGGCCGATTCATGGCATACCGAATCATGTCCGTGAAGCCCAGCGGTCTCAGCATCCTCATCTCCTCCCGAGACAGCGGCTCATTCAGTCCACCGTTGAACAGGGCCATCTGCTCAGTCTCGTCATGGACCATCTCCCCTGCGGTCTCGAAGAATCGATCTGCGAACTCCAGGACATCGGAGTAGCCCTGTCGCAGACCGCAGAGGAGATGGGCCTGCCTGGATCGCCTAGCCTCCATCTTGCCTGCTGGGTTCAATGATGGCTCTTGTATTCTGTCACGATCTGGTAAGGGGAAGAACCCAAATGCAGGCAGGCAGTGAAGGGGTTAACAAATGACTTTATTAGACAAACACAAAACAAAAACCCACGAGGGGGTATAATCAAGAACTAAACTAAGGAACAAACAGAAAACAAAAGACTTCCCACGAGGGGGCAAAATGAAAACAAGAACAGTAAAACTAAACTAAATGACACGACCAAACGTCTTAAATAATACAATGAACAAAACTCACAAAACACGAACAGGACAAGGAACAGGACCACGGGTAGCAACACCAGCAAGACCACGGGTAGCAACACCAGCGAGACCACGGGTTAGCAACGACCAGCGAGACAACGGGTAGGCAACACCAGCGGAGACGAAGGGTTACACACGGAGCCAATAGGTCGAACACAGCAGCGACGACACCAGCAGGGTACGCAACACGACGAGGGGCAAACCAGACGGTAGCAACACAGAAGAGACACAGTACACCGTACGCACACAGTACACAACGCAAGAGCACAAGACAAAGAAACAAGAGGGTATATATAGGGAAGACAAACGAAGGATAATTACATGGGGCAGGTGTGGGACATTAAACACTCAGGGAAAGATAACGAGGAAACGAGATGGCGGGAACAGAGACGAGACACTGGAAAAACACATGAGAGGTAAAAACTTAAACATCTCATGGCCTTCCCACATAAAACCCAAGGACTCTGCCCCGATCCCACCACACGACTATAATTTCATAAACAAGACGGTGGAACCGTGACACCCATAGAAGAAAAAAGATGAAGAGAGAATGGGAAGAGATGGAAGCAGAGGGTTGAGAAAAGGACAAACAGAGAACAGGAGAGAGAGAAAGTTTGGGTGAAACAGTGAGAGTGAGAACGAAAAAGTCTAGTAAAAGTTGAGGTATATTCAAAGAAGGGCGTGTACAAATGTCAATGCATTTTATTGAATATTCAATTTACCTTAAATTTCACCAATTTTTCTAGCAAAATGTTCTCCAGAAAGAGGTTTGTTGCGTTTAAAATATTGACACTTTCTGGCTGTCAAACCTGACAATGTGCACAGTTCACTGTGAACTTGACATCCACTAAAAATGACCTTGGGGCTAGTTTATTGAAAATATTTCAAAATGCAAGATCATGCTGAATATCATATAATGCTGAATTTACATGCACATACCTGAAATAACATTTTGCACAAACTTGTTGACATACCAAATACTAAAAGTGAAATATTCTGAAATTGATTTAGCTTTCTCTGTATCATTGTAATAAAGTCTAGGGCTGCGTTTCCCGAAATGCTCCAGAATGCTACATCGTTCTTAAGTTATACCTTAAGCTGTACCTTATCGTTAATACGTGTTTCCCGAAACCTTCTTAGTTAAGTATACCTTCTGTAAGTCATACTTTCCTAAGGTTGGTCTGGACCGCTCTTAGCTATACCTTATCGCCTTTGATGGTTCATACCGCTATGCAAAAAGCTTTTCTACATCGCAGTTTAATTTCACATATAAAATTTAATATAATAATTTAATATAAAATTCTATTTAGTATTACGTTTACATTTTTACTTTAACTTAGTTTTAATTTTACAAATGAAATACTCGGGTTTAATACACTCAGTGTAGGCTATTGACGTGTTTTCATGAATAAAACTGTCATACACTGATGGTTGTTAGCGTTTTTAATTACAGCCTATTATCCCAAGGCACATCAGCTGGCAAACCATTTGACAGGAAAGGCGTAGTCTATAAAGGGAATGAATGTTATGGGGAGTTTGGTCAAACTATGGTGCCGTCCGCGGAGCCAGTTAGTGTATTTGCGCAATTTCAATAGAGAACATTTTAGTGCCCTGCATGGCTACCACGTCAGAAGAGAAAATTGTACACAAATTTAGCCTGCGACTAGAGCAAGTTCTGCAGCTCTTGCATCTTGTTGGCCCAACTTTGTCAAGACAAACTCGACGGAGCTACCCCCTCAGCCCCGAAAATCAGCTGCTGCATGGCGGCTCTTTGTTTTTATGCTGTGTGGAGTTTTCTGGAGGTGTTTGGGGATGAATATGGGCTGAGAAAGACCTCGGTGTGGCTGTGCGTTCACTCAGTGACAAACATCCTGCTCCGTCATGCCACCGATTATACGTATGCCTTTCCCCAGGCACGACTTGATGAAGGCACATCAAGGCTTCCGCCATTGCGGGTGTTCCGCGAGTGATTGGCATTCTGGATGGGACACTTATCCCTATACACAAATGAGTGATTTACGCCCATAATGTGAATCAACACAGATTGTGGAGAACATCAACACACGATGGCAAACTATGAGAATATAAATGACCCTTTCAAAAACAAGCGAAGCAAAACAGCCAGTTAATGTAGCTGGTTAACGCAGAAAACGTATGGCCGTGAGGGTGCGGGATCGGACACTTGCAAAATTATAAATACATACACACACACACATATTTCTTTATTTATTTATACTATTTCAGTGAGCCCTGATAAATGCAATTTCTACTATTTCTAAAGCGTTTCTTTATAATAAACATTGTTTTCTCAATACTTTACCCACTCTATAATGCACGGTAGAGCGAACAATCGATTCTCGAGGCATCGATATCAACCTATTCAGCACCACCGCCATGGACAGCACCTGCTAACGTCGCACTTTGAAGGTTTACCTTAAAGCGGCAGTCCGTAGGATTGGCCTCTTTGTCGCCATCTCAGTTTGTAATTGCTACTGCAGGTGATGTGCGGAGATATTTCTTTGCGTGAGTTGTGATTCGGCACTGCTCAACTGCGCGGATGAGTCTGATGTTGTGAGTCGTGGCCTGTGACAGTGCACCGGTGAGAATCTTCACTGTACATCAGTATCGCATAATAAACACAGATAACATGGCAGATGATATAACACGAAACAAATAAGAACATAAACAGACACAAATAGCGCAAATGGAGGCTGTGTTGAAGTGTTTTGATATTATTTCGGGTGCTGGGTCATTTTGTTATTTCTCATGGAAACTCCCGTAACGCGAACCGGACAGAAGATCCCCAAACGCGGGTCGCAAATGCTGACAGGCACGGTCATAAATCATTGTACATCATACAACTATATATACGTTACTATATGCAAAGCCTTGCCATCATATCCGGGATACAAGTCCGTAAATTTGAGTAAAATCACAGGCTTCACTTGTCCGTGCTAATTCGCGCCACATGAAATGCAGATGTGGGGAGGTCATTTCTAAATCACACGAGGTCCCCAGATAATACCAATCCCAGGCGAATAGGGCTTAAATTACATTTATCATAATGAACATAAAGAGAGAAAGAACAACCGATGAAACTGTACCCGTCTATATTAACACAACAAGTGCGCTACGGTTTTTGTGTTATCTATTGAAATATAAAAAATTTGTCTTACCTGTTCAGAAGAAATAAAGCGATGTCTGCATCCGTTTACAATCCTTTCAGATCACGGAGTTCCCGCCACCTTTGAAATGCCTTGCCAATATTAATTTTCGCACGAGTCCGATCACATTCCCTGTTTCTTTGTAAACCGTCTTCAGTTCGTTCTTTCTTGTTTTTCACAAATGATGAATTCCCAGATGTCAACGCTGCTTGGCGTTTAAAAGTTAAAGTACTAAACGCCGCCATAAATAATAATAAACGTTGTATGAAATCCTACCCAGCAGTTGTGAGTACACGCTACAAACCGCCTGTCACTCGCAGCATACACGCGCTGGCTAGCAGCCGGATCCTCCTCGTTCTGTGTACGAATGTGACGAAATGACGCACAGACGAAAGACCCCATATAAGGATCTCCGGAAAAGTCGACCCGACAGGGCAAATTACAAACCATTACTATAAGCTTTCCGTGGTGAATCCAACAAGGGTAATGACACAGTTTTAAACACCGTTCTTTCATGTACTTGCTCAATAATTGGTTTTAGCTAATTTTTACTCCAAAATACTTGCGGACTGCCACTTTAAGTCACCTCAAAAGGTATAGTTCGGGGGAACATGCCTAGAAAAGGTATAACTTGAGTTAAGGTGTACCTTTAGAGTCTTCGTAGCGCGCTAAGAGACAACGTTATCGGGAAACGCAGACTTGAGCTTTAAGTCAAAAAATCAAAAACAACATTTTCAGCCTTCTTGTTCTTACTGTATATATATTTGGTATATGTGTATTACAATATTTAAAATGGCATATTACTCCAGTCCTTCTGAAACCTTTCGTGATTTTTATTTTTTGCCATAATTCATTATTATTAGTCTCCCTTTATGTTTGTCACTGTGTTTTGCAAATATCTAACCAATAAAAAAGTATTAAGTGTATAAAGTGTATAAACTTAAATACTATTTAAGTATAAAGTGCTTGTCAACTTTGACAACACAGTATGCAATCATTTAAAAAGGACAGTGTTTTTTTCCTTTCCTGAAAAACAGTGAATTTGGACATATAGGTTTCAGAAGGACATCGACCGACATAATACTGATCTATCAGTTGGGGCTGTATAGATTAAAATATGCTTTATATGAATCATGCTTGTACTGAAATCTGTGTATGAATGTATTTGTGTGAGAATTGCTGTATAAGGGTATTTATGGATTGGGATATGTGAGATTTCTAAAATGTATGATTTGGGAAAATGGTAGGTTCCCTTTCTGTCGGTCTCTCGACGTTGTGTCGAACCGACAGATGGGGTTCGTCCCTGAGAACCAATCGCTTCCTACTACTTAGAAAAGGCCAATGAAAATTGGCGAATTAAATTTGCATGCCGGACTCCGCCCCCGGAAATCCGGGTATAAAAGGGAGACGGCGTGCTTCATTCATTCACCTTCTGTTCTTCGGAGCCTTCGCTGATGAAGATCAACTCTTGCTACTTAGCAAAAAAAATCTCTACATTGCCGGTTCTACGACGTGGTGCAGCGGACTGTCCCTTCCTGCAGCGACTTCCCCTGGGCGTCTCGGCGGTTCCAGAGGTGTTCAAGCCAGCAGACGGTACCTCACCGTCTGCATTCTAAAAGAGCAAATTTCTCCAGTGTGGCATGTCCCGCTGTTCTCGTGGGTGCGGTGTCCTTATCGAGGAGGGGGACAGGCACGATGTCTGTCTCAAGTGTTTGGGTGTCCAGCATGCTGAGGCAGCCTTCGTGGACTCATCTTGACCGCACTGTGGGCGGATGGTCATGGAGACATTGCGGTCACGGGTGGCTGTCTTCTCCCGAGAACCAGCCACCACCTCGCATGCTTCCCGGGCTGTGACGAGGATGGCTAAGGCCATTCCGTCCGCCAAGGCGAGCGGCGAGGGTGATATGGGGGTCTCTGCGAGCATTAATCCGTCAGCCAAGTGCTCGCGGACCGCTCGCACCCCGTCTCGCTCGCCTCACCATTCCCTAGCAGACGGTACCACACCGTCGGCATCCTCCTTCACGTATTCGGACACGATGCGTGATGAAGATGAGATGTCAATTGCCGCATCGGAGAGCGAATTGCTGGCATCCGATCCCGACGATTCCTTGCAGCTCCCCCCCAAGGGGGGTCGAGCTCAGGAAGAGGCGGATTTCGAGATGTCGGCCATGCTTTCCCGGGCCGCCGTGTGCATTGGGTTAGAGTGCACTCCGGTGCCTCTCCCCCAGTGCTTGCGGTTGGATACATGGTTCTTGGGCTCGGTTCTTTTTCGGCATGTACACGTCAAACCAGTTCCGTCGCTCTCTCTTCCCTCGATGGTGGGGCAGCTAAGGGTTACGTCGACGTGCCCCAGGTGGAACGCGCAGTCGCGGTGCACCTGTGCCCGCAGGCGGCATCCACCTGGAGAGGTCGACCGAAACTCCCGTCCAAGGCGTGTAGGACTTCGGCATCGCTGGTGTCGAAGGCCTACGCTGCTGCGGGCCAAGCTGCCTCCTCTCTCCACACCATGGCCATCCTGCAGGTCCACCAGGCCAAGGCGTTGAAAGAGATCCACGAGGGTAAGACCGACCCAGGGTTAACGCAGGAACTCCGCACCGCCACTGACCTCGCTCTAAGGGCGACCAAGGTGACCACGCGGGCCCTGGGTCGGGCAATGTCCACTATGGTGGTCCAGGAGAGGCACCTCTGGCTTAACCTTGCGCAGATGAGCGACGCCGAGAAAGTCCGCTTTCTCGACGTGCCCATTGCGCAGGGTGGGCTGTTTGGTGACACTGTCAAGGACTTCGCTCAGCAGTTCTCGGCAGTGAAGAAGCAGACGGAGGCGATCAGCCATATCCTACTCTGCTCCCCAGCAGCCCCGGCCCTCTTCGAAGCCAGCTCCGGTCCCGGCGCTCCCTATCCAGGCGGCACCCCAGAAGAGGACATCGAAGGGGAGACCACCACGTCAGCAACCTTCGAGGAAGAAGCGACCCTGACGGGAAGACCCCAGGGAGGTTGACACCATCGGGCCCGATCCCAGCCATACCATCGCTGGACGGTCGGTCCGGATACCCTTAGGCCGGGTATCTCCGGAGTTATTCACAACATAGCTCTAACTGGACCTAGTGCTACCAGACGTTGCAACCCTCCAGTAGGGCGGTTCCGTCTGATGTATCCTCGTGCTGGTTCCCACCTTGGTAACCCATGATCCCCCTAGGTGGACCTTCACCTCGCGGTTTACTTCTTCAACCGCACTTTCTTCCAATGAGTTCTCCCCCATCGGTGAGACCATGTTGGTATCTCCACTAACTCCTCCCTGTGGTAGGAAGTGGTCTCTGTAGTGCATCACCCACTTGAGGAAGTAGCGGTTACCCAGTGGCCTTACGGTTCCGGGCGGCTTTTCGCTGTTAGAGAAACAAGGCCGCCGCCTGTGAGGCCGAAGGCAGGCCACCTTTCAAGAAAGCTCTGGGACCCCCTATCTACCCACTGGTAGGTTACAATTTCGCGGTAGCGCTCACAGCTGACACGCCCAGGCCAGTCACTGTCGCTTCGCTAGAGATTGTGACAGGGCACAGTGTTATGGCGTTTTCCATAGGAACCCCATCTGTCGGTTTGACACAACGTCGGGAGACCGACAGAAAGGGAATGTCTCGGTTACGGATGTAACCTCAGTTCCCTGATGGAGGGAACGAGACGTTGTGTCCTCCTTACCACAACACGTACTGTCCACTGCAGCAGTCGTGAGAGGTCTCAGGCTCCTCAGAACAAAGGTGAATGAATGAAGCACGCCGTCTCCCTTTTATACCCGGATTTCCGGGGGCGGAGTCCGGCATGCAAATTTCATTCGCCAATTTTCATTTGCCTTTTCTAAGTAGTCGGAAGCGATTGGTTCTCAGGGACGAACCCCATCTGTCGGTTCGACACAACGTCTCGTTCCCTCCATCACTGATAACCGAGACGTTGGTATAATTTGAATAGGGGTGTATTTGTGACTGAAGAGCAAGGCATGCTGTCCCATCCACAGTCAAGGTTAAAGTGAGATAAAGCTTCTGTTTTTTCCACTCCACTAATCTACTGATAAGAGCTCAATACAGTGTATTTCTATTTATTTCACAGAATGTATGATAACAACTTTACAAGTAGGCCAACTTATGATAAATATTTTAAATCTATGTCTTTCACATATTTTGATCTTATTCCCTGCCCTGATTGGTTGTTATATTGATGCGTTTCCATCTCCCACTATTCGCATTAACTGTTTTTTGCAAAAATGAAAAACCACCTCAAGCGAGCCTAAAAACATTTTTGCAAATTAACGTTTTTTATTTCAAAATTTGGCGTTTCCATCACTCGTTTCTGATGCAAAACTGTGCATAAAACCAGGTTGATGGAAACCCGGCTAATGTTGTGATGTGAGGTCAATTCAAACATTTTTGGAAACGAGTTTAAACTGTCATAGGGTATGAACTTATGAATGACTTATGAGTCAAACTTATATAAAATGATAAAATACATTTATACAGTAAATGCATATTAAGATGGAATAAAAAGTGTTTAAACATACAAAACTAAAACACAGCACCTTTAAAAAAACAGTACAACACTACACAGCTATTTTTTTCTGTCTCATATTCCAGACAAAAACAATATGCAGACATGCAGAAGGTTTTGCTCTTATTTTCTCATAACTGTAGATTGGGTGATTGAGGTTAACCAAGGGCCGAAATTAAAACTTGTTGTGGAACTATGGATTGTACGGAAAATTGGAGCGAATGACTTTCTTTCAGCTCGGTAAATGATCTGTGGCTTACCGACATGAATTGTTTGAAAAATGGAATTCAATTTAATTTTATCTGGTGGAACACTAGTATAACATAAATACATTAAAATAATATCACCGTGCTGGTACACACTATATCAGTGTGCCATGAATACACATATAGTATCTATCTAGTATCATTTTGTGTAAAATGTATGCAAGAGGATGTTTATCTATTTATAAAAGGGTTACAATTTGTAAAGAGTTTGCTGTCATGTCACCTGTAGTGCTCCCCAGGCTACTGTGCTTCAGTTTTAAAGAACAGACTGCTGGAATGTGTGTTATGATGGCAGCTGGCAATAAAAGCCACAGAGTTTTCAACCCTGTGTGTTAAAGCACATGCTTTGAATCTACGGCCAGTCTATTCCCACCTATCTTATTACATAACCCAATGCCAGGTCAGTGACAGAGGGCATTGCTAGGGTGGGATCAGTACCTTGCCATGCTACATATTCCTAGTGTGCCTTTGAGTAAATGCCAATCAACTGCCAATACTGGAGTAGGCATGCTGTACCCTAACCCTTCCATAGATACCCGCACACACAAACAATACAAACCTGGTGGCTTCTGTAAGCATTCCACAGCACTGATGTTCCATTACAGATAATCAAAAAAATCAGTGTCCCATAGTAATTCAGTGTTCAAATATATTCATAGTTCATAAGTTGATCTCTCATGTTTGATTTAGATTGAAATGTCAGTAAGACGGCATTTGACTTTAACCATGGACCGTTTAAAAGATTAACGACGCATCACCATTGACTTCCATTGTAGAGAAAAATGATGCAAAAATGTCAGAGATATGGCCGCGGACATATTGTGCCAATGACGTCATTTGGAGCCAGAGTCTGCGCAGTGAGCACGAGGTGGAGCCGCGGTATTAAGGTCCCGCCCATATTCCCAGATGACTCATTCGTAAATTAAGAAATCATGTTGCCATGTTTATAATATCTTATGACTAACCAAACCTATTGGAAAAACAAACATCAGCATGATAAAAAATGACAGAACACATCTTTGGCAAAAATATATTTGACTTGCAATTGAATTTTTTAGTTTGGCATAAAGTAACCTGCAATTGTATGTTTTAAACAGAGATGGTCATATAGAGGTGACACTTGGGTGGATGGAAGCTTCTCAACCAGCTCACCCGAAGACATCAGGGGGCAGGGTAACTCTTCGACCAATGAATGGCAAACAAGGTGAAGCATTGTGGAAACATGTCGAAAACTATTTTTTGCAATTCCATTTTGGTGATACAGCAGCGCAGAAATGTCACTACAGCTTTAATTTACACACCTGCTAGACATAAATAACGTGAAATAAAGGGGACACTGGAAACCAGCATAATGCTGAGATGAAAGAGTGGAAGCAGAGATTCCCTCATCCTAAGAAGTCAGGCGCTCATTCCATGCGAGGTTTGCTGAGACAGCAGTGAATCTGACTCCACACACACGGCAATACTATGTGCACATAAAGCCCGGACACACACAAAGCCTTTTGCCAACCGTACCCTCTCTGCTCACAGCACTCTATATAGAGAGAATCTGTATGTATGTTTTGAAATAAGAACAGGTTTATTACATACAGAAGACTTAATATAGTGTATTTTTTTATTGCAAAATACAGAGCAGCTCACCAGCTGCAGCAGTGTAAATGTTCATGGGCGTGATGTTTCTGATCTACAAACCTGTTTCCGATCATTAATGACAGCTTGGTTTTAGTCAAGTCAATGAAAGAGTGTCAACAGGATTCAGAGAAGCCCATGCTCACAGAACACATACACATACTGTACACACACTCCACCCATGCAGTCAGCTAGCAACATCCTTCATTTCCACTCGAAAACATGCCATGTTGTCATGGTGTTGTCCATCCACACCAGTAGCGCATTATAGCAGAACAAGCCATGACCATGCAGAGGCGATTCAGAATGAGTTATAGCAAGAGGTTCCCACCCACCACTGATCATGACATTTCTTGGCTGCGTTCGGCCGGATCCGTACGCCTAGGACCTATTTTGGTTTTCAGAATCTGTGATTGACTAACCTGCCGTGACATGTGTAACTTTTTCATTTTCTTTGCTAAGGTTCCTACCTTTGAAAAAGAGTTACATTTCCTGAATGTGCCAGCAAGGAAAGATTTCACGTTTTAGAAGAACTCAAAGGTTGCATAGTGAGGCCATGCAATGATAACCAGACTGGACAGTGTGACGCAAACCAAGACCACTTCTGACGATTGTACATTTTGTGTGTCTCTCTTATAGATTATACAGACCAGTTAAAATCATGACTGGACATTATGGGAAATGTCTTGTCATTTCAAACCTGTATGGCTTTCTTTCTTATGCAGAACACAAAAGGAGATATTTTGAAAAATGTAGGACAGCAAACACTTGTAATGTAAAAATGTAACATTGTAATTTTTCCTACTATGTAGTCAATGGTGTCCAAGAACTGTTTGGTTACAAGCATTCATCCAAATATCTTTCTTTGTGTTCAACCACACAAACAAATGTATACAGATTTGGAACAACAAGAGATTGAGTAATTCATGACAGAATTTTCATTTTTGGGTCAACTATCCCTTTAACTGGAACTAACAAAAAACTATGTGTGAAATACAACTTCATTAACTGAAATAGAAATAAAAATGAGATGAATCTATCTACCTTTTTGAATCTATCTACCAAAATGGATCACGTACATTTGAGAAGCTTGCACAAAAAGATTAATCTAGCATACCTTGACACAGTAAAGAAGAACGGCCAGCCCGAGTCCACTGATAACCACTGATCAGACCCTGACAGTGTTACAGAAAACATTTGTGTAGTGCAAAGCAGACCTGATACTGGTTGGGTAATAAATACTTTGAGGCTTCTTTGGCGAAGGAGATAATGTATTTACGAAATGCGCTCTGTAGAGCAGTTTGTCCGTTTAGGGCTACTGTAGAAACAACATGGTCAATTCCATGTAAGGGGACCCACGGTGTATGTAGATAAAAATAGCTCATTCTAAGATATTAAAAACATAACGCTTCATTGTGTAAGGTCTTTATACACCTCTGAAGACATTGTATATCATATTGCATTTCTGTCAATACAGTAGATTCTCCAAAAAATGACACATTGGACCTTTAAATAAGCAGCTTGGGCATTCTGCTACAGTATAAACAAGTTATTTTGTGTTCAATAGAAGAAAGATTTTGAAAGGTAAGAGGTAAATCATGAGATAACTTAAATTTTTATGTGAATAATCTACTGTTTTTACAATAAGAGCATAAAAGTCTGAAATGCATACTACTCAGGTTGCTTTAGTAGTCTATTTACTAAAAACAGTATGAGATAGTTAAGTCACACTACTTTAACTATGGTAAATATTACCATGTGTGTCCTATCTGACCTTCTGTGCTTAAGGGTGAAAGAAACCTCAGCGATTTATGTTTCCTAGTGCTAGCCTGATGTCAAATGCACATACCTTACATCAACAGCCAACTGAAACACTGCAAGCAGCGGCCATATTGACACTCTCACTGTTAGCACAGCAAACCATTCATTCATAATCTGCTCACATTCTAACACACTTTCTTCCTGTATTCATCTGCAAGAAAAAGTAGCTGTCATTTAGTCTGGCTGAATTCTGTAAAAAATGTAATACTGGAGGAACATATGGAACTCTGAGCAGATCACAAGCCTGAGGTGCATTTGGGACACAGCAGAATGAGCAGAGGTGTTGAAAAGGTGCCCTTGTGCCAAACCCTTCAAGCTTTACAATGAACAAGAGCTATTAAAGAGACAGATAAGACATGAAGGAATCATTTGCAGGTCCTGTTAGCCAAAATATACTGGCTAACTTTCCATTTATTTAAAAAGTACAAAACACCTGCTAAATTTATGGATTCCTGGTTTTACCGCATTTTTGCTCCAAATTTTTAACATTTTGTTTGATGATAAGCCAATACATTGAACGTTATCTTTTAAATTATTCAGGTATTGTTAGTCCGCACCTTTTAGGAAATCAAAGCACAAAAAGTGAAACATTATGTTATACACAAAGTGGACATATGTCCAAAACATTTTATATTTTAACTGCTCTTAAGCATCGAGACAAAAATTAGCATCACAATAGCTACAACTTTCCAGGGATAGAATGACATTTTCCAACCACAAAATGAACGCCCCGCGCCGAAAAAATGCGTACAAAAAAGCAGATATAAATAAATAAGAAGGAAACTTTCAAACAAATCTGTTGGTGAAGCTCAAATGCCATGTCCTGAGGGGAGGGAGAAGTGAATAAGTGCCACAATGCTAACATTGTTCAACAGCCAGAGTGTGTGGTCATAAATAAGTATACAAAAAGTGGGTGTCAAAGAATGGCGGAGACCTTTAAAACTCCATGAGACATTCGATATGTTCTTAATGTCCATGTGTTCGTCCCAGAGACCCCATGTAAAATAATTATAGTCATTTGAAAATAATTCATGTTTTCACTTTATATTTTTATACTGTGTGTGTCCAAGCTTAATAGGCAGCAACAGTATTATTCAAGATTTAATCTGTCTTTTGTATCACAAAGTAGACATGCATATTTCTGACATTTCTTGACAAAAAAATCTATCAATAAAAAGTACATAAATGTCAGTAATGCAATGCAAAATTAGTAATTTAATTATCAAGTTTAAATTAATGTAGACATTCGAAGTATGTTTGATTAATGCAAGCTTTGTTCAGGTTTGGTTTATTCATTGTTATATAATATTTTAGCTTATTATTATTAAATATTAGCTATTTAAAGCTCTTAAAGGACCCATTGCATAAAAGTCAAAATTTCTCTGTGTTTAAGTGCTATAATCGGGTCCCCGGTGCATCTAGCAACCCAGAAAATGTGAAAAACAAGATCCCAGTAACTTTGTTTTGGTAAGCCTTTCTCTGCAAGCATGTGAGAAATCGAGCCGATCAGATTTCACTCCTGATTATAATATTACCGTCCCTTAATCTACACAATTCCATCCACGGCACTGCCGCCATTGTTGTTTTCACAAGCGACAGCGGTGTACGTGACGAAATGGCTAAAGGTCGTGGACAACATGCAATGTAGTCGCTGCCAAGAGTCCTAACCTCGGAAGAGACAGGCGTAGATTTATTTTATTTTTAGTGGAAATCCATCAGAAACCATAAGTAAAAACCTGCTTGTTTGTGCGAATCACTTCAAGCCGGAGTGCTTTTTCAACCTGGGACAGTACAAGCAGGATTAGCTTCAAAGTTGTTCCTCAAGAGGGATCGAGACCGACTGAATGAGACAAAACTGCCGATGTAAGTAATATTGATCAACAGTCTGAATTGACGTAAATGTACCGTATATATAGGAGGATAACGTTAGCATATGATAGCGAAGGGAGCCACGTCAGTCACGGGCTAAATAGAACATTCAAGGCCAGTGTTAAACTTACTGTATATAAGTGCAGACGGACACTTGGAGTTTAGCTGTATGAATGTTAATACATTATGTGCGTTAATATGTTTAGCTGCGGCAAACTGTTTGTTTTGCTAATGAACAGGGGCGAACACTGGGGTTAGTTTTGTTTTAAACGTCTCAAATCATTTGTGCTTAGGCTTAAAAATCTGTCACAGCAAACTAGCTCTCACGTTGTGTGTGTGTAACATTATAACTTGTCAACGACAAGCGCTAAAATCCATCTAATTCCGCTGAGATCTGCAGGTGCGCATTCCATGGATTTTATGCAAGCATACACACACAACGTGAGCGCTGTTTGCTGTGAGGGGTTTTTTAGTCTCCGGACGAATGATTTGAGACGTTTAAAATGAAACTAACCGCAGAGGAATTCAGGAAATATCATTTAGCTAAACCATTGCCATGGCAGTACTACACGTGTGTTGTGTTGACTCGCCAGACGGAAGGGGGGTGGGGTTCGCTGTAACTCATTATCAGTTAAAGAGACGTGCACCAAAACGGGTTTCTGTGAGTATAGCTGTTTTTGACGAGGCAAAAAGGGTTTTGTTTACACAGCCATTGAGTGTTTCTAAGCAAAATATGTTCCAGACATTTCATGAAGACCCTACTAAATCATACCAACTTGTTGAAAGTGCTCATTTTATGAGTCCTTTAAGATGTTAAACGCTTTTATGAGGGTTACATGCTGCAGTACATTTTCTATAAGGAAGGTTCTTCTTCAACATCCAGCATTCAGCCTGCACATACTGTAAAGCTTCTTGCTTAGTTAACAGTACGGCATGTGCACAAACCAGATCTCCAGATTTGCTTGTGTTTAAAGATTTGAGTTTCTTTTTTTCTACCACATTTCAACCACTTTTTCTCTGTATATCCCCTCAATCAGCACTGCCAAACAATGTGGCAGTTATTACAGGCGTCTCACAGAAAAGTTCACTGAAATGGGAGCGATTAGACCCCTCTGTTCCCGCCTGCAGCTGATTGGCTGAAATTAGGTTTGGGACCCTTAATGAGAGCCTGGATTCATTACGCCGCTATAGTGTTTGGTTTTATCTTTCACCCACCTCTTTGTAAGAACACTACCACCGAGCCACTGGGTTTTGTTTAGCCTTCCAGTGGGAGCAAACTTATGTAAGCTGTAGCTTTGGTTCAAGCAAGCGGCTGAGAATACCTCACAGGAATGAGAATGCAGTCGCAGGCGAAAGTACGGCTGGCGACTGGATGAAACCTAAGGTGTTTATTCTGACAGTTTGTAAACTCACAAAGTAGTTTGCGGTCATAGCGATTCTGAATTTTGCCGGTTATATATGCAAAGGGTGAACATTTGGCTGCAGTCTGCTTTATGGAATGTCAGGGAAGCTTAAACTAGGCCAGGTTGAGACAGCTTTGTGTAGATTGCGCTAAGTGCGTGTCGGAGCTCCGCTGGGTCTTCACGGAGGTGGATGGCTCCCACATTTCCCCTCGGCTCTTTTTTGACATGTCAGGAAAAGTTCATTCCTGGAGTCCAAGTTTGGACAGGTCACATTACCGTAAACAGACGATTTCCGTGAACCACATCAAAGCAACAACGCCCACCTCTCCGAAAACTTCATCTACCCTCTCACGAGCTTTCATTGCCCCAGCACTTCAAATGACAGTGGTTTCAAAGTGACTTTTCGCCGTCTCTGTGTGAAAAGAGTCAAATGAATGCTCATAACGCTGACAGATGAATCAAGCCTGTGTTGAGTTCTCTTGAATCGTGCCATCTTAAGTTTTATTAAGAGATGAGACATTACTGAAGAGCTGTGATATATTTTGGTCATGGTGGTGTCTACAGCTGGCTCATTAGTGTTATGAATAGAGCGCTATTTCTGTTTGCGAAACTGAGACCTCAGTCTTTATGACCGCCTGAATGACTGTGAGAGGAATAGGGATGGGTACCGAAACCCGGTATTAAAAGAGCCCCGCAGATAAATTATGAAAGACCGGAGCATCGATAAGCTCCGCCCTTATCGGTTCTGCTTTCGGTACTGGAGAAACATGCGGCACACGCAGACTGCACCGCGCTGCGTGCCTACCCAAACATGGCGTCTCTCAAACTAAACAGATGCTTATGTTTGAATGCTTTTGAAATTCGTGTCCACATCCGTTTCATGTTACCAAAACAGCGCGTCCCCAATACTAAACGGATGAGCTGTTTTAACATCACAAACATGCACAGCTTGTCTCTCTCAAGCAGAGTCATGCTCGCGCCTGGAGTCATGGCTGAGGGGCTCCGCACTGTACGTCTCCATGCACGCGTCTTCCAAAACAGATGAGAGTCTCATCATGAGACAGGCGCGCAACCTATATCTATTCGTGTGTGTCTAATTTCAGTTGGATTAAATGATGTGACAACACATTTTCTACTCGTTTATATAATAATAAATAAATCAGGCCAAATAATAGGCCTATTTGATAACATTGAGAGCTTAATAATTCATACTTACATACATAGGACAAACATAAAAATCTGTCCATTAAAATACACATTTAAATATTTAAAAAAAAAAATGTTGCGGGCGGCTATGATGAACCAACCCACTTATTTTAATACTGCTGGTCCGCGCTGAATACAATTTATTTTACATTTCAGAAAATAAAGCAGTGTTGTTCTATTAATAAATTCTTTGTTTTTGGTCTTATTTTTTATTAAAAAAATATATCCGAAAGCACCGATAAGAAAACCGTTAAAGTACCGATAAGCAGTATCGATAAGAGTAGTAATACCGTTAAAATCTTAACGATACCCATCCCTAGAGAGGAACTAATAAGACTAATGTTTACTGTGACGGTCACATTTATCTGTGCTGATGGTAGTTTAGCAAAGAGAAGTCCCCTGGCCTTCCTCCAGGTGTGGCGGCAGCGCTGAATGAAGGCCAGGGCAGACGGAACTGCAGCGTTGGGTTCCTGTGATGGAAACAGAGGGGGGTTATATCCCAAGGAACATTCAAATGGGGACATACCTGATGCAGAGGACTGGAGGGAGTTGTGGGCGTACTCTACCCACGAGAGCTGAGAGCACCAAGAACTGGGATTAGATGATGTCAGACAGCGGAGCATTCTACCGAGATCCTGGTTGGCCCGCTCGCATTGCCCGTTGGTCTGGGGATGAAAACCTGAAGACAGACTCACAGAGGCCCCAATCTGTCTACAGAACTCTTTCCAAAACCGGGATGAAAACTGAGGACCCCTATCAGAGACCACGTCGACCGGCAAGCCGTGGAGACGGAAGACGTGGTCCACCATCAATTGAGCAGTCTCCCGGGCAGATGGTAGCTTGGGTAACGGGACAAAATGGACCGCCTTGGAGAAGCGATCCACCACTGTGAGAACCACTGTGTTACCTTCGGAGGGGGGAAGCCCAGTGACAAAATCAAGAGCAATATGAGACCAGGGGCGGGTGGGGATGGGCAGAGGATGGAGCAGACCAGCGGGAGGGCGGTTGAGTGGCTTGCATTGAGCGCACGTGGAGCAGGCCGACACAAACTGTTTGGATGGCAGATGGCAGACTAACCTGGATGAATGACCCCATCGAAGGACTTCAGGACGCAACGCAACTGGCACCGGCAACCTACACCCTGGGCACTCTGCCGGCACTTGCACCCCTCGACCGGCCTCTATAACTCGCCGCTTGATACCCCAAAAGAGGGCCCCGACCACCACCCTCCCTGGGAGGATGGTCTCGGCCAAAAGTTCCCTCTCCGGTGTCTCGAACAGATGCGAGAGAGCGTCGGGCTTAAGGTTCTTGGAACCAGGCTGGTACGAGAGGGTGAAGTCAAAGCGGCCAAAGAAGAGTGCCCAGCGGGCCTGGCGCGAGCTCAACCTCTTGGCTGAACGGATGTACTCAAGATTCTTGTGGTCCGTCCAGACCAAGAAGGGCTGCGCTGCTCCCTCCAACCAATGACGCCACTTACCCAAGGCCAGTCTTACCGCTAACAGCTCTCGATTACTGATGTCATAATTACGTTCTGCAGGGTTCAGACGGTGAGAGTAGAAGGCGCAGGGGTGCATCCTCCCGTCAGCAGGGGATCGCTGAGACAGAACTGCGCCAACCCCGACATATGATGCATCGACCTCGACAATAAATTGGTGGGCAGGATCTGGAACAGACAAAACAGGTGCAGAGACAAACCGGGACTTTAAAGAATCAAAGGCAACCCGCCTTTACGAATAGTTGATTCTCAAGTAGGCGTTGGAGAACCCGTCTAACATGCTGGGTGTGTGCCTGGAGAGAGGGGGGAAATATTAGAATGTCGTCCAGGTACACAAAGACAAATTTGTTAATCATGTCACCCAGAACGCTATTGACGAGGTCCTGGAAGACGGCAGGAGCATTGGTCAGACCAAAACGAAGAACCAAATACTTGTAGTGTCCCGTAGGTGTATTGAAGGCCGTCTTCCACTCATCACCCTCCCGAATGCGGACGAGATGGTAAGCATTGTGGAGGTCTAACTTAGTGAAGACCCGGGCTCCCTGTAAAAATTCAAAGGCAGAAGACATGAGAGGAAGGGGGTACCTATTCTTAACAGTAATGTCATTCTAACCTCGATAATCAATACAGGGCCGCAGGGAGCCGTCCTTCTTCTTGACGAAGAAGAATCCCGCGCCCGCAGGGTAAGACGAGTGACGGATGAGACCAGCCAAGAGAGAATCTTGAATATATTTGCTCATGGCCTCTCTCTCAGGAGAAGACAGGGAAAAGAGTCGACCCTTGGGCGGAGAAGTGCCTGGGAGGAGGTCAATGGCGCAGTCGTAGGGGCGATGAGGAGGAAGAGAGGTGGCTCGGGACCTGCTGAACACAGTACCGAGATCGTGGTACTCCACCGGAATGCCGGAGAGGTCAGCGGGCTGCACCTGCGGATTACAAGACACAGAGACAGGAGACGAGGCAAGACCAAGACAAGACACATGACACGATTGGCTCCAGGCTAATAGTGAGTTGGTCTTCCAATCCACGTGAGGATTGTGCTGAACGAGCCAAGGATGCCCCAAAACTAGCTGGTTACCTGGAGCATCCAAGACGTACAGCACAATGCTCTCGTGGTGGCTGCCCGGAAAGAAGGAGACTCACACAAGGGGTGACGATACGAGGGAGAGGTTGAGGAGGAGATGGCGCCCACCAGGGCTACTGGTGGGCCTCAGCTTTTAAAGGGCATTGCAAGGCGTAGTGGCCAGCCTTACCACAATATAAACAAAGACCCTGGGACAGCCGTTGTTGCTTCTGTGCCGGGGAAAGGCGTAAGCGGCCCAGCTGCATGGGTTCAGCGTCGGGAGATGGGGTCCCTGGCAGAGCAGGAACAGATGAGGCTTGAGAACGCCTAGCGGGCAATGGACGCCATGGTTGGTTAGCTGGGTTGCGTTGACTGCGACGAGACAGTCGACTCTCAATCCGCACGGAGAGATTTATCAGTGCATCCAGCCCTGCAGGTAAATCAAGAGGTGCCAGTTCATCGGCGACAGCATGGTCTAAACCAGGCGGGCACCAGGTCGCCCCCAAGGACCACATGAGTCGCCGGCAGGCCTGTTCTAAAAATAGCACTTGTGAGCTGCGTCTGAAATTAAATTTGATTCTGTTGCTATTCTTTTTTAATCACACTTGCATTTATATATATTTAAAAATGACAATATCTTAAAAATATGTTCATTATACATATGAGTTTAGATAAGTTTAGGTGAACTCTGACCTACTCTAGTTCAAAAGTATTTTGTGTGAGACAAAACCAGTGCTTGTGGAGAGTAAGCTAGCGGGCGCGCGACGAAGATGGTAGCTGAATGCAGTTTCTTGCCCCAAAAACATGACAGAAAAAATGAAGAAAACTTATCACTTTCACAACGAATGGGAGGAGGAATTCTTTTTTACGACTGTGAAAGAAACCTGTGTGTGTCTCATTTGCGGGGCGACTGTGGCAACGGCAAAGCGGCACAATGTGTAGAGATACTTCACTACGTGTCACAAAAGCTACCATGCGAACTACCCACCGGGAAGTGCACTACGGACAGAAAAAGCCTGTGAGCTAAAGGCAGCTTTGGGTAAGCAACAGTCTTTTTTCACAAGGCCGGCGAAAAAGTCACAAAAAGCAACCGAAGCCTCGTTTAGAGCTACACATTTTCTGATCAAGAAGAAGGCATTTTCAGACGGAGAAGTTTTCAAAGAAGCAATGATGATAATTGCTAACACTGTACTTAAAGACAAGAAAAATTGAACCGATCTAATCTCCACTCTCTCTGACGTCCAACTGGGTGCATCTACGATGGCTAGACGAGTGTCAGATATGTCTGGTAATTTGGCCGATCAGCTGGACCGGGATCTGGCAGAGTGCAGCTGGTTTAGCATCCAGTGCGACGAGTCCGTGGACAGCAGCAGTACAGCACAGCTGTTAGTTTTTATCCGGATGGTGTTTGAAGATTTCTCCACAAGAGAAGAACTGCTGACACTACTGCCACTACGAGGGGAGTTGACATTTATAACATGGTGAAGGAGTTTTTCGTGCAGAAAAAGGTACCATTGGAAAAGCTGGTAGCGGTGACTACAGACGGGGCTCCTGCTTTGATCGGCCGACATACAGGTTTCATCGCTCACTGTAAAAGTGACCCAGACTTCTCAAAATTTCTGCATTATCACTGCATCATTCACCAGCAGGCGTTATGTGCAAAAGCGATCGTCTTTGGACATGTTATGACTCCCGTTGTAAAAATCATAAACGACATCCGCTCCAAAGCAAAACAACACAGGATTTTCAAGGTGCTATTGGAGGAGATGTCAGCTGAATATGGTGACCTGCTGCTACACACAGAAATCCGATGGCTCATCAGAGGACGAGTTTTACTTCGTTTTTTGTCACTTTTGGGTGAAATAAAAGAGTTCAAGCAGTCCAAAGGCGAAGACGTCTCACTGCTAGAGGACACAGAGTGGACACTTGACCTTGCATTTTTGACGGACATTACTGGGAAACTAAACGACTTGAACTGCCAGCTGCAAGGCAAAGGTAAGACTGTTGTTGATATGATAAGTGCTTTAAATGCATTTAAAGCCAAGATGAACATTTTCTCTGTGGATTTACAGAGAAAAAAGGTGCTGCACTTTCCCTCTGTGCAGTCGGTGCTGAAAGACAATGCTTCTGCATCTGAGACATTTGACAAGTTGCAGAAAAGTACTGTGAAGTCATAAACAGACTTGGGCAAGAGTTTGAGAATAGGTTTTGTGACCTTCATCAGCTTGAGCCATGTGTGTCGTTTATTTCCAATCCTTTCATGAATGTGGACACAACATGGTTTGCTGAGCAACTAAGTGCAACGTTCAACTTGGATGGTGGACAGGTGGAGATTGAAATCATAACATTGCAAAATGACCTCCACCTCAAAGCCTACCAGGCTGCACCAAACTTTTGGTCCCTTGTTGACACAGAGAAGTACAGTGGAGTATGCACAGCAGCTATGAAAGGTTGCTAGCCTGTTTGGTTCAATCTATCTCTGTGAATCAGCGTTTTCTGACATGAACTTCATCAAGAACAAACACAGAACACGCCTCACTGATGCACATCTGAAAGACTCACTCACAGTTGCAGTGTCAAATTACACACCAGATTACAATACAGCATGCAATGCCAGTCTTCCCACTAAAAAAGAAACTGATACCAGATGTTGTCAGTGGCAACATGGCAGTGCCATGGCGAAGTTGAATTAAAATAATGAAGAATTGTGTTCAAATTAAAAATTGTTTTAAAAAATGTCACAGATTTGGTCATTAGTTCAAAATGTGACAAGATTTATTTAAAAATATGTAAGTTGATTTTTCTAACATTACACAATTGATAACTTTTTGAAACAACATAGTTCATGATTTGTTAAAAGGGTTTGTCAGTGGCTAGTGAAAATGGGACATTTTTCCTATAAAATGTAGTGATGTAGTCATCATCTAAAAATGTAACAATTACTGAGATTAAAGTGCTGAATATTGATATCTGTTTCCCTCCTTATTGTCATTGTTGCTAATTATTGTGAGAAATCATTTACGTGATTAGTGTCTTCACATAGATGAGTATTATTAATAATGTATAACTAAAGGCAAACTGAGCAAATTTGTTATTTCAGAAGAGCGTATCAAACTGGTAGCCCTTCGTATGACTCGGTACCCATGAAGTAGCTCTAAGTTTCAAAATGGTTGGTGACCCCTGGTCTAAACCATCCAAGAAGCGGGCGCGTAGCGCGCTCTCGTTCCAGTCACATGCAGCTGCAAGAGTCCTGAGTCGGATGGCATAGTCTGTGACAGAGCATCCCTTTTGCGTCAGATGTGCCAGTTCGGCAGCAGCCTCATCTCCTTGGGCTGTTCGGTCAAAGAGGTTGATCATTTCCACGCGGAAGTCCTCGAACCGGGAACAGAAGGCAGCCTTGGCTTCCCATACGGCCACAGCCCAGTCTCGGGCAACCCCAGAGAGGAGAGTTATGACATACGCCACCTTGGATCCCTCATCAGCATAGCGGCGTGGTTGGAGAGCGAAGACAAGAGCGCACTGCGACAAGAAGGCTCGACAAGAATTAGGGTCACCGCTGTAGACAGGTGGGTTATTGGCATGGGGTTCGGACGTTGTGGCACGAGCGGTGGGATCCCGCTGCAACTCCTCCATGCGGTTAACAAGTTCAGACATCTGGGCATTGAGTGCCCCAACCTCATGGACGGTGGCATTTAAGCGGGTGGACTGTTGTCCGAGCAAGGCGCCCTGTTGTGCGAGAGCTGAGCGTAGGGGGTATGACCCCGCTGACTCCATCTTTTGGTCAGTCCGTTCTGTTAGGAACGACACTGGAGTCAAACGCAGGGTAGACAGATTTAATGAATAAGTCCCAAATACAGTTGAATACATAAATACATAAACTGAATACAGTTTATGACAGGGAATAAACCAGAGGAGGAACAAAGGCTCGAGCGCTCGGTCAAACGACCGTAAAAATTAAAAAATAGCCCGCAGCAAGCAGGGGGGCGGGTGGGTGAGTGAGGCAACAAGAGTCCACAAGAAGCCAAACCAGGCTGGAGAGTTGACCGGAGATGCCGGCTGGTGAGGCCCGAGGTCAGTGTTAACCCCGCAATGGTAATCCGTACCAAAATGGTGGCGGGTGAAAACAAGAGTCCATCAGGAGGTGACTGTGCAGTAATCCTAGTGCGCACAGTCGAGCTGTAAGGCTCCCTTGGTAAGAATCCTCGAGAGACTTCCCAGAAGAGAACCGGATGACTCGCCTTGAATAACCTCCAGGAAGAACCACAGCTTGACATCAGAAGAGCAGATTGCCAAAGCAAGGACAGGAAGAACAGGACTAGGTGAGTATAGCACTGGAGCCTGGACAAGACAAGATGATTAACACTCTAGAATTAACAAGACAAGACTAAGCGTACAAGACAAGAGGCCAGAGATCGCCACGAAATAATTCTAACGGACTGACATTGAACAGTGCAAAACACAGGGGATAAGAAGGGAAACAATCAGGAGAGAGAATGAGAAACCAGTAGGGGAGAATGAGAGTTAAGGGGAAAACCAGGTGAATCGGGAAAATCAATAATGAAACGTAGATAGGATAACAAGTGGGCGGGGCCACACACGCGGACTCTGAGCACATGGCAACTGTCAAGTGCTCGACAAAACAAAAACAGAGGACTAGACAGACAAAACCCAGTGGTGCTAGACCCGAGTCCTGACAGGTTGTCATGTCATCCATGTATGCCCTGATTGGAGGTAGGCGCAACCCATTTTTCAAACGCTCTCCTCCAGCCACCCAACGAGATGCCTGGATTATTATTTCCATTGCCATTGTGAAAGCCAGTGGTGAAATTGTGCAACCTGCCATTATGCCAACCTCCAGCTGTTGCCACGCGGTGGTACTATCCTGTGTGGTAATACAAAATTTGGAGATCCTGAAAATATGCCTTAATCAGCTTTGTTACCTGATCTGGAACGTGGAAGAAGTCAAAGGCTGTCCAAAGCAGCTCATGTGGCACTGATCCAAAGGCATTGGCAAGATCTAGAAAAACCACATGCAGGTCTTCTCCTTTTTTGCCATTTGCAACTGGTGCCAGATGATGTTAGCATGTTCCAGAGAAACCCCCTATGTCTGCCTTCTGCACTGAAGTGTCAATGAAGTTGTTTCTCTTCAGAAATCCTGAGAGTCTATTGGCCACAACGCTGAAGAAAATCTTACCTTCCACATTCAATAGGCTAATTTGGCGAAACTGGTCAATAGTTGAGCAGTTTTTCTCCTTGGGGATCAGTATGCCTCCTGCCCTTCTCCAGACCTTTGGTATCACCTGCTTTTTCCATGCCACAGCCATTAATCTCCAAAGGTACCTCAACACCCCAGGGTAGGGATGTAACGATTCACCGTGAGCCGGTTGAAAATCGGTTATAATGAGTGACAATTCAAATCGGTTGAGGTGTGAACTGAATCATTTTTTGAACAGCAGGGGCCGCTATTTTCACTGCAAATCTAAACGTGGACATGCTGATATTTCTTAAATGCAAAAAAATCCAAGAAAAGCTCAGACAGTATTAGTTTGTTTATATTAAAGAGACTTTTTCTATTATTAATCTGTTATAAAATTGCAGTTTAGTTTTGTTATTTGAAATAAAACATTATTTTATTATACAAAGAAACGTGAAGCATTTAAGAAATAATGCAAGGGAAGTTGTTCATTTCTAATTTGTTTCAACTCATTTTGTAAAAATAAATCGTGAGTAAATCGTGAATAAATCGCATCGTGAGATCAGAATCGTGACTCGCATCGCATTGTGAATCGTTACATCCCTACCCCAGGGGCTTTCTTGTAGAGCCTGTATGGTATACCGTTGGGTCCAGGAGCTGATCGTGCCCGTTTTACTGCACTCTCAACTTCGCTCCATTTAGGGGGCCTTGTGTCCATCTGATGTTCTGGTAGCTGAATTGGTGGCATGTCCTCTGGAATGGAGATTGGGTGATGCCTCTGATTGTCGGAATACATTTTCCGTAGGTGTTCCTCAATATCTGTTATAGGTACTTTAAGGGTCCCAGTTTTCTCCTTGCTAAAGATGCTACTGATGAACTTGTAAGGAAGGTCCTGGTTTGCTCCTTCTTCTTATGTTGCTTTCTCAAGCACTCTGTTCTTCGCAACGAGGCCAGGTGACTTTTAATATCACCTCATAGTGCCTCTAGGCCCTTCCTTTCCTCTTCTGTGGCCTTCTTCCACTGTTTCCTCAGGCTCCTCCTTTCTCTGACAAGTCTGTCTATTTCTTTTTGTCTCCTGGACTTAGGTCGGCCTGTCGTCTCCTTCTGTGACCTTGGGTTCTTGCTTTTCACTCCAAATCTGAGTTAAACAGTCATAATAAATTATTCTTTTGTTAGCTATGATTAATTTCTCTTTTCTCTCTCCTGCTGACATGTAGTGTACACTATTAGCAGGTCATGTGAGCGTGTATTTGAGTTTGATAACAAAGAGGTAATGTATGACTCGGTTGTTCATATGTGTTCTGATAAGCGTGCGCTTTTATCTCTGTGTAAAGACTTTTCTACAGTTGCGTGGTTTTGCGGGAAATGTGTTAATATAAATCTATCTATGTTTATATTATTAGCTAAGGCATACAGTGGCCACAAAAACGTTTATAATGTATTATAATGTAATAGTGTACTAATGTACTTAATGTCACTGCAGTATGCAAGGTTATTTTAGTTTTCAAAAATTTTAACTTTGAAAACGTTTCTGTTCATTGAAATCAAATCAAATATTGACCTAAAAATTATTGGAAAAATGTAAACTAAACAAAAAAATAAAATGTTGCCTGAGAAAAAAACTGAAATAAGTTTAAAGCACTAAAATTATAATAATAAACAATATCTAAAATAAAAATGTATTAATCTTATATAGCAACATAAAATAAGAAACAGAAATATAATAAAATGACAAGCAGAAAACAAAATGGATAAAAATGTAACTAAAATTAACATAAAAACTAAAAAGCTGATTTAAATTATTAATAAAACTAAAAACAAAAATATAACAACTCTGATAACAAACTATCAAACCAAGTGACAATGATTAAACAAAACGGTCAAAATTATACAGCATCACAACAACAATAAACAAAAACTCTTAAGATTAAATACGTAATATTGAACACTTTCGGGTTGTTAGGAAATAGTGCAATAATAGGCCTATGTCATCGTGACGAACTAGGAATAATGTAGTTTAAATTAAATTTAAATTAATATACAATAAAATAACTGATATAAATAAATCTTAATATAAATTAAATGTAAAATAAATGTTATATTACTAGCCACTAGCCAGACAGATAAATAAACACAGAACGGAAGTTAACTTTAGGCCAGGCGCATGCGTTGAACCGTCTATAATATGTGTAGATGCAGTATGTGTATGCCTGTGTGTACTGTAGATGTAGCATGAGACATACATCCATCATGTTTTCACTGTCATGTGACCCATATGTTTGTTTACTTATGACATACTTAACAACAGTTGCTAAACAAGCACATCTAGGCATGAGAGCTATTATTTAGGGACCTGGCTATATTACTTACACTTGAAAAGAGACAGCTGTCTCACAATTTTCCTCTATTTTTAGTTTATTCGCTTTCTGAATTTGGTTGCTCCTAGAGATGTAATGATTCACCGTGAGCCGGCTGAAAACCGGGAATAATATGTGATATGTGTGATAATATGTAGGTTGAGATGTTAAATGAATAGTAATTCATGTTTTGAGCAGCAGGGGCCGCTGTGTTTACTGCTAACTTGGTAAACATGGATCTGCTAATATTTCTTTTAAAATGTAAAATAAATTGCAATAAAGTTTTGTTATTTGACATAAAATATTTTTTTACAAATTTGAGAAACAATTAAAGTTCACTTGTTCATTTCTAATTTGTCTCAACTCATTTAGTAAAAAGGCATGAAAAAAGGTATTGCGAGAACAGTATCGGGAATCACATACAATCATGAGCTGAGTGAATCCTTACATCCCTAGTTGCTCCTCAATTCCTGTGGCCTCATGGGATAGAAAAGTAATTATTTGATGCAAACTGGGAAATCTTGGTAGAAGCAGTATACCCTCAGGTTGTCTCGCACACCGTTTTTTACATACTGAGGTTATGGACACTATTTATTTCTATTCACGCATACTGATATACGCTTTAGTATGGAAGGTTATTTTGGATACAGGGAAGCTGGTCAAAAGTCACTGCAAAAAAGTGAATAAAAATTTAATTTGATAAACACCCAACAACATTTGTTTGCAGATGCCACTGTGCTTTGATATTTTGTTTTGAGAAGTTATATTCTAGGGGCTTTTTATGCATTTAATGAGACAGGACAGTAGAGAGCCGACAGGAAAGCACTGGGTGTAGATAAGGGAACGGGATTGGCAAAGGACAGTCGAGACGGGAATCTAATATGCACTATATGTTGGCACCTACAATATTTTTTTATAATTTGGGTATTTTTAAGTTGTTGGACTTTGATTGTTTTAATCAAAGTTACTGAGTGCAGCTATAACACATCAGAGGAGACCTGGCCCTCCCGGCTGAGACTGGTTTCTCCTGAGTTTTTTTCTCCATTTATTCATCATTGGAGTTTTGGTTTCACGCCCCTGGGCCGTGTTGGCTTGCTCATCAGAAGACTGCTGATATTAGATTAGCTCAGGTTCTCTAAATTCTGTTATCATTGCTTTATTTGAATGGTCTTACTCTGTCTATACCATGTACTGCATTTGACCTATTTTTGTGTTTTTCTTCCTGTCAAACTGCTTTGAAGCAATGCAACATTGTAAAAAAAACGCTATACAAATTTAAAAAAAATCTGAAAATCAGATCAATTTTCCCTATGTGCCTGACACATACTCATCAGAATAGCAGAATGGTTTGCAGACCCTGTTAAACAGTAAACTGAATTGCGAAACATTTCCCTGTGTGTTTTGAAAAGGATTTGTCAGGCAAATGGATTTAGAAACAACAAAACGAAAGCGCTTGTTTGAGCATGCTGAATGTTTCAGGACAGGTGGCAGTTTTACTTTAACATTACAGCTATGAATAATGAAAAAAATATTCACATGAAATAAATAACTAAACATCACTCATCTTGTTTATAGTTTGTATGAGTCACATCTGATAAGTTAATGATTTACATTGTGTGTCAGACGTCTGTAAGAGTGAACAAATGGCGACAAAGTGAGGCCACACCTTAGAATCATTAGTCATTAATGAGACCCTCTGTACAGGTACCATCCACACCCAAATTCACCACAATTCAATGTCTTACTCTGTAAAACCATTAACGCACCCTTCACTGCCAACATACACACATTCACACCCAAATATATGAATGTACACCCTTTTACACACACATGCACACTGCATACCTGTGCCGGCTTGTTTTACACCTACATGTCCATTACAGAAAAGAATAAATGCAAGTCAACAATAGCTGTCTAGTTTCAGCTGGTTTTCCAAAACACATTCTTCAACATGTCAACAGAAATACTCTCACACAACCTGTGAAGAAAACCAGGCCTGATGGACGTCAATGCACCAGCAACTTCAGCGAATAAATCTTTTTTTTGTTTATGAGAGTATACTTTTAAGTACACTCTCAGTAAACACTAAGTAAAAAAGTGAAGTATTTAATATAAAATATTTAACACTTAATCAAAAAAGTAAACACAACTATAAGACAGCTATATAGGGCTGCAGCTATCGATTCTTTTACTAATCGAGTATTCTACTGATTTTCCATCGATTAATCGGGTATTCGGATAATAAGTACTTTTTCTTTATTAAAAAGAAAATAAGACAGGTCTCTTAAAATGAGTAAAACAACTAATTTGTTTCCTTTTTAGAACAATTAAAGTTTTTATTGCTGAAATTGCATACGTTAATATCTGTGAAAACTAAACCCATTTAGTACATTCCATAGTTCCAACTATATAAATAAGAAACATGAATAAAAATAGAAGGAATAATTTCAAAGGTAAACAACTAACTTCAGCTTATGCATGATGCATTTAGTTTGTATAAATTAGTTTTAGTTTCTTTTTTTTACTATTAAATAGTAATACATAGCCTATGACTTTTATTTTGGCAGGTTGTTGGAAGACGCTTATTTTTTACTATGTCTGTTTCTTCACTCAAACAATAACATGTTCGTGAAATAAACTCTCAGAGCGACTCTGGAGGTGAAGTTCATGTCCTCATTCAGCGCAGACGCAGACAAATTATGAGCATCATGCGAGTAGCACGTTCAACTGTGCAGTTCGTTCACTCAGACACGCAGAACAGCTAGATGACATGTGTAAATAACAGGATTCGGCGTCCACAAGTCCGCATCTAGTTTGATGGACTCAATGCAGCCAGAAAACAAGTTTCACTCGCAAAATAGACTAAAACTAAGTAAAATAGCAATTCACCATTTCAATACGCTATCAGTTATTTACCAGCATGAGAAATACACGTGAGCGTGTGAACAGACTAAAGTGCGTGTGTCTCACGGTGACTGCGTGAGACTTGAGAGCCCTGTAACATGAATAGAGTTTAGCGGGCTGTGCGTTAGTAATAACGGTCCGTGGGGAAACGCAGTGCTCCGTGTTTACTGTAGTTAAATGGATTAAACGAAGCTTTGAGGCAGCAAAATTTGCCTCGATGATTTTTTGTATTCTAATTACTCGAGTTACTCGAGGAATCGTTTCAGACCTACAACGATACTTAACATACATAGTACTAATAGAACATTAAAATACAACTTTTGCAAGAATACCGCCATGCCAGGATAACCAATTTTATTTTAATATTCTAAATTGCTTGAATTCAATTTGTTTGTTTATTCACAGGATACAATAAATCAATAATTATTAGCAATTTCAACCACTGTGCACAAACAGCTGTCTAAACATCAGACGCTTCCAGTGTATAGACAATTTCATCGGAAGCACGTATCGGCTCTCACTAAATCCTTCGTGTTTCGAGTCTGACGTCATCACCCAAAACGTGTTTTTTCGTCAATTTTAACAATCATAGGTAGTTTAGATGGTTAGAGTAAGGTTAGGGTTAGGGTAAAGGTTTCGTAAGACTTGAAACACCAAAGATTTAGTCAAAACCAACAAGCCACGCCCACGGATCTGACCAAACACCAAGGATTTAGTAAGAGCCAGCACGTATCACCTGGTCTATCACCTGGTCTATAACTTCCGGTTTGTGTTTGGTTATAATATATTTAACTTATATTCATATTTTATTGTATATTAATTGTATTCAATTAAATTGAAACTACTCAACAGTTATAGATTCTTTGCAGAGGTATACCGTTGCGTTTACGTTGTGGCTGCTGAAACTGTCTATACAGTATAATTTTGTTGTATTAATAGTTAACAAAAACGAACAAAAACCAGACAGAAAACATAAACACATACTTAGCGCAAAGCAAACAGAAGGTCTATAGATCAAATCACAGAGCAAGAATATGTCAAGTGAGTAAGTAAAACATAATCTCTGTTAAACGATCCCAGGAACAGGGTTCGTACACATTTTTACCAATACATTTCCATGACTTCTCCATGACTTTCGAGGCAAAATTCATGACCCATAAACTCTGAGCCAATGTAGTTAGTATTCACCTCACTTCCGTCCCACAGCCTGACGTGCATGTCTAACTGTTTCGTCTGTAAGTAATGATTCAGGCTTTAGTCAAATAACATCACATACGCTCTTTGCTTCGATATGTTTGACAAAGTTCGTTTTTTAAATAAGGAGCCAGTCTAAACGTGCAAATATACGAACATTTACGTTCGCCGCATGCAAATCTGGCAGCTATCTTGCTGTCGGGAAATACACCAGGAAAAACCTGCCTTATATCTTCGACTTGTAAGAGTAGTGAGAATTAGCCACCTTTAGTGCCCACAATACCTCTACAGTTAGGGCTTTGTTTCTTGACACAGCATCCGAAATCGTCCCTTGTTTGATGGAGGACTTAAGTGAAGCACCGCAGCTGGCTGTGGGTGTCACGCGTTCCTCGGATTTAAAAACCCGGTGATGGGGTTCAAAGTTTCTTCATGCGCAATAGCAGACTGGTGCTTCGCGCCTTTAGCATGGCTACTTAACGCTGCCTCTCCCATGTTCGAAATGTCAAACAATTTTTGCAGAGTCGACATTCTGCACGTCCTGGATGATGATCTCCTTCAAGCCATACATTATACTTATCTGAATGAAGCCACGCATTATTAAATCGGCATTTTCCTGGCATATCCTAAATTTACATCCACAATTTATCAGAGACATTTACGTTTACGTTACGTTGCTGGCTGCAGAAAGGGCCCTCTCACAGTGAGCGCTCCCTCTGCTTTGCCTGTTCGCAAGATCGCCTGATTTACCAATTAAACATTTTATTTTTTACAGGTATTCTTTGGACAATTTCCATGACTTTTCCTAAACTTTTTGGGTTTATTCGTTTTCCAACACTTTTTCAGACCTGGAAAGTTCGATTTTAAAATTTCATAACTTTTCCAGGTTTTTCATGACCGTACGAACCCTGCAGGAAGCAATTTCACTAAAGCTATTTTTGCTAAATCGTAACTTAGTAGAAAATCATCTGGAGATTTGCGGTATCCCGTCATGTACATATAGAAACATGACATATGTCTCTGCCTAATGTCTTCCCTGAGTAATACTCGGGCTCCCATCGACACCTCAACTTTAAACGAATGCTCACACATGAGCAACAGTTCAATCTTCCCTGACAAGAGATTTGCTTAGGCTAACAGCCCAGTCTCAACCCATCCACCAAACACACAATGTACACTAACATACAGCCTGTGCGCTGTTTTTCTTTAGACGGACTGAAAAGATTACTTTCATTTCAGATTGCTTTATTTGGACTAAGTCGGCTCAATGTCCATTTTTCAAAACTTTGACTTATTGACTACCGAGAGAGGATTTATGAGCGCTCGCAACTCTTTCTATACATAACAGAAACTAGCCAGAGGAAATTAAGCCAGATTGTAAATTACAACCAGTCTTGGATAGAATGTGATTTGTTTTAAATATAAAACACAGCAAAAACAGGTTGCTCATGGTGAATAAAATCCTAGTGTGTTTAAGGCAATATTGGGCAATTAAAACAAACCATTTGGTTTTGTAGTTGGGCAGGAGTATAAAGTGCAGATATTTGTAATAGATTAGTCCTTGAATTATAATATTTTTTTATTTATATTTAACGTGTAGCAAAACCAATATATCCACAAGGTTTGACGTGCAAAAATATACAGCCATGTATTGGATAAACTTGCTCTTTTATAGATAAGTAACTTCGTGCTTCCTCTATAAACAAAACTAAATATATATACCTTGGCCTCAGGTTAAGTGAAGTCAACATATCTATCAGATAAAGATTGCTTGAAGAGTTCTTGCAGAAATAACATTGTAAAAAGAGAGGTTAACTTTAGACAAACACATGCATGCACACACGCACGCAGTCTCTGGTTAACCCATCAGCTAAGCATTATTTTCATTATATTGTTATTATCAAGTTGTGATTTAGTGTTGTGTATATAAAGTAATGAAAACTGCTCATTTAGAAAGACCTAAACTTTGTGGCTGAAGTTATATCCATCATCAGACCCAGAAACACAGATCTATGACTGCAGCTTAGCCTAAATTCCTATTTCTTTGTGTCAGCTGAGACTGGAAAGAATTTGGCTTGCATTTTTATTTCTGAGCAATTTTGGAGTTATCGTTCTCTCCAGCACGTTTCACCATGTCTGGGATGGTGTCTTGGTACTGTAACTCGGATATTTAACCTAAACTCCCCTACAGAAATTTGCAGTCACATTCAAAAACACACATTCAACAACACAAACAAGGGAATATTCCTTGTTTGAAGCACAGTTACAAATCACGAAACACAAAAAACACAAACTTTTAAGATTCACGCACATTTTAAAGGTCATGAAAGTTCAACAAAACACCTCCATCACTGTTACAAGTGACCACAAAACTTTGGAGCACACCAGAGCTGGACCACCTCAGAAGATAAATGCACTACTCAGGGTTTGGAGCTCTCTTGGTAAAACCAGAGGATCTTATGCCACCGTCCACAAAAATGCATGCTCTGGATCCAGATGACAGAGTGGAGAATGTCTAAAGGAGAAAAGCAGACAGTGTCGGGCTTCAAGAGAAAACATCGACAGCACAGACACATTCGATCCTGCATTTAGAATGGAGCAGAGTCTGCCTTTAAGAAATTGAAATCCAGTGCAAATGTGTTGTCTTAGGCAATGAAACTCTACCAGCAAGCATTACATTGTGGATACAAGCACAGGGACTTTGAAAGTGCTAGTATGTGGTATTCTTTATGTACAAATGGATGATCAGGAGAACTTTACTGATTTCCAGAACAATGTAATCAGGCAAAAAAGCTTTTTTCATGAGATATAGCGTTGAGATCTAACGGAGAGCCAATAGAGATCCTCTGAATTTCCTACTTAGTTTCTCTTTCAGAAGAGATCTCAACGTTATCACAAAATGGTCTCAGATTTATCAAAATATCAAAGTGCCCAACCAAAAGTCAGAGAGTGAGACGTGAGAAACATCTGACAAAGTATTTCAAGGTAAGTCTCCTGAGCCTTACAAGAGCAATCTATGCTGTTTTGTCTAAAGCAGTCATCCTCAATTGCCGGACCGCGGTCAGGATCCGGACATTTGCTTAATTCATCCGGACCTCGAGACATAGCCTAATAAAACATTACACTATTTCGGTTGTTTAAATTGAGCCGCGCGTCTACACAACGGAGAATCACATCACACGCGCTCTCACGAACATTTATGTAATTGATCTTTTGCCGCTATATCCTCTAATATCTTTATCTAGCGCCAAATGCGCTTGATTTGAACCCTTTCCGTTCTGCGCGCGCTGCTTCTCTCCAGCCAATGACACGCCGCATGAAGAGCAGCAGACACGTGCTTATTACAGCAGACACGTAACAGGTAAACGGACACACAACAATAAACAAAATGCAGCAATTTTAAAGTATTTTTATCTGTCAGTCTGCTTACTGTTTGCTATATGTCTCCAACCTTTCGACCAGATTTGTGATATTTTATGAACCATAACGTTTTAATCTACATTTAGCATTAGCATTATTGAGCAGCATGTAAACATTTGTGACCCTGTATGTTGGTATGAATGGCAGGGAAAGGCTAATTTAGTAAGTAAATTTGTGTTCTGTTTATGATGAGAGCATTTTAATTGTTATATTACATTTGTTCTTTGTATGTTGCCTGTAGTTTTTTTTTACAAATATTCATTATCAGACTTCTATTAATAGGGCATTCCCCTAGCCACAGAGCCTACAATACATCCAATACATACATACATACTGTGGATATCAAAATTTTAAATAAATGGCATGAAAAAAGTTCATATCTTTTATATATATCCAAGTGGGCTAAATTGATTGAATATTTATTTACTTTCAAAAAACATATTGTCCGGACCTCTGTTTGGAAGAAAATATAAAGACTGGACCTCTTGGAACTTTAATTGAATACCCCTGGTCGACAAGACCTTTGCTCAGATTTTGCCCAGATTTTCAGTCTGGACTTGTTGCAGAAAGTCTGTGCCAGTCTGTAGATTTGATCAGTTAGTGTGTTTCTATCTGAAACTTTCAAAAAGTCTGCAAGTGTATGATGTCTAGTTTAAAAAAAAATCTGTTCAGATTTTAAAAGTCTTGTAGTGTATTCCAGCCATAAGTGAACAGAATTTATCGTAAATATTCATGATGAATGATTGAGAAGTGCATATTATCAGCAGTGTAAAAAACTGTAATGATTCCGTTTAATTTTGTAATTTTACGGAATTGTCCTTTCGTTTTTTACAGATTTTTCACGTAAAAACAACGCTTTATTTCTGCCGCTCCCCCACTGCGGGAAAATTACATTTTAAAAAAATGTAAGTGAATTTTTTTAATATGGTAGAAAAACAACAAATTACAGAAAAAGACTGCAAATTACAATAAAAACCGTCATTTTACGTGAAAACACTGTTATTTTAAGGTATTTTTCTGGCACCCCAGCTTTTTTTCCTACAGTGTACAGATTTACAAGTTGGATGTAAATAACATAAACATGTCATTTTACTTTACAAAAAATGTAATGTTACCATTTTTACAGGTATTTTACAGTGTGTTATGCCAATTATTTATGAAGTTTAGGACTTGTTTGAAACAGGATATAATACAGTTGACTTTGCATTTCAGAAGGAAAGACTCTCTGTTCAAATCTGTTGGTTAAAAACTCCATAAGCAAAGCAAAGCGAAGATAATTATAATGTTTCTTGATAATTGATGGTTAACATTGACTGCTGACACTGCAGACAGTAAATCTGTCACGCAGACTCTCTTGACACACACAAAGCGCTGTGACTAACAGTGTTTGTCACTTCTGACTGGTGTCACAACAACAGAAGAAATTTTGAGAGAAAATCACATATGTGTCAGAGGTATTGACATCGCTGCACATGTCTGCATGAGAAGAGATGACTGACTTTCACATCAGTCTGGTTTCTCTTTCAACGCCTCTTTCGGTTTTTATCAGTCTGTTTCAGAATGTTTATGTAAGAATTCTGTCAGGTTACTGAAGTGTCAAATTAATTCCAACAGTGAATTCTTAAAGCCAGTGGAAAATGGTCAGGTAAATATTAGTCAAAATCAGTGGAAATTTATAAAGATTAAGGGGTATTAAGGTTAATCTTTTATAGTAGTTGAATGTGGAGGGTTTTTGTCCTAATTGTTTTTCCAGCAAACCAATCCTTGTCGGGTGAGAGCCTCAGTCTTTAATCTGACAAAACAGATCCAAAAGCCCATATTGTATATACTGCCGTCTGTTGCCAAAACTAGCATGCTAAATTCATTAACACAACGTCTTATGAGAGAGAAGAAGCTTGCGGCTAGCTGCATTTAAACAGTCAACTTTAATTCACTAGAACATAAAACTTGGGAAACGGTACAAAATCTCCCCTCCTCCTCTTTCCTGATGGCATTTCAACTCGCCTTTCTTCTCCTTCCACCCGCCCTTCATTTTTTTCTCCTTTCTTTTTGAGGGATAAAAAATAGCGATGAAAATTAATCTTGAAAATGGAGTGACTGGCACAAACGAGAGAGTAAAAGAATAGGAAAATAAATTAAAATCTACTCTCCAACTAAAACAGATCTTAAGTTCAAAGGCAGAGAGAGCCGTATGCGCCGATGTGCGCTGGCAAGGTTTATTGTTAGCATATGCTGCGGTGCTATTATGTTCTTCCTTCATTGGTTGACCGGAGAACCATATTTGTAATTGTATAAAAATATTATCACAGAAGTTCAGAATGACCCAAACTGGTCAAAAAGGCAAAGAGACCTCAAAAATCGTAGCTTTCGTCTGCCTGAACATTCCAGTAGGCTAATCTGCAAAAGAATATTCTGGTATTTAGGAAAACATTGGTCAGTGCTTGTACGCTGTGATTTTGGTTTTGCAAGTGATAGATTTATCATAATTTTTATTTTTCATACAGTCAACATGAAGGTGATTGTAGTTTTGTGTCAAAAGCAGCACTAAAAGGAAAACTTCACCCAAAAACAAGTTGTTCCAAATCTGTTTAAATGTATTTGTTCTGATAAGCGCAGAGAAAGATAACCAACAGTTCTTGGACCCCATTGACTACCATAGTAGGAAAAATTGCTTTATAAATGTCTTTGTTCTGTTGAACACAAAAGAAGAACTGTTTGGTTACAAGCATTCTTCCAAATATCTTGTGTTCAACACAACAAAGAAATTTACACAGATTTGGAACAACTTGAGGGTGACTATAAAGACAGAATTTTCATTTTTGGGTGAACAGTTCCTTTAAGTGCTTTGCTTTCACACAAAACAATATTCACCTTCACATAAAAACGTACAGAGGACATTGCCAATTGCAAATTTTGCATGCTGGAAATTGGGCAAGCTAAGAATGTTTTATAAAGGTTGTTTAACAAAACAGTACACAAGAAACTGATTTCAAATTCTGACTGACACTTTTTGAACGTTTCACGGTTTTAAGGAACTGAACGCAGTTCTACATTGAATGAAAAAGTTATCATGTTTACGAAATATTAATAATTTAAATGTAATCCATGCATGTAAAAACATATTTGATTTCATGATCTCTGCAACTTGAATTTATGTCAATTATGCCAAGATCTCTGTAATTGTATAATAGTGAGGGGCATGTGAGAGTTAATTGAGAAACACATGTCCGTACTGTCTGGAACGGGGAGGTGTCATGGTTCTGCTTCTTTTAGTCTTGGATTTTCTGGTCCTGAGGCAGAGCCATGACAAAGTCTTTGGTTATGTGTGGAGAGAAACATATTATTGTCCTTTTGACAATAATATACGTTCTCTCCAGTGTCTCGTCATTGGCCCCGCCCCTCTCGTTTCATGTATTGCTTTCCTGCCGTGTCTTATGTTCCACACCTGCCCTCGCTCGTTATCCTTCGTTTGTCTTTCCTATATATACCCTCATGTTTCTTTGTCCTGTGCTCGTGTATTACGTTTGTACTGTGTACTGTTATGTGCTATACCTCGTCTAGTGTTCCTGTTCCCAGCCTTGCCCATCATTTGTGAGTTTTGTGGTTTACCCTGTCGTGTTTTCATGTAAGACGTTTGGTCGTGTCCTTTAGTTGAGTTTTTTGCTGTTCTTGTTTTCGTTTTGCCCCCTCGTGGGAAGTCTTTGTTTTCTTTATATTCTTAGTTTTGTTATCCCCATCGTGGGTGTTTTGTTTGTGCAGTGTTTTGTTAAAAGAATAAAGTCTTGTTTGTTAACCCCTTCACGGCTACTGCCTGCACTTGGGTTCTTCCGCCACGAGATCTTGACAGGAGGGGAGAACCCAATTGCAGGCGGCCAGGTAGACAAAAAAACTTGTATTTAAATAAGAATCCCGCGATGGGGAAACAGGAACTCAAACAAGGAATTAACATTACACGTACCACGCACGAGGGGCAAAACAAAGTCGAAAAACAAAACACTGGGCATAATCCATACAGGCAGGGAAACAGCAAACACGCAAGGCAGACTGGAACAAAACACGAATCAAGCACAACGCAGCAGTACAGGACAGAAAACACGAGGGCATAAAATAGGGAACCAATAATTAACAATCAATAATGAGGAAACGAGAGGGCGGGGCAAAGAGACGAGACCGGAGAGAGCGCATGGCAAGCCAAAACAAACAATGCCATGTCTCTCTCACACAAAACATGTGGGTCTGTCATGATCCTGCCACAAGACTAAGAAAACATGATCAAAAGAGGCAGAATCATGACACGTACATTCAGTGTGGGGCTTTACTGCGCTGACCCGCTGAAGTGTTAAAGTCTCGCCTGACTCACCCGACACAAACGAAACCCCTCCACAGTGCTAAAATTAGGTGTGAGATCTCTCAGCAAGCGCACAATGTTTATGGAGTTGTCTGAAAGTTCCCAACAGTCAGTCCTCGGCTGCGTAGCACACACCAGATAGAGTTGCACAGCCTTTAATTAACTTTAACCTCAGTGAGACGGCAGCTTCATGCTTTTGATCATGTGTATATACGGTCCGCTGGAGTGAGTGTGATTGTGAATGTATTTAGTGAAATATATACTGCATTTTAGTTTAGTGGGTCTGTTTGTGTCCTCGCATTCCCTTTTCTGTCTTTGCAGATGTTTTAGGATTGTGTGTTTTAACAAAACGTACAGTATTCTATTGCAGGTTTGCGCAAGCCTGTGTCCGCCTACAGTGCGAGGCAGCATCAGTATGTTTGGGTTTTTATGTATGCGTTGAGCAACAGCCTGTCTGCAAATTTACAGTTTTTTTTTTTGCCGTCTCTGTCTTTTCCTTGGCCTGCGGGTGAAGACTCACTTAAGCACTTCCTTCACCCTCCACCCAATCGCTAGACCTGAGGGGAAAAGAGCCGATGTTGGATTAACATTTCCAGTTAAAGAACAACCACAGCAAACACAGAGGCCTCTCGGCTAGCTTTAGGTAACCCCTCTTTTACAGCTCGCTCTCTCTTTTATTAGTTGCACGGGTATATTTTAAGCAATAGCCAACAATACATTTTCAATTTTTCTTTTATGATGTCAAAAAATGTCGACTGGTTTTGTGGTCCACGGTCACATTTGATATCATCTCTGTCCCATGGTAAAGATGTAATAAAGATATTATACCTGCTCTACTCTAGGTATACAGAGTATTGGTGAGATTTGGGGTAATGGATGTGTTACAGCCTGGACTCAAACCTGCATTCATGTGTGCACCATAGTTCTTATCCGCATTCCCATTATCATTGTTGTTGCGCCTTACTAGTGTGTTATTCTTTTAGATTACCACAGATACTCATCTATCCTCTTTCATATCCAGCCAAACATTGAACTGAATGGACTGATCCCCAGAGGCCACACAGAACAGGGTTAAAGTGTTAATGGAGATGAACCCAATTAAGTGAATGTGGATGTTGAAGGCCTGGTGTATCAATCATCTCCTGTCAGATGGAAGAACATGCAGGGAATGTACTTTTGCTTCATGTTAGGACAAGATGAAATTACCTGGATGCACTTGTTTAGTTCTTGCACCAGTTCCTCAACCTCTTCAAAAAATGAATCTACAATTCACTGCCACAAGACATCAGTGGACGGAACTGTTACAGGTTTAATCCAAGAGCAAGCACACTAGAATCTGAGCACTATACAAATACATAGTTTTACAGCTTTTCACATAATTTGTTTTAAGAAGAGAAACAAACAAAGAGCAACACCAGATGGTGTGTGCTTTAAGAGGATATTACAGCAATAACGTCCTGTTGTTAACACATCATTTGCAATATTACCTTGTTGCAAGCACTGCGTAACTTATAAAGTGCTGTTCTTTTACATTTTCATGTAAAAATGTCCACGTTCAAATGTGCATTTGGAAGTTCCTTCAATCCTTGTGCAATGCTCTACAAATTAAACTATAAGGGATGGGTAGGTTTAAAAATGTTATACGAGTAACCCCTAAACAAAAATGTATAAGAAGTTTTATATAATAAATAATACATTTTCATATATTGGAAACAAGTGCCTATTTTTCTTATATATTTTTTCATGAAAATGGAAAATTCCTTACATATAGTATTTTCTATATTATATATTTTCAAATATATATTAACATTTTTAATAGGCTGTAGTGACAATTAATTTATAGAAAAATATCTTTGTATAAGTGTATGCACAGAGACAAAACATCTTAAAATGTTTCATAATCAAACAATAGACTTTTGTGATATGTTCGTGATATGTAAATCTATAGACAAGTGAGAAACCTCACCGGTACCTGTTCATTTGTTTTATCAATATATTGTTTGAGCAAATCCTCTTTCAACTTCCTCATGTGCATGTGGTTTGTAAACAGTACGGTATGCGAGTCCATTTGCTTTAATGTCAGAACTAACTTGTTTTCTAATCTTTGTGGTTTCCATTTGATGTATGAGAATTGAAATGTTCGCAAATGTAAAATGAATCTTACATTCTTCATAAAAACGTTGTTTGAATTGTCCTTGAGGAACGTTAAGCCCCCTGTAATTCGCACCATGACTGCAGGGTTAAAGGGTAAAACTGGGAGTGAACAAAGAAGCTCTGGCTTTTTATCTTTTTATCCGTCTCTCTAACGTTCTGTGTTTACTTCCCTCCTGAGTTCTTCTTCCTCCTCTGTGCTTCACCTGACCTTAACCTCACCACCACCACCACCACCACTACCCCTCTAAAAAAACATTCACTTTCTCACATACACACAGGGGAATTCCTCACAAAAAGAGAGATAAAGCAGAGCCCACAGTAAACATGGGTGGCCTGCACTTGTCACTCTCCTCCTACCCTGCTTTACCATTAAGAGACGTGTACATCAGCACTCAATCTTACAGATAACCCGACCACATGCAGACAACATCAAATCCAGCACAGACACACAGAGACTCTCAGGACTTATTAGATTTATAAGAGATGTTTTGTGTCATTTAATTAATAGAAAATTATAATATACGTATACTATAATAATTGTGTTTCATTATATTCCGGCATGTTGCACTGTGAGGACACTCCCTTACATTACGTCAGCTGCCCACATGCAAACAGTGTTTTTGAGTTATAGGGCGTTCGGCTGTGGGTCTGTGTGATAGCGTGGATAAAACGGAAGGTATAAAACGCAACCGATAAGATTCCTCACACAACCTTTAGAACGACATCATTCTTATTGTTTTATGATACATGTGCGTGTGAGGCTACCTGGAGTACAGTGAGCATATTGATGTGAGGGAAAAGGCTTTGAGGGAAACTCAAACAAACCAGGCTGCTGTTATCTCTTTCTTCCTGCACTTGTAAATGAAAGGAATTAGTCTCTCTTGCTCTCTCACAATCTCTCTCTCAGTTTATTTGTTCCTTTCCTCAAACGGTTCTCCCATGTAAAAGTGACTCTAAAAGGATTCTGACGCATTTCCCAAGATATCAATAATACCAACCTGTTCCTTTTCTATCTGCTTTTCTGCATTCAGGAGTTTTTGTGTTAAAGTTCACTTCACTTACATGTATAATAATTAATCATAATAATTCATTACATTTATATAGCGCTTTTCTGGGTACTCAAAGCGCTTTACATCTAAGGGGGAATCTCCTCAACCACCACCAATGTGCAGCATCCACCTGGATGATGCGACGGCAGCCATATTGCACCAGAACGCCTACACGCCAGTTTATTGGTGGAGAGGAGACAGAGTTACCAAACCAATTAGTGCATACGGGGATGATGGATTAGGAGGCCATGATGTATGGAGGCGAATGGGCGAATTTGGCCACGATGCCGGGGGTTACACCCCTACTCTTATTTGAAGTACAACAAAATGGGATTTTTAATGACCAGAGAGTCATTTGTATGTTTTTTGTATGTTTTTTTTTTAATTTAAATATTCTAATTTAACTGCGGCCTAGTCCTGGTTTAAGATAATCCTTGAAACCACCCCTTAGAGACCATTCCAAAAACTGTTTTTCTGAATTTACAATTAATAGGTATGAGTTTTGGTAAAATTATCATTTTTGTTTCATTCTGTGAACTACTAACAATATTTCTCCCAAATTTCAAATAACAGCATTGTTTCTCTTTATTTGCAGAAAATAAAAACTGGAGAAACAGGTCAAAATAAAAATTGCAAATATTGCAGAGAAAACAAGTTCATATTCAATTGTAAGCAATACAACAGTCATATTTGTACATTTGACATTATGTGATCTTCATTTTTTCCAGGGCTGAATATATATATATTGTGACGAGTCACCCCTTGCACAATCAGCGTCGCCATGGAGACGGAGGAAATCAGAGCGGCACACCTGCCGCCCATCAGCGCCTCCTGCCAAACGGCTTAGCCGCTGGGAATCGCAGGATGGTGAGCAACGTCTCCAGAGTGCAGAGATCACACTCAAGCTTTGGCTTGTGATTATATTTGTTTTTGCAGACTCGGACGATTGAGCGAACGACCGGAAGGAACGCCCGCCCCGCCCCGCTACTCGAGGCAACTGGACAGGCCGGCACAACGACTCATACCCTCCTCGGCTCTGGAGAGTAACGGATCCGATTATAGGATTGACCAGGCTCCACAACCCCTGTATTTCCTTCGTCTCCTCTGGGAGGCTATCAATAAACTTACCCTCCGGGGTTGTACTCTTTACCTACTGTGTACGTGCCGTTGCTCTGCCTGTCACTATATATATATATATATCTTTTTTTGTCTATCCTGTTTGTGCTGAAATGTATTTTTTGTAAAGCTGCTTTGCAACAGTGCACATTGTGAAAAGCACTATAGAAAAAGTAATGCATTTATGTTTTAATGTTTTATGGCTTCGCTAGTTTATGCTGGTTTTGGTACTGGTTGAGCTGGTGGACTAGCACAACCATGTGTTACACTAGCACCAGCCTGGTCTTTTGAAGTAGACCAAGGAACGTCTGCTGGTCAACAGTTCACCATAAGCTGAAATTTCATATACTCACCCTCATCCCATCCCAGATGCCAATGCTTGTACGTTCAAGAAATATGAATACTTTTCTTACAAAAAAACACAGTTTCACTTCGAAAGACATTTATTAGCCTCTCAGAGTTGGATTACTTCTATGTTGGATGGGAGTGCTTTTTGACGCTTCGAAAGCTTGGACCCCTTTAAATTACATTACAAAAGTTGGAAAGGCCTGAGGTTTTTTTTCTCGATTAGAGTTTTGGGTTCCTCGTCACCGTTTGCATACTGTTTTTGCACTATTTGCCTGGCCGGGGATGCTTTAGAATTTTAAAGTTTTACTTAATATTGCATATAGGAATTTATGGTCTGTTATATTTGACCTGTGCTTCTCTATCCTTTATCTTAAGTGTGTGCTCTCACTGAGCGTGTGTGTGCGCGTACTTGTCTGTGTACGTGTGTGTGTGCGCGTCTGTGTGTCTATGTCTATGTGTGTTAGTACGTGTGCATATTGTGTGTGTGGAGTGTTTTGTATGTGGGTATGTCTGTCTTCTGTGTTTTCACCTTTTCCTTGTTTTCACAGGTACAACTTTAATTGTTTTGCTTATAGTCAATATGTCTCATGTACAGCTGCTTTGTAACAATGAAAATTGTAAAAAGCGCTATATAAATAAAGTTGAGTTGAGTTGAGTATTTAATATAACTCTAGCTGTGTTCAACTGTTTTTTTCTTCTTCAAGAGCTTTCTTGTTATTTTGATGTGAATGAATAAATGCTTTCTGTGACCAGTTCTAAATGTTTACGCTCGTGTGCTGAATGCAATCAACGCAATCTCCCAGACACACAAATGAACTCAGGAACAATTTAGGAGGGGCATTAAATGAATGTTCCCATAACCAGTGCGAACATTTTCAATTAGTTACACACGTACACGCGAAGACAAAGTATAGTGTGATACTCTTTAGCAGCATATGACACAGCGTACACATGCTGGGTGAATGCCACAGGAAGTAGTAATTGCCCAAAAAAAGGACAACAGGTGACAAGATGATTACAGTACACATCTGTGTAGATGAGTCGGTAGCATGCGATCCTCACACACACAAACACACACACGCAGCTGTGGCACCTGAGGCTGTGTGTGTTTACTCAAAATACATGTATGTGAATAATTAGAGTTTGCAAAGTCACTGCGGAAACTCTTCGCTCTCTGAGCCATGAATTATTTAAATGTAAATCATCAAATATATATTTTAGTTTACTTCAGAAAAATACAAAAAGCACAAAAACATCAAAGTTTTAGGCAGGAAAGAGAGAGAGAGAGAGAGAGAGAGAGAGAGAGAGTGAGAGATTGTTTTGATGGAGCGAGACGGGCGAGAGGCTATATCACTGCAGAGGGTCTACAGACATTGAAACCAGATGCAGATCTAAAGCCATGAATCTGTATACAGTGCGAGCACTCGAAGGGGTCGCAGAGATATATTTAGAAACTTCAAACCCCATCCATCAAACAGACAGCTACAGATTAAGCACTAGATGTAACCCTACATTGGGCCTTGCTCCAATTCTCAGCCCTCCCTCCCCCACCCCACTGACCGTACCACACACATTCACAGTAAGCTGAAAAACGTCCCGTCTGAGAAGAGCTGTAGACCGCTGTCAGTACCCCGTCTGCTCGAAATAGCCTTTATGAGAAAAACAAACATCTGACAGAACTGCTACAGTATGTCCAATTCACACGTCTACACTGCAAGCAGCCAACATGATGGGACAAAATCAGAATATTCACATCAGAATCACAATTCAGATTTACTGGTCAAGCAAGTTACACCTACTGTAAAAGAATTTAAATAGGGGGATTGCTCATTTATTAGCTCATTTATTATACAGTTTTACATAAAAATGTGTATTTTGCAGGTGGGACAGGTGGGACATGTCCCCACCACTTTTTGGAATAAATTAAGAAATGCTTGCGGAAGGTGTGTATTGTTTAGGGGCCGTCAACATCTAAAGCTCGTGGAAAATGCAGGATGCGCCGCTTTCTCACCATCTCCCGTTGCTCAAACTCGTAAGTTATATTTGCAGAAGACAGAGAGCCATGACTTCAGAAACGCGGCCAGTATAAAAATTCGTAAATCATCCACACTCGCGGTGCTTGCTTGTGCATCCAGTGTTCAAGCACAAAAACGCATAAACCAATGAATAAGTGACATTTTTAGTCATGGGAATAAACTGTTTTTAAGTGTAATGAAGCGCAACAGCCAAGTGACCTTCCCCAAATGACAACCACATACTGTGAGAGCTGGAGTCGAAAAGCGGAGTAGCCAAAGGACGGACACAATGTTGCTATCTTTCCAAAACCTTGTGTGTCCAGTTTTTCAGGAAACTGAATAAACACTGTAGGCCTACCGTTTAAAGGACCAGTGTGTGTTTTTTTGGTGGATCTATTGACAGAAATGCAATATAATATACATAACTTTGTCTTCAGAGGTGAATAAAGATCTCATGTTTATATCTACATACACCGCGGATCACCTTGCATGGAATGTTGTTGACATGTCGCAATGTTGTTTCTACAGTAGCCCTAAACAGACAAATTCCTCTAAAGAGCGGGTTTCGTAAATACGTTATCTCTTTCAGGGAAAGAAGCGGAAAGGTGACAACTTCTTTATCCTCTCTCGGCCTCCACAGTGCTTCGTAGGGCTGCTCGATTATGACAAAAAACATAATCACGATTATTTTGGCCAATATTGAGATCCCGATTATTTAACACGATTACTCATTAACTTTTAAAACAACATAGAAAATAAATAACTTCGCTTTTAAACTGTGAATTTAACTGAAAAGTAAATGTAAAGAAAGAACACAGCTCAACCACTGTAAAAGAAGGGGGTGCGCTGTGGATTTATACCACAAGAAAAGAGAGGATCCTTGCAAAATGGAATGTGGCACAATAATCGTTTTACCTCGATTATTTTGTTTTCGTAATTGTTGAAGGCCAAAATTGACGATTACGATTAATTTTCGATTAATTGCACAGCCCTAGTGCTTCGAAAGGGAAGGGTGGAGTGAGCGGTTGGTTGCAATTCGTAACCTCATCGATAAATGCTGCTAAAAAATGACACACATCACCTTTAAATGATTAAACACTGTGTTGTCAACGTTGACAAGCACTTTTTAATACTTTTTTTAATGGTTAGATTCTTGCAAAACCCAGTGGCAAACATAAAGGCTGACTAATAATCAGTGTTGCAAACTTGGCGACTATAGATTTAAAACCTTTACAGATCCCTTAAGCGACTTATTTTTCAAAAAGCGATTAGTGCTGCTTACTCTTGTCAGATACTACGTGATGACATCCCTGATATGTTAAATAGTATGTGACGTCATCTGGCGACATTCAGCGACTTTTCAGGCAGGCTTTAGCTACTTTCCATTGAAAATAGTTGGCAACACTGCTAATAATAATGAAAAAAATAAAATCACAAAATATAGCGATATGAGGTTTCGGAAGGATAGCGACAATACAGTATAAATACTATTACCATAACAATTTGAGTAAAGAGTTTAATTGAACTTTGTAGTATTTGGTATATCTTGTTTGCTTTGCTGTCAGCATGCATTAACATGTTTCTATAAAACACGATTCTCTGTCAGTGAATCAGTGTATACTTCAATAGACGTTTGTGCAAAATTTGACAAAATCTAATTTTCTTACTTAATAACATGCAAAATGACGTGAAAAATGTTAAATATGTATCTCTCTTACATCATAACTTTTCCTTGTTTTACATTTTTTAAATCCTAAACATTCTGTTTATTAGACCTTTGGATCCCAATGTACATACAACCAAAATACAAGACAAGTGTGTGTGTGTGTGTGTGTGCGCGCGTGTGCGCGTGTGTGTGTGTGTGTGTGTGTGCTGTACATGTTATGTGTAATAGTCTTTTTCTCAAGAAACTCTTGCCGCATTAAGACCTGTTTATTTGTGCTATTCCATAAATATTGGGTTTATGTATGTGTGTGTGTGTGTGTGTGTGTGTGTGTGTGTGTATGATTAACTAAAATGAGGTTTGGAATTATGCATTGTACACGCATAAGCTTCCTCCCTCAGAGCCAGACACTAAACAAACGGCTGTTCTGTCAAAACCACTGAAATGCACGTTCGGTACACACACACACCTGGACTTTGACCCTCCTCTTCACAGCTGGTTTGGCAGAGTGTGTGTGTATCAGAGTGTCCACACATGCATTAGGTTGCCAGGTTTCACAGTGGTATTATCTGTGCCAACACGTGTGAAAACCGGGAAAGGATGATGGGAAAGGAAGTTATTGCTTTGATACAACATGTTCATTGGCTGATGCTTGAGTGTGTGTGTGCTCGACAACATACATCAAACTTGTTTCTATCAGGCACATCTAAACATGACACACAAACCAAGTGTCTGTCTGGTTTTGAGAGGGAGTAAAACCACACGATGCGCGAAAGGGTAATCACTTCAAACTATTTACAAACACGCCATTTCAGACAGGCAATATGAATCACAACAGTGAGTCAGTAAAACATATCGCAAGTCGAGGGGAAAATAGAGAGAGAGTGTGAGAGAGAGAGAGAGAGAGAGAGAGAGAGAGAGAGAGAGAGTTCTTACACAGAGGATTCTTTGTGTTCTCCACAAAAACAAAGTCAAGGTGAGAATCCTCTATGCAAACACAGAGAACTGTAAGGTGTTTGTGTGAGATGTGTACATATGGTCTGCAGAATATAGAGGACTGCACTGTCATTTTGGACAAACTCTCTTTTTTCACAGCTAACCTTGAGTCCAGTTTATGAAATGTTTCTGTACTAGCAAAAACAAAGTTTTTAAGTATTTACTTAAAATTGTTGAAGTGGACATTCAAATATGAAATTCACATTCGTGCGTATAGATATGCGTATAGACGTGTGCATGTGTGTGTGAATGAGTTTGTAAAGTTTAAGACCTGGGGATTGTATTCTAACACTCAACACTTATGTTCTCTGCCATGAAGGCACCTTTGTTTGGCAAAATCACATTCATACAATAAACACTGTGCTGTTATTTCTGGCATTTTGCCAGACCAAAGTCAGAAAACTGCTGAACCATCAACGTCTCAATCTGTTTGCTGGTTCTGTTCATGTCTAAATGTGTGCATGTATGCATGTGCATGTTTCTGTGTCAAAATCAGTATACAGAGATTAGAGATGTAAGAAAAATCTGCTCACATGAGCACAGACACTGCTTCAGGTTTTGTAAATGAGTGCCAAATTCTCTCCACACTTTAGCCCGGTCTTGCTGCCAACACTGTTATCTTTTTTCCCTAACTTTGTTTTTCTTTAACCAGATTCATGTCTGTCAGACCTCTATGTGTGTACGTGTTGGTTTTTTGAGATTGGCAAACCCTGATGCCACCCACTACTTGTGTAAGTGTTGAAGCACCCACCCTAACTCCACCCAAACTTGAAATACAACTACACACCAGTCAAAACTTTAAGAACATGTCTTAAAACGCCTTCAAACACGCAAACTTAATACTGGCTTTACCTGTGCTTTAACTATTGTTTACGGTGCTCAGTTGAATTACACTGCAGAATTGGAAAGCTATGTGTATGCAAAAAATCTGTTTACCCTAATTTGTGTGACACACTTAATCCCACAGTAGCCCAATACACTTTCTAAAAAAGATGAGACCAATTAAACTAAAACGTTCTTTAAAAGAGCAGAAGCAGCTTACATTTCACTCTTTATTTTAGCAGCACGAGTCTGTTTTAAACATTTCCAAAATTATAAACGGATTTACACAAATGTTATACACAAATGCCCGCGGTTTCCTCCGAAGCTATAATTGTACAGCCTAACAAATTTGTAAGGACCCGCTTTTGTTAAATGTAGGTCAAAGTATTTTCAATTGCCGCTCCCCCTGCTGGCGGAAGGCGGTAACGACATCACCTCCTCGGCTGCTCTGGATTGGCTGCTGGCGGTCGGGGTGCGCGCTCAGCTCACAGACTTTTGCGCTTCTGAGGGAAAGAGACGAACAGAAGAGCCGGGCGCTGTTTTAACTGAATGAGCTGGAAACTACTGACACATACGACATCTGTGAATTTAAGCTTTTTTCAACACTTTGCCGTGGAAGTAATCGCGTCTGTTGTGGATTTTACTCATCTGAGATCATGAATTAAGTGCTGCGTTGATTTCGAACCTGCTGGGATCGCTGCAATTTAAAGGTAAATTAGCAGAAACTCACTGAAGTTCATATTCCGTCTCCTTATAAAAAGTTTTTTATATAATATGATTTAATTTAACGGCGGTTTATCTATTGTGTATGATTAAGCGTCACCTTTATGAAAATGAACCATTTTACTGTAGTAAAAGCGTAGTTACCGTGTTTTTTGCTGGATTGATGACCTTTTTGTAGTATTAACGTTAGTTTTTTATTACCAAATCCTGAGTTGTTACAGTGTAACGTTAGTTTAATAACAAATAGCAAAGTTAAACTATGTTTATTGTACTGTACTGTAATTTTCGTAGGATACTTGACTTGTACTTCCTGTAAGTACAGATACGTTTTGAATGTCTGATAATTTAATCCTTTGGAGCATCATTTGCGTGTTCACGCGTCAGAATGGAGCTCAAAGGTTATACCCACGATCTAGCTTGGTTTTATGGCAGTCATATTGACGCACTGGTGTTATTTAGAATGCAAAACTGCAATATTGTGTAATATTCAATCTATGTTGTGCTTCTCTTGTTTTAGACATCTGTTGGAGCACCGGGTCTCTTCTGCGCTTCTGATATGGGATTTTAACTTATACCGCGCGCACGCACCGTCTCTTTCGGAGTCAGTTCGCCTGGTTTTAGATTTGCGCTCTTCCAGAAATGGTGGGCCACTTACATTTGCAAGCTATGGATGAGAGTCTGAAAGGAAAGAACCGGGAGGGACTGCTCGATAGTCCAGATTCCGGACTCCCTCCGAGCCCCAGCCCGCCCTTCTACTCTCTGTCGCCGGGGATCATTGAGTCTCGCTCTGGGAGCTGTTCGACGCCAAACGAGCTGCAGGGATACAACAGAAAGGAGAGCCGTGAGGGCAAACTGGTATGCATTCGTCTAATGAAGCCTCAGAGCCAAACGCGATGTTTACTCAAGCAGGGCATGTTTCAGAATCATCTTCCTTTGTTGGCAGTGGAACAACATTCTTATGGAGCGGTCAGTGCCTTTTGATTTTAGGGTTAGGGCACTAGACCTACAAAGGACGTTGACACAGGAACATGGCCTGTTTGTGTAAATCATGTTGTGCAATATTCAGACAGCAGGTTTAACTATACTGTATGTAAAGAAGCGGTTTGGTGTTTCGAGCATCAGGGCTGAGATACACTTCTATGCAGCAATGGCATAGAAGAACCATTTTTGGTTCCCACCAAAGAACCTTTAAGTCAAAGATTCTTAAAAGACACATTTATGTGTTACTTTCTTGTAGTCTGTAGAGCCTTTTCCTATTGCAAAAAACCTTTTTGTGCAATAGAACAATTCTGTGGATGTTAAAGGTCCATAAGGTACCATTTACTGTAAAGAACCTTTTTTGCCAAGTGTTGTATGCCAAGTGTCAAAGAGTTATAAGTTTGAAGAACATGATAGATGAACATATGCTTCATCTTCTTCAGTTTTAAATATTTGTCAATGATCTTTTCTTTTATTGCCACCTAAAATAAAACGTAATGTTTATCCATCCCAGATAGGATTGTAATGAGGGTTAAGATAATGAAAAGCAATTTCTGGAAAAACTGACACTGTTGACAACCTGGAGGTAATGTAAGGGCCAAATAATTAGAAGAAATCAAACAATGTCCTGAAATACAGAGCTTCAGGTGGCCGTTCCTCTAGAGACTGGATGAGGAAGGAGGGACAGAGAGATCGGTTACAGTTACCAGTTCACCAAACACAAGGTCAACTTGTTTACATAAACTGTCTCTCTCACTCTCTCTCTCTCTACCCCCTCCTTACATCCTCTGGTCATGAGAGAGAGAGACAGTTTATGTAAACAAGATGACCTTGTGTTTGGTGAACTGGTAACTGTAACCGATCTCTCTGTCCCTCCTTCCTCATAGCAACCTTTTACAGCACATACACACAAACAAGCTCTGCAAAGAGACACACATATAGTACTGGACAGCATATGTTCATGTTACAGTACAATACAGCACACATAGATCAACAGACTGGGCATAACTTAGGATCTTATTTCTATCTCTGAAAGGTTACATTCTGTAAGCACGCCAACCTAACACTGTCTGTACCTGACATCTGAAAACATATCTGAGAACATTACAGCATGAGTAACTACAAAACTTAAATTGAGAGTCACTTAGGAACCGCTTCCAACACTTCATACTGCATGCATTTACTAGGGTAGGAAATTATGTTTTCCCTCAAGAGCTCATCGACAGTTCAACTCGTGTCAAAACAACATATAATCCATATAATCGAATTTAGTGCTATTGTGCGGCACAAATGCCTTGCCCGAGCACGCCGCAAAAAGCTGCTATCCAAAGGCATTCTGGATCGTATAAATGATCACTTAGACACTCCTTATTTGCCTGTTTGACAAACATGCATGCACTTGTTTGGAAACTGCTCTAATGTTCAGACAAACGTTCCTTAACCACCTACTATACCTCAGTAAAATAGAAAAGTTTATCTGTGCAACATACATTTTGCTCTTTACGGGTTTTAACACATTTGAAAGCTCACAAGGCAACCCTTCTGAGAATTCTGCGCTGAAAGCCATTTCCAAAATCCTATTACTTAAATGTATACAAATGTGGTCGACCCCGCAGGCAACATGCAATATATGAAGACCAACTGCTCTCCCGGAGAAAAAGAAAAAAGAAAAAGTGGGCATACAAAGCCATCATTGTTTGGTGCACGTTGCATTTTCCGCTGTTGTGTCCCAGCGTGTGTATTCGGTGTATGCAACATGCATGTTTGCAGAAGACGTGTCTGCCTGCATCAGTTTTCCTCTCATTATGTAGCCAAAGGTCTATTTTGAGAGGTGTTTTTGTAAGCCATGTAAAAACAAAATTATCCCATCTATTTTCGAGGGGCAGATCTGACACGAACTGTTGCAGTCAATTGCATAAGAAACTGATTACTCTGCAATTACTCTGTTTGCCAGAAATTCCCAAAATTCTGTCATCGTTTACTAATCCTCATTTCAAACCTGTATGACTTTCTTTCCTCCACAGAAGATATTTTGAAGGAAGTTAGTATGGCGTTAGAAGTTGGACAAAACTATGTGAGCGTGTAAACACAGCGCGCAAGCAGATTACAGCTGCGCGGGCACACTGAAAACGCTCGCGCGTAAAATGTAAACCTGTAGAGATCGCAAATCTCTAACTTGAACACAAAAACCAAGATTGTGCACGTAAATCAAGACTTACGAGGGGAAATAACAAACCCCCGAGTCAAAGCAGTCGCTCGCGCACAGTATTGACTACACGCGCAAGTGCTACTCTACGCACGCGCGAGCTGGTATTCTTCTCTCGCGTGACTCATTTTGACTTTTGGCACTAAGGGGGCGGGACACTGCGATTTTGTGACAACAAATGCCATTGGCCCTGCTCCTTTCTGGAACTCCCGTTGTGATTGGCTGTTGCTGCCGCCCTCAAGCCGATGACAGAACAGGAGAGATGGCAGGAAATTTGGGAAAATAGGATCTATTTATTTTACAAATAAACATAATTCAAGGACTGAATCAGCCTGTATCTTCAATTTATCAATGAAGATGTAATAAAAAAAAACTGTTGTTACTCATTTACAAATAGTTTAATTAAACGGCAAATAAAAGAACTTAAAAGCGCAGAAATATTTTCCTGTATGCACAATGGTAAATGCCCGAGTTTTCTGTATGTTAGGCAGTGCATACAAAGGCTTTGCCGAATGCAAGCAGCCTTCGAGCTCGTATTTTTGAACATCACTAGCCTATTGCGCAAAACACTGTTGTCTGTTGTAGCCTATTTGAAGAAACGACTGACATATTGAAGTATTGAAATTACATTTATCAAAATGATTTAAACAAAAAGTACAAATCAACTCGCTTCACAGAGTCATCTGTCTGTCTCAGAGTCTGAGCAAACGGATGAGTTCCTTTCTCTACAGCCGGAATATGGCAGCATGCTGAAATAGCTTGGTTTTCTTTAATAAGAATACATGAAATAATATCTATATCTAAGTCTATATCCATATGATAGGACCGTCTGCTATTAACGAGTTTCTTTATCGCTTGGCATGAGATAAAAAGCGATTGGTCTGTATTATTTGTTTACCCACATAGCTTAATGTGTTCAAAAACACAGAATGTAGCCTGTTCTTGTTTTTAACACAGTCTAATGAGCCTTTTTAATGGCGACATAATTTAAAAAGCGATGTCTTTCTCACTAAACCCTAACAAATAATGAAATATTGTTTTTATGACTTTTTTACTTAAACTTTTAATAAATATTGAAAAATATTGAATATTAATAATATTAAATAAATTTAATACATTGAAGTTTTATGGTTTATTAGACATGATTTTCGCTTAACAAAAAATCATTTACCTCTTAAAAAGAATACAGAACATGTTAAACATTTAAAGGCAGAATACACACAAATTAAAAGTAAAGAAAATGTAATTTGATAAATAAAACGAACATCATACTAGGGCCAATAACCTCTGCTCTAATTGCTTTGGCTGCTGAAGAATGGGCCGTTGGTGAAAGCACTAGCATTAGCTAATGCTAAAGATTTGATAAACACTGGGGATATTTGTACAGATTGTGACGTAAAATGTAAGTAAAACATGTCGAATCTTTAGCATTAGCTAATGCTAGCGCTTTCACGAACGGCCCAGTCTTCACCAGCTGACATGCTGTGGGTCCTTCTGCACTCTTGAAGTGATGACAAGACTGTAGTATCAGGGTTGATGTTAAAAAAAACCTTAGGTCTATGTTAAATTGTAATATAACGTTATATCATAACACATTTTACTAATCTATTTTGCTGACTTATCTACAAAAAGGCGACCACTGGTAATGCACATTTGCTATTGCTGAATGCAGAGCTGAAGGGCTTTCATATAAATTCATTTTTTGTTATATTAACACAGTGTTTCTAATAAATCTCCTTACTGCACACATTCATTTTCCTGCATTTGGTCCAACATATAAAATATTACTTAACGTGAATTCCTTAGATCCTATTTTCCTGAATGTCCTGCCATCTCTCCTGTTCTGTCATCGAATTGAGGGCGGCAGCAACAGCCAATCACAACGGGAGTTCCAGAAAGGAGCAGGGCCAATGGCATTTGTTGTCACAAAATCGCAGTGTCCCGCCCCCTTAGTGCCAAAAGTCAAAATGAGTCTCGCGTGTGAAGAATTCCAGCTCGCGCGTGCGTAGAGTAGCACTTGCGCGTGTAGTCAATACTGTGCGCGAGCGACTGCTTTGACTCGGGGGTTTGTTATTTCCCCTCGTAAGTCTTGATTTACGTGCACAATCTTGGTTTTTGTGTTCAAGTTAGAGATTTGCGATCTCTACAGGTTTACATTTTACGCGCGAGCGTTTTCAGTGTGCCTGCGCAGCTGTAATCTGCTTGCGCGCTGTGTTTACACGCTCACATAGTTTTGTCCAACTTCTAACACTATAGTTAGTAACCGAACAGTGCCGGTAGCCATTCACTTCTATTATATGAACACAAAACCAATGCAAGTCAATGGGTACCAGTTAACAACATTGTTCAAAATATCTTCTTTTGTTTTCTGCAGAAGAAACAAAGTCACACAGGTTTGAAATGACAACAGGGTGAGTAAATGATGACAGAATTTTCATTTTAGGGTGAACTATCCCTCTATCACTTAAATTGAAGAATCAAAGGGTGCAGAGCTATGAGTAAAATAACAAATGAAGCAAACCAAACAATATCATATTAAACACAATATAAAGTTCAGTGTTATGGTAAGGATCATCACGAAAAATACCTTCTGATGCAATTAAGAAATGCTAGAACTTCAAGCTCTTTTTGGCGCTAACAATGCCAAGGTTGTGGGTTCGATTCTCAGGAAATGCACTGAACAGAATGTACCTGGAAGGCACTGCGAGTCTTTTTGGATTAAAGTCTGCTAAATGTATAAATGTAAACATGACGACCACAGCAACCACACCACAAAATACCTCTATGTGAGACAAAGCCAAGAGTGAGAGAGAGAGAGCAGTATACCGTGGGAATGGCGATACAAGGGCACACAGCAACAGAAAACGGCAACAGCATAATTTTGTTGGGATTTAATCCAAAAATGTCAATTTTATTGACGTGTAATGTAAGTTATAATGTATCAATGCAGATAGGTGTCAAAATAAAGTCCAATAGATGTCAATTCAGTAACCACTCTGACCGATTCAGTACCTCTTTAGAACTGCTAATGTAACCGAATATTTCGCTGGAACTGTTCTGAGTAATGACTCCTAACCTTGATACAGGACAGCTTCACCTGCTCTAATGGGCCAGCGTGTCCCTGCTGTGGGTTCATGTGCGCATATGACTGACTGTCATGTGACTGTGTCCCCTGGGTTTGTGCTTGGTGGCACATTGTGTAACGGCACAGTGGACTCAGTGTCCGTCCTGGACTTAACACTGGGAATAGAGGAAAAAATACTCTTGTACTGTAATTTCTCTCTTCCATACATATGGGCACAGACACATGTTTAAGAGCTCAATCTTTCTCATGTTGGATCACGTCCATTGGACAGCAGGAGGTGGCTGGAAACGTCTCATAAACAGCATGCATGTTAGAAAATGGATCATTTGTAGTGTTGGTATGCTTGTTTTGCATTCATAGGAGATTTCCAAACTCATCAGCGCATACATTTACTAACTGCTGACTGGGAGTCAAACCACCCTCTCTCATCATTTTGTCATCATTTACTAACCTTCATGTCATTCCAAACCTGTTTGACTTTCTTTCTTTCGCTAGCAAAACACAAAAGAAGATGTTTTGATGAATGTTGGTGACCAAACAACATTGAACTCCTTCGACTTCCATTGTATGGACTCCAAACCACCGAGACATTTCTCAAGAAAGAAGTGTCAAATACAGGTTTTAAATGACATGAGGGTGAATAGTTGACTACATTTTTATTTTTAGGGTGGACTATCCCTTTAAATCATCAAACACAAAGCAAAATTATACATTTTCCAGTCAAATGCTATGAGGACACCTGTTTGAACCTAAGGGGAAATTACTTCATACATCCAAAAAAATGACCTTTCAACAAGTTGCTTCTAAACAATTGTAAAGGAGGCTTAGACGTAACTTATCAAATACTCTTTAACGCAACAGTTGACAATCTGAAAATGAAAACGTATTGATACACTACTAGTTACTATGTGTAAAACTGCTATACTGTTACGCTCATGCAGAATAACAGTTTCTTTACGAAACAGGTTCACACAGGGCTAAAAATGCAGCTTATCATGTATTTGAATATGAGCCAGCGGCCAGTGTAGACATGCCTGCAGATTTTCTCGCTTTACTGGATCTGCGAGTTGAAAAATGTTTGGCTCCAGCTCAGGCAGAGCCCACGTACCCCAGGTCACGTCTGACTGGACGTCTGGACGAGGATACATTGCTGAGGAATTCGTTTGAATGTTTCAGAGATAAAGAAGAGCACGTGCTGGAGGCTGAGGAAGGTGCTGAGTGTGCATGTGGTGTGTGTGCTGATGACTGCAGCAGGTGGACACGCACAGACTGATCTGTGTTCCCACACGCACTGCAGAATTGTTGCCGTTTGTCTGACCGCCAAATATATCAGCACGGGAACTCAAAATATAATCTGCTTGTATCATAGCCTGCTGCTGAAATCAGTTAAAAAGACTGGACTATTACTTTAGACTGACATTTACAGGCAGCAGACACTAAGGCCCGGTTTCACAGACAAGGTTTAAGGCTAGTCCCAGATTAAAATTAATGTGTGACCTGTCTTAACTGAAAATAACTTGCCCAGAAATATCTTAAAATATATCAGTGCCATTGTTTTGTCTCGAGATGCACACCAGTAATGTATTCTTCTAAGGCATTTTTATAAAAGTGACATAAATATCTTAATTCAACTAAAACATAGTCCCAGCTGAAGCTAAACCGTGTCTGTGAAACCGGGCCTAAATGTATAAAAGAGGTCTACATTATATGGCAAGTTGACTACACATCTTAAGTCTAACTCAAACAGGTAACAAATATAGTAAGGCTTGTCCATACTTAAAGTGAAATAATTTTGTTTTTGTCAATCTGGGCCCGTATTCTTAAAGCTTCTAAGAATCCTCTAAGAAAGCTCTTAATTTAGCTTAAAAACGTCTACATAGGAGTCTTAGCTTAAAACTGATTCAGGATCAATCTAAGAGCAACTCTGAGCAAGGAAAAGACAAAAACTTTTATCTTAGTGAGGAGGCGGGCCTGGTTGCTATGTCTTTTGAAGACTGTGATTGGTTGGTTGGCCAAGAAGGAAGAAGAGCGCTTTTAAGTATAGGGTCATTAGTTTGAAATTGCACATGTAATTTTTTTCTGTTTTACCATACTCACGCATGCACACAGACACACAGATATATTCTTTATTTTTTTATTTTACCATGCTGTTAATGTCAACGTATTTGATAGAAAATGAACAGTGACACAATAAGTCTCTGTAAGTGCTGTAATTGTTTGTGTGATCACTATAGAAGATTGTGGCAGAACCAAATCATCTCTGCTGCATAGCTGCATTTCTCCAGTTGCTAAATATGTTGATGTAGTGATTTCTTCTATTTCTGGAGCTACGGCATTTCTGCGCTGTCTTGGAGATGTTAGCGTGTCTCTAATAGGATCGGTCACAAACATCCAATGTGTTGTGTTAACTCACTGTCATTCAATTCAATGTCATTTAATGTTATAGCGTGTTTACATTTTGCATTGCATCAAAGCAGCTATACAAGAAAATCAAGTTGAACACACACAAAAACAATAAAAAAAATCTGATAAACCTTAAAAGTAATATGGAAACTGTCCTGCATTGCAACACATTCTTCTCACTTTTCGTGTTTCGTCCATTTTCTTCTAAAGAAACTCTTAAGCCTCTTAAAAGTCCTCCTCGCTACTCCTACAATTTTGGACCTCAAGAGCTCTTTTAAGGGTTAAGACGCTTTATGAATTACTTTCTTCTTTACTAGGATCTTTTCTGTAATTTTAAGGGGAAACGGCCACATTTCTAAGAATTTTCTTAGAACTGCAGTGACTTTTGCTGGACGGCTACATTGGTTGTCATATGGTTGTCAAGACACCTCGGAAGTGGGATATTTCCCACCACAAACGTTGAAGTAACGTCTGGATTTAGTAACATTAAAAGTATTTAGGAACATTAAAACATTGATGTTACTATTGATTTAGTAGCAATAAAACATTACAAGTGTCTGTGTTAACATTAAAAGGGCACCGTTCCATAAATTATTTCTGGGTTAAAGTGGGAACTATCGAATTTCCCGGGATCACGTGAAGGCAGCATTAGTTATGTAGTAAAGTTCTTTGCTTACAAAGGGTGAAACCTTGGCGAATGCTTCGTGAATCATGCTTTTCATAATGTATTCTGCCTACATCTTTCTATTTCATTGTATAGACCACTTCGTAAAACGTAAACAAAGCTTGTTCAATGCCGGTCCAGAAGAACTTCCTGTTTAAGATTTTTTAACACTACACAAACGTTTGAACAAAATACAACAAACAGAACATTTATAACCGAATCAAAATGTTATATATTTAATATAACGTTGAGTATCTTTAAGATTTACTTCTATATGTAGAATTACATCAAATAAAAATACTGAAAGTTATCAAAATGGCAAGCTAATACCTGTCTTTCAATGTCTTCCTCTGTAGTTGCCGTACTTGCTGCTGAATTCGCAAGGTCAAGATGCTAAATCGCGCATGTACCCTGTGGTCTATGGAGAGAGCATTGAGGTCAACCCCAAACCAGAAAAAGAGATCAAGTAAGTGAAGTAATATATCACCATTAATGAAGTCATGGGATGTATATTAGTAATAGTAACTGTAATATTACTTTCTACATAAAAAGATAACTGAACTGAATTGATGGGCATTGCAAGTAATGATAAATGTAACATGCCAGTCTGTTGCACAGTACTATACATCAGACTAACTAACCCTCCTACATTCTGATTCCTCTCAGTTAAGCAATGTTTGACTGTTAAATCTGTGTCATTTGACCACTGTCAGGTTTAACTCGGCAGTGAAGTACGCTTCAGACACACATTTTCGTGACCAGGTGTACTGCGCCCAAGTCCCGACCGCCACGTCCTTCAGCGAGACAGTTGTGGCAGTTCAGAACTGCACGTGGCGCAGCTACAAGACAGAGGTTCACTTCGAGCCACGGCACAGGCCGATACACTTCCAAAGCACAGCCATCGTGTTCCCAAAGCACGCTCGGAATACATACCGCACCACGCTAAACTACAACGGCAACAAAAACGGAGCCGGACGGCGAAGGTTCGTGTCCACGGTCAGGCTGGAATCCATGGAGGACGCCAGTCCTTGTATCATTTACACAGAATACCTCTGAGACCTCAGAGAGTTGTTATCTTTCCAAAAATCCAAAAACTCCCGTTGCCTAGAGCTACAGTGAAAGTGCTTGGACTTCTGTTACCAAACCCCTGATAAAAAATGAATGGCTAGAGACTTCAAAGGTAGAAAGATGAAAAGAAAGTCTTTCATTTTGTCCGTTTGCAATCGGTCAGGTTGGTACTTGACAGTGGAAGTGAGGTGAAGCTGTCTGTGTGCAGCTTTTGCAGTATATTTGTGTGTTTTGTGTCATTGGTGTATTTTTGTATATTTTAGTTTTTTTATTTTAATATCCAGTCATACCAGACATGTGGGAAGAGCAGATGGCGTGATGTTTGTTTATTCACAAGCCTCCACCGATTCTGCAGAATTCAACCAAATGTCATTTCCAACATTCTACACATCCCTCATCATTTGCACATTTTAAATTACATGAAATTTTCAAACATCTTGTATGTATGAGGTACTGAAATTTGGAATTTGCTAAATTCCAGTAAATTTCTTTTTAAGACAAACCTTATTTTTGGCTAATTTTGTAAGGTAAAAATAAAAATGCAGTTCAGATTCTATGTGGGCTTTAGTAGTGCTCAATGCGAGAGCCAGCACAAAGTAAATTGTGAAACTCTAAAATTTCAGAGAACTTGCTAAGAAAATACTAATTGTGTATGAGTTGCACTTACAGTTTTTTTCCTATAAATGTCTTGGTTTGAATAATAGCAATTAAATGAGTAGGAGCACTTGAAAGGTTGGACCAAAGATTCTTTCAAATGAAAAGAAAGGGAAAAGCAACCTTAAATATTTCCCCCTTTCTGTTTGTACCTCAGAACATGTGGAATAATTATTGCACAAGAATTTTAGAAACCGCCCAAGACTCTATTATAATTTAAAGCTGCAATCCGTAACTTTTGCTTTAAAGGTCCAGTCTATGAAATTTTGCGGCATCTAGTGGTGAGGTTGTGAATTGCAACCAACGGCTCACTCCACAGAACTAGACACAGAACTAAGATGTCGTCATGTTTTCGCTTCTTTGCTGAAGGAGATAACGTATTTACTAATCGCACTCTGTAGAGCAGTTTGTCCGTTTAGGGCTACTGTAAAAACAACATGGTGAATTGTAAGGGGACCCACGATGTATGCAGATAGAAATATCTCATTCTAAGGTTATAAAAACATAACGCTTCATTATGTAAGGTCTTTATACACTCTGAAGACATAGTTATGTATATTATATTGCGTTTCTGTCAATAGATCCTCCAAAAATTGCACACCTTTAAATCACCATCACAGTTTATAACATAAAATTGCAGGTTACTTTACATACAAATCTTTACATATGAGGAAGCCGACCTGAAATGTCCCACAAAATTGTACTCAACAGCTCAACATATAAATCATTTTTATAAACCTACCATTGTGAATCAGAGGGCAGTCTTTAAGCCTGATTTACATACTTGCGCAGTAACAGATTATTGTTCATTTTTAACCAAAAAAAGTTACGAATTGCAGCTTTGACGGTCAAAAATGATCTGCGCTCACAAAGCTGGTTAAAGAATGACAAGAAATGCTAGAAAGTATACAGGAAGTTGCAGGTGAAAAGGCAACAGATCAATTAAGCATGTATTCAATAGGACGATTCAGGACATTTTGGAATTGAAATGCCAGATGCTGGTTTTGTGAGAGATTTTATCACGCCGCCATTAACAATCTGAAAAGTTCATCTGGAGGAGGCAAAGTTCTTTTACCTCTTGACATTATCATCATCTAAAGCAGTGTCCAATCATCTGATAAACTTTCAGATTGTATAGTTGGATACCCTTTGGTTTCGTAAGTAATGAGTAATTTGTCCTTTTTTGGAGCCTTTTTTTGTCCTTGATTTCCAACGGGAACTCTTGTGACCTCCAGCAAACCCATTTCCTCTCTAATGTGTTATACACGAATGCTTTCGTACAGCAGGGAGGGAACACATTCTGTTCTGTCATGGTTTCTTCTTTTTGAAAGCTAAAAAGATAAAATGCACCAACTTTTTCAAAGAGGTATTTTGAGTAAGCAGTCAAGCGTTGTGGACGTGTTAGTACTTTATTTCTGTCTTATGGACTATAAATTGAATTCTGTAAAAGCTGTACATTTTGATCTCTTACCTCATTTAAAAAAATCTTTGTTTTGACTTTTAAGATATTTGTAATCGTATATGCTGGGGAAATTTCTGGTGACTGGGACTGGAAAAAATGGAAAAGTATGTAATGGCACATGCATGTGAGTTCGGAGAGGAAATGCCAGTTGAAACGAAAGGACACAGTTACTGTACATTATATATTATATTACAGATATATTCCACAGAACGATACAAATAATACAAGGTAATAACTAACAAATCCATTGTATTTCATAACAGATTACCAGACATCAGATAAACTCCCTGTGTTGAGATGGATAATCTGAGAAATGAGGGCAAATGAAAAATTGTGATTAGAGGAATTTTAGAAATGTCTTGAAAGCCATGGAATGTTATTAAAGTGGAGCTGAGGTGAGATTTTATTTTTTACACGTATGGACTTCTGTGATTAGCCTACCTTTGTTTGGTGTAAACAGATTTTTTTCTTTAACGTGATGATATGCATTTATGTAAACTATTAATTCTCTTTATATTTTTGTATGATTCCCAAGTTAATTGTCGTCTTTGAACAGATAAGAAAATAATTTAAGAAAAATGTATATCCAAACTAATTAAATAAAAGCCCCAAACCCTAAAATGGCTGTACAGTTTTGCTTTTAATAAAGTACAAAATTTTGATGAAATGTACTGGTGATGATCTGCTAGTTATTAGCTGTCGCTTTTCGTGTACATTGTTACATGTACAGCAATTTCCAACAAGGTCAAATATTTTCCAGCTTGATTAATAACTGTTCCACAATTATACTATCATAAAATCCTGGTGATCTTAAAACATCTCTCTGGACGGCAACTTCGTGTGCAATAACACACTGTGAGATTATTCATCTTTAAGGTTTCACATTAATCAATCCATTCAAAGCCACATTTAGGCTATAATACATTTAAGGGTTTTAAACATTACCACGAAGCGATGATGCAGGTGATTATTATGAGGTGCTACATTCCACAAAGCATTTTTTCTAACAATACTGTATGTGTAACATCACAGTACCATACCAAATATAGACAAGTTCACTGATGTGAAGTTTGTACAAAATTTATAGAATTGCAACAGGTCCAAAATTAATGCTCACTATTGCCAAATGCGAAAAGTTTGCTACAATAGATAGTTTGGTGGATTGGGTTACTGTCTTATGAGAACATTAGTCTGATGTATGTGATTGTTTTCTTTTAGTGAAAAATGCACTGTTTGTATAGGATCAGACATGCATAATGCATAAAGATATTTTTCTTCATAACTCCATGTGGCAACATCCACGTGAAACACTCACATTAAGCCACCAAATAAAAATTAAAAACAAAATCTTTTCATGGTGTTTTTAAGGATGCACGAGATTGTGAATGGAGATTCCAGAAGAAGTCTTCATTAACAAAAACCACATGAACCCACAGGCTGCTTAGATGTTATGTATGAGGAAATCAAGACCTGACAGACAAGTGGCTTTGAAAGAATATTTGGTTGATAAATGTCTACTGGGGCCACACCAAAAGATTTTTTTTAAATCTTATAAGAGTTTTAAACGATAAGAGACCACAAACATGAGGAGAAAAAAATCCTAGATTTAATCATTTTGCTCCTATAATGTAGGGTGCGCCGTGATGTGACAAAGAAAGCACAGCACACAGATTTTCAAAGAGTATGACTGTAAACAGGAAATCTCGCAAATTCTCTCGAGATTTCAGAATAAGGTATTTATTATTTCACTGTAAGCTTTGTTTATTATATATGTGTTCATAAACAAATGTGTACATATAACCTTTTATGTCATTTAAAAATATTATTCATCATTGAGAAATTGCTCAAGAAGCATCGTCTAAAGCATTTAAAGTGGCACAGCACTAGATATAATTTTATTGCAACTCAAATATTGTTGTATTTATGTCTTCACAGTAATTAAAAAAGAATATTAATAGTTTTGTCAAAAAAAACAGTAGCTGCTGACATTATCACCCGAAAGAGTCTACTGGCTCCACTGGACCTATTTTTTCTGTTCCACCTTAAAGCATCCGCACACTCGGACTCCAACCACTACTGTCACTTGCACATAGCCTGGTTTTATTGAAATTATTCGAAATTAAATTGACAGAATAAAGAAAAGGGTTTGTTGAAGTGATAACTACGGTTGTTATACTTCTGTCAGCTGGCTTTCTAATAGGGTATTGTTTTGTTCCACGTGACAATCAACAGAGTTCTTGTGCGTTTGTCCTCGGGGTTTCCCCCACACATCGGCATTTCTGATCGTAAATATTTATATTCGCGATCGGGGCGGCTCCGATGTTCTTCCGATCAGGTTCATTCACTCTTAACACACATCACACCACATGGAAATCTGATAAGATCATCTTTAGAGCCGTTTAAGATCATCGGGACTTTACATAGGACTGTCGGAAGGGGAGAAATCGGCCCGAATATCTTTTGGCGTGGCCCCAGCATAACGTTACTTCAGAATCACAGCAATTCAATCAGAGTTTAACAGCACTGCAACTATGCTGTGAGATTTATTTACCTGTAACAGAATGTCTGTACACATGCGTAGTAGCGAAGCTCGATTAGCATTCCTGTTGTCTTCTTTTGACATCGTTTATCAGTTGTCTCGAGCGTATAACCGCCACGCGACAGCTTTTTCATATTGGGTTCCCTCCAGAAGTGAACCACCAATCAGAGAGGTGCGCCTTTCAAGGTAGAAAAACACTTCCTTTCCAAATCATTTTAATTCATGTTTTAGAGGATTTTTGTTTGTTTTAGGGCATAAATCCTTAAATTATAATTATAATACATTATTTTAAAGGTAAAAACAATTACTTATAGTGCCTTTTGCGCATGCGCATATACCACGCTGTAATGTATTTAATCGCAGGTGATTGGCTGATGTTTTGCTTTGGGGTATTCCTAACAGTGCTATAATTCTCTCTAACTTGACTGACAGCATATTATACTCTACATGTTGTATATTTTATAAAAAAAAATAAGACTGTTTCGAAAGGGCAGACATTGTTATCTCTATCCGTCCACTTATGATATTGAAAAATAAGCGAGCCTAACTGAAGAACACAAAAGCCCACCAAAAAAAAGAGCTTCTGAAACTTTTTCCTTAAACATAGAACATCCTGTCAGTATACATACATGCCTTAATTACATCCTACAGCTGTAATAGTTTCCATTTTTTTATGCAGGTTTTTTGCATTTGTTTACTAGACAATAGCTCAAAACACTTTCATTGGTTTAAGTAGCCTATACATTACACTTTATTGGGCATTGTGATGATGTGACTAATGTTTTTGTAGTAATGAGCACAGTTTTGGCACAGCATTAAATGTCTGTTAAGTAAACTTAATAAGAGAGATAAATCACCGTACTGGAATATTTCTAACTGAAAGTGAACACTGACCCCTAGTGACATGTCGGCTTAAATTAGCGTAAATAATGTGCACATATTTACTCATTCCACATTCGTTTTGAATTATTATTATACATTTATTTTTCTAATGAAACGAAACAAATAAAGTGAATACGTTTTGTTACCTTTTTTTCCACCATCTTACTTTTCTCATCAACATTTGCAAAGGTAACCTGCAGGGGGCGCTGCAAAGCAACTACAGGTGCATAATATTGCATATTTTGTCTCGGCATACAGTCTTTGGTGAGTTCAGGTTGATTAGGACACTTTTTGACATTGATATGAGTGTCAAAAGTGTCACAATCAACCTGAATTCACCCTAGTTTCATAAAACAAACAAACAGGCTAACAGTTCGTTTTGCACCAAGATGCAGCTAATGTACAAGCAACATACTTTTCAAACACCCAATATTCAAAATAAGTAATGTAAACATTTTACAAATAGCTGGTTTGGCTAATATGATGATTGACATAGCCTAATTTTAAACAAGAGATTACTGAGTCTGCCCTATAATGTGGGTGGTCCCACAAAATGTTGTATGTATATTTATAATATGACAATTAATAATCATATACAAGTTCATTATTAATTAAGTAAGTAACATATTTTAAAAGTTATGTTTGTGATTTATATTCCAAATTTATTTTATTTAAGCATTTCCTGGTAATAGTTTGAGTATGAGAATGATTAGAAAAAAATGTCTACAGAGCTTATAATGCAGGGCTCCTCTCCATCTCTTTAATTTTTTATTTTACACCAATGACACAATTTAATTTTTCAAATGACAAAAATTCAAATGATTACATGAAACCCTTTTGTTTTATATGTTACTCAAACTCGCCTTTCAAGCAGTGCTACAAAAAACTGCTCAACAATCAATTGTAAAACACACTGGAAATACTTAACTGTAGGCCTATTTTGACAAATTATATTCTTTTCCTGACAGCAGTGTGGTTACATATAAAGTGTTAAAGGGATAGTTCATCCAAAAATGAATATTCTGTCATGATTTAGAATTACTCACTCTCCGGTTGTTCCAGACCTGTATCATTTTCTTTGTTCTGATGAACACAGAGAAAGATATTTGGAAGAATGCTTGTAACCAAACAGTTCTTGGCCACCAGTGAGTACCATAGTAGGAAAAATGACAATGGTAGTCAGGGGTGAACTGGCCATCTGGCGTACCGGGCGTTTTCCCGGTGGGCCGCTAACGTATGGGGCTGTAACGGAGGCATTGGCCGCTTAGACGGACGTATTATAAATGCGAATGCACGCAACGCGAATGCAAAAGACACGTATGCATGCACCCCCAACCCCCCTGTCGACAGATTCGGTGGAGGGCTGATGCGGGCCTAAAAATGCCAGGGCCGATTTTTCGATCCTTTTTCGCAGTCCAGCCCTGATGGTAGTCAAAAGTGCCCCTGAACGGTTTACTGTCCTACATTCTTCAAAATACCTTCTTTTGTGTTCAACAGAACTACTATGGTAGTCAATTTTGGTTATAAGCATTCTTCCAAATACATTTCTCTGTGTTCATCAGAATAAAGACATTTTTACAGATTTGGAACAACTCGAAGGTGAGTAAATGATGATAGCATTTTTATTTTTGGGAGTTTTTATTTACTATCCCTTTAAAGCAGTTTGAGGATGATATAATGCAACAGAAAAATAAAATATTGTTCATCAAAAGCATTGCACAAGTCCAGACAGTGAATGCGAGATTGATTGTTTACTATGCGTGTTTTATGTTTAGTGCTGATTTTAAATGTGTGTAATGAATCGTTTCGATAACCTTTCTGATGCATTTACAAAAAGTATAATCCATAATAAATAAATTAAATGACTACATTTACATTTATGCATTTGGCAGAGGTTTTTATCCAAAGCGACTTACATTGCATACATTTGTTTCTAGGTATGTGTGCAATTCCCTGGGATCCAACCCACAACCTTCGCATTGTTAGCACCATGCTCTTACCACCGAGCTATAGGAAAGGACTATTTTATATTTCTTCAAAATGATATCGAGACAGACACATGAATGGTCAATAATGAACAAGGTCTATAAATTGTGTGTGACATTCTACCGAATCTCTGTTTGACCGGAGATCATTTATCTTTATCATTTTGGCCAAGTGAGGCTGCATTGCATAGGAATCTGTGCGTGCCGAGCTGAACTGCTCACACAAAGCTTTTAATGTGCACTCTAAGGGGACTCCCAGGGCTTGGACTGAAAAGCGCTGTCATGCATGACAGACACTATCCAACAAATAAATAGAGCAGAACAGTTGTAATCATTAATACAGAAAACAAATCAATGGCAATAAGCTTTTTATTTAAACATTAAGGCAGTGTTTGTTTTTTTCTGTTTGTTTAATTTTTACACTGCTATCCACAAAGCTTGCTGGTGGCCATGTTGAAATACAACAGTGTGAATATCAATCTTGCAGCAAATCACATAAATATGTACAGCCTTTAGGTTTATTTACACTCCTTGCTATAATACAGTGGGTCTTAATAAAAAAAGAAAAATGAAAGAACAGAATATGCACAAAATGGTTGTACAAAACAGATGCCACCAGAAAAACTACTGAACTTTCCCGTTCTTTAAGAGGTGCTACTATCAGCCATTGTTATATCAGCATTCAGCATTCTTCATTCACGTTTGATTCTAAATGAATAACTTCCTCAGCTAAGGAAAGTGCAACACTGTCCTCAGTCAAAGAGCATCTGCCTACAAATCAAACAAACAGTCAATATATAGGAAAGAAAGGGGGCGGGGCTCACTATACAAGAAAACACTGGATTAAGAGTGACTTTCACTAAATACAACACTGTCTGATGTGATATGTCTGAATCTCCAATCAGAGCATTCTGGGTTGTGAGTGACTGATTATTCTTTTAATGCTTCTATAATGTTCTGGTTAAAGCAACTTTTTACACATCCTGTATGAGAACAGAAGTTGAGTGTATTTAAGATTGAAGTGACTGAAACAAAGCCCCGTTTACAAAACCACACTAGGTAGTGCACTAAAACTGTCCTCGACCATCGATCCGGAAAAATACCCTAAAACCGGATAAAACCCACTTTTGAATATTCATCTTTTTTAATGATCTTCTCCAGAGTTCAAGTCCGGAGAACACAATGAACATTGCGATTAAAGATAACTTTTATAGTAAAACAAGTGTGACAAATAAAAATCAAACAATACAAGTTAAAACATTTCATATCTAACATGCATGCAAAACAATTAGTAATCCCATCGTAGAGGTGGGAGGAAAATCCGAGACTGCGTCTAGTGAAAACACAAATCTTCGACAGTTACCGTTCATTCTAAAATTCTCCTTCACCGCTCGTGTTTGTGACAAATTGTACAACCTTGGCATGACAAGGAGAAAACGAAACTGATATAAAAACAAAAAGTTGTGCGTAGTCACTTGGTAGTTTGAACTTCAGAAATCAAATACATGGCACTTAATACTAGAATTACTTTTAAAACTGTACAACGGGAGGGAATACGGTTTACACGAGGCGAGGTCACCTCTTTATTATCTCTTAAATAAGCGCACGAAAAAGCCAACCCTGTGAGTGTATTCACGCACCCAAACCTTTCTTCAACCGCACGGAACAGACCCAAAGCAGCTCTAAATGTAATATAAGAGAACTGGTCAGGCAGCATGGCTTTTTTCTCTTCAACCAACAGATGTGAGAAGGTTTGCTGGGACATTCAGAGAAGATGAAGAAAATCGGATAAAGCAGCTTCCTCTAAAATGCGTCCACTCGCTCAACACTCTTGTGATTGTCGCCAGAGAGCGGAACGCTTCACAAGGTAGGTGACCGGGAAACAAATAAACAAAATACTGTATAAGAAAATAAATGCTGTGTAAAAAGTTGCATTCTTTAAGTTGGCTGCCATTGAAAGACACCAACAAGAACCGCTTGCTCACTAAGTGCTTAACTCGTTACATAAAACATACAATCAAAATAAACCAAAACAACAAGGTTATTGTATATTAAAAAATCCAAAATAGTGATGAACTTGTAACAAATGTTTGCTTAACAAAACAGCTCCCATCAGCAGAGAAGAAACTGAAGTGCCTAAAAGATCTCCGAACAGAAAAAAACGACAGTAAAAAAGTATGATGTCATCAAGTTAACAGTATGCGTACCCTGTAAACCAATGATATGGCCTTTCATGTAAACTCTGCAAGATATAAGAACAGAACACGTTACGGGAGATGAAATGAAACATGAAGCAGCAAACCTGCATCTCTGAAGCCATTTCGTCATCTCACGCCTGACGTATGCTTCACATGCACTCATCAGTGTGCAACAGATGCCCCAATGACATCAAATCTCAACAATACACCAGTCAGATGCCAATGTTAAGAACAGAAACATAGGGCTGAGGTTTGTGCATGATGACCTAAATGGGTGTACATACATGTGTGCGGTTCTCATATCTGCAGAGGATTCATCCAGCCTTCGGAACAAGCCTCAAACACACTAGCACACTAGAACAAAAAGTTGCAGTTACAGTATAAGAGGGTGTGTCCTGAGCAGTCTAATGAGGAATGCTCCAAAATGCGTCAACACAACAGATGAGTCCATGAGTCAACTCTTATAAGGCCAGCAAGACGACACTAATAGAAGTATATTAAAAAATGACTAAAAAGTGATTCTTCCTACAAGTAGTCCAGGAGTGATGGCACACTTTAACACGTGTGCACATTCACAAACATGCACACGCACGGACACATCAACACACCAGCCGAGTAATGCACTAGCTGCGTGTGTGTGTGTGCTGGGGTAGGGCCAGCGCTGAACGAGTCTTCACCGACGGCCCTTGCTAGGGACCGATTTCTGGGAGTGTCTTTGCATGTGCATGCATGAATGTGTGTGTAGAGGTATCAGAGAGGGATGTCAATATGTATCCATGTGATTTTATGCTGCGTTAACCGTCCGAGCGGAGATGGATGCATGTTCCCGTAAGCGTGTGCGTCAGTATGGACATGAGTATACGTGTGTATGTTCGCGAACATCCCCGTTTACATGAACAGGTTTCTTCTGTTCATCAAGCAGCAAACGTTCAGTCACCCAAGTGTACGTGTAAGGTGTGCGTTCACTCGCTGTCTGACAGAGTCTCGTATTGAGAGCAGAGCAAAGGCTTGGGTTCTTCCTCCCAGGTGCGGGGCTGAGCCTGGCCCTGCGAGGGCGCTGATGCTCCCGACTGCGTGGGAGACGGAGAAGGTCCTGACATGATGCCGCTGGGGAGACGCATCTGCATGGTCAGGGGGTTACAGGGGAATGGAGTGGGACCTGCGCAGATAATCGAAAGCGATGATCAGCCAATCAGATGATCACTTGATATATAAATACATTTACATTAGTAATTGGTTTATAGGGATATGTACCTGTAGATGAGGGTCTGTCCTCCCAAACTCTGTTGGTGAGCGGGGTGTGATGGTTGCAGTCTCCCTCGGAGTGGACAGAGGACACGGAGGACGGTCTCTCACCTCCAGACAGCCCAGGTCCAGGTGACTTGGTCTTGCGGCCATTAGAACGCCCGTTTCCTTTGGATTTCCCTAAGAATGCACATACAGGACATTGTAAACAAACTGGTCCAGAAGCACATCCTGTTTCAGAATTCAAATGTTACAACAAAATTGCAAGTGAATCAAAATTCTAAACAAACCTCTTTAAGACGTAATTATATAAGTGAATTAAGAAAAATCTGAAACAGGAAGTGCTTCTGGACCACTGTTTACTTTTTGCAAAATGGTCTATAGACACTACATGTGACGTGTGGTGTCAAATAGTGATCAGTGGTTCATAGTGTGACATTCAATAACCTCAGCTGTGTTTTTACGGACCCCCTCTTTAACCATCGCTAAAAGGCACATTTTGAGATTTAAAGGGATAGTTCACCCAAAAGTGAAAGAAATTCTGTCATCGTTTACTCGCCCTCTTGTCATTTTAAACCTGTATGACTTTCTTATAAAAAAAGATATTTTGAACCAAACAACAGTGGTACCCGTTGACATGCATTGGTTTTGTGTCCATAAAAAAGAAGCGGATGTGAACCGCCGTTGATCATTTACCAACTTTCTTCAAAATATCTTCTTTTCTGTTCTGCAGAAGAAAGTCATACAGATTTGAAATACAGGGTAAACTATCACTTTATGGAGCGGACAGGTCTTTAGAATGTCACGTTGTGCTTACCAGGTCCACACATTCTCACAAGTTTAAAACGACACACATTCTGCGATAAAGGTAAGTGGTTTTATAAGGTTTTGTTTGGCGCACCTGGCAGGGAATAAGGGTCTTCAGATCGGCCATCAGCTGATCCAGCCGGCATGCCAGCAGCTGGCACGCCAACATTTATCGAGTTTAGGGAGCCTGAAGGCGAGCGATCGTCCATCTGTTCTTCTAAATTGCCCATCAGGGCTTTTCTGATGATGGCTTCTAAACCTATAGTATTACCGCCGGCCTCTGGTGGCGGGTGACTGCGCACGCTCACGGGACCTGAAAGAGATGGTGCTTGTTGTAAAACAACAGCTTTTTCTGACACACTGAGCAATGTAATAAGCTGGCAAATGTTTTCCAGACGGATGAAGCTGCTCACCTGCATTCAGATAGACAGGCATGTTGAAGATTTCTGTTCCAGGTTGACCCTGATCTATAAGTGAGACAGGAATAGGCAGATATGAAGACGAGACCTTTCAGAAACCAAACGATGTATGTTTAACAGTCAGATTTACTCCCACAAACTCACTGAATTCAGCCTCGGTGCCGACCACCATCTTTTTAATCATTTCCTTTTTGTTCTTGACGATGGCAGAGTTGCTCTCGGTCAGTTTGCTGAAGAAAGCTGGTGGTTGAGAACCGCTGGCAGGAGAACGAGACCCCATACTAACAAAGAAAAGTAGACGGAATGTGTAAACGAACTGACGGGTATACTTCCATTTGTGTGTGTACTGTATGTGTTTGTATGTTATACCCCTGTTCTGCTTGTTCATTGGGGTAGGCAGCGCTCGGTGTCTCGGGTTCTGATATGGCTCCTGGTGGTGAGACTGGTTCAATCCCATCCGCAGACATACTCACTGGAGGCGATTTACTCGGAGGAGGAGACCTGCAATACAAATGCATCAGTGCTGAATATAGAAACACAAAAATGGACATTTTTGCACAATTTAATACACAAGAACACATTGGCACGATGACAAAAAATCAAAACCACTTAATAGCACTCAAATTCTTACATTTACATTTATGCATTTGGCAGACACTTTTATCCAAAGCGACTTACATTGCACTATACTATACATTTGTTTCCAATTTCATGATCCATTTCAAACTCCAGTTGTTTGATACAGAAATACATCAAATCACTGAGGGTGTTGTCAGTCATTTTCAAGTGGTCAACATGCGTCTTTTTACCTGTCTCTCCCTCTGTCCCTCTCAGCAGCAGAGCCTTCTGGGGTGTAGCGGGAGTTGGCATTAGGCTCTGTGGGGGTCTGAGCCTGAGGGGCGCTCGGTGGCCGTGTGAGATCCAGCACAGGGGAACTGTGGTAGCCGAAGACAGGCTGTAGTGCGGACTGACCTCCAATCGGGCCTTGCTGCGACTCACGCGTGTAGTCTTTAGTGATCACCTCCTGAAGAGATGACACATTCATGGTGTATGCGTTTGTTTGTATACACATAGTGTCCATTCACCCAGTGCCAAATGGGACAACATTGGCTTTATTAGGAACTTTTATTTACATCATGACTAAAGAACCTTTTAAGCCTGTAAGTGATGTGTGCGTTAAATGCCCTGAAACATCTATCATGTCATCATATGATGATGTGTGCAATATCGCTTAATGCTAACAACAAACCACCAAAACAAAAATATTAAGACCAAAAGGCAATGTTTTTCAGTGGCCAAGAAAACTGACACTGATGGATGGACTTACGCTGATGTGCTGGGCGAGCGTGACCACCCTCTGCGATCCCTTAACAGCGGGTGAAGGTGACTGCTGACCAGGAGAAAGTCTGTCCTCGGATCCATACAGATGCTGTTCTAGTGCCTTCTGCTGAGCTGCTGGAGAGGGGCAACACACACACACAACACACACATCAGCACACACGCAGGTAGAGAGAGAGAGAGACAGACACAAGAGCTCTGTTGAGTGTTGTGCGGAGCACCGTGAGGGTAAGAGTACAGACAGGAGTGTAAGCAGTGCGGTCACATACAGGCTCTGTGAATACTCAATGACTCGCTCGCATGTGTTCAAGAGACGTTATGGAGGCTCTCTCTTCGGTTATAAATGTAAAGCAGAGCAGAAATGCGCACAACAGAAACAAAATGAAAAACAAGCAGAACATGTGTTTGAAATGAGCCGTGAGGGCAGGAGATATTATAATATTAATATTCATGTATAATAAAAATGAAGAAATGGTCATGACTGATATTCTCATCCTCAGTAACATTTTTAAAGGACTGTTTACGCACACAAATTTTTTTACATTAAGATGGATTTTACGCAAAAAAGAAACACATCTACCAATACCTTTCAAAAGGCTAACAGGTTAACAGATTCCTTTATTTTTTTTAGTTAAAAGTTAATATTATCTTGTCACGCTGTGTACACAACTTTTTCATGCTCATTACCAATAAAGATAGTTTTCTGCATTCTGCAAAACACGTTACATGTATAATTTTGTATTAAAATATACTTAATTTATGTTTTATTATGTATGATTAATGAAAACTTGCTTAGTCATCATGGCTTCTGGTTAACAAAAACCATGCTATGGGATTGACCGTTTTAAATGGTTATGGTAATGAGAATTTACCATCAATAAAATCAAAATTTTGTTTAACTGTCAGTAAAAGTTTTGAAATTAATGTTCTTAAACATGTCATACCTTTTTTTTATTAATAAAAAGGAAAATTGATAGGAGTGTTTTGAGAAAATTATGTTTGACAAGATTCCGCGTGAATCACCAATATTATGTTTGGACATGCACATGTTTGAAGAGCACTGATGGTCATAAAAAGTCTGAGGCAACCTATAACTACCCACATCTCTCTCTTCCTCTCTATCTACAACTCATCGCTTGCTTTTCATTCATTGAAAAGTAGTGCCTCCCTCCAAACAGGAAGTGAAACAGGCCAAGAGCATATGAAATGTTCCCCAAATGGCAAAAAAAAAGAAATAAAAGGAGGAACACAAGAGGCAAGCAGATAAGGAAGTGACGAAAGAACATCACCGTTGAATAAATGGGCTCTTAAAGTTCACCTCAGGATCTCTCTGGTCTAGAGAAGCTGCTCTCTAGAACATCAGTTTGGGCCGGTCTAAATGGTACGCCTGTGGCCATCACAGAGCAAAAGCTCAGATGTTTAATGATCTTAAAGATTTTTGGAATTGTGGAAGTTTGGACTGAAATGTGCAGAATCTCCCCTCCAAATGTTTAATATGGCAAGTTATTTAACAGGGAAGGAAAACCTTTGGTAATCTTTAAGCAATGCTTCAGATGCTATCAAAGATAAAAGCATAAGCTAGAAGCATATTAAAAAAGCAAATGAAATGAACCAAACCAAAATAATAATGCGCTTATGAAACTGGGTTGATTCTGATCAATGCCAACCACCACAAACGTGCACTAGGCCACAGACGTAGGGGGCGGGGTTGGGGCAGGAGAGATTCGGGAAGGGTGGAGGTATGGAAAGACGTTGGGTGGATTGGTAGAGAAAAGGAAGGGGAGGGAAGGTGGCATTAACGGCCCAAAGGTCCCAGAGCGTCTTACCATCACAGGCGCCGTTGGTCGCGAGCGCACCAGTCTCTGGCATCGCCGCATCACAAGAAATTTGATGCATGATTATCGCGTTTATGAAGTTGGCCGCTGTCATGGTGGTCTTACCGAGTGCTCGAAGCTCGTGTTCCTGTTTGGACATCACTTTGTTTTGAGTCTTTTCCCTACTTGACGCGCTGCTGACGCCGTCCCCGCCGCGGAACGGGATGGAGCTGCTGCCGCTGTTTTCGGGGGCCAGCAAAGGGTGCCCACGACTCAGAGGCAACCCGTGGTGGGCACCAGGGGCATGGCTGTATGGAGAGGGGTATGACCCGCCTGCGCCCGGGCTGGCCAGCTTGGGGTCAGACTTGGATGAGATGTCTTGATGTTTGGGCACACCTCCACGCCCGTGACTTTTGCCCCCATCTCTGGAGTCTTTAGCGCTCGGGTCCGAACTGGAGGGGTAACCATCGCCGGGTCTTTGGAGAAGCCCAAAGCTCTGGTAGCGAGCAGAACCTGGCGGCCTGAGGAAGGAGGTTACAATGAACAAATTAGAGCCATTTAGCATTTTATACGAAACAAGTTTATCTACTTTAAAGACTTTTGCCAAGCAGGACCAAAACAAGAATGATTTGATCCACACCACAGCTTATTCCGTGCACAAACTGTTCGTTTACACATCTCACTGATACATAAAGCTGAATAGCCAGATCAAGATGGTCTGATAGATAAAGTTCAGTCTCAATTGTAGCAAACAAAAGTTTAGTGTGCAACTCTGTACTTGCAACTTTACGAACAAGGGGAAAAGACTCACCGCAGCACAGAGGGGCTGTTGTGCTCAGAGTTGGGCAGACTCTTGGAACTGGTGTTGTGCAGGACGCTGGGTCTCTGCTGTGGGTTGTCCTGGGGCCGTGGGGAGAGCGGAGACGGCTGGTGACTGTAGGAATGGGACGGAGGACGAGAACTGCTGCTGCCTCCCGTCTGCTCTGGTGCTCCTGGACAAACACAGACACATTGCGAGTTTAGCAAGACAATGCTTAGAAGTAATTATTTTTAAAACAAAGCAGACAGAGTTGTAAAACGTGTTTCTAAAAACATTTAAAAATGTAAAATAATGCATTGAAATGACTTAACAGCAAAAAATGGGTATGGTCTCACCAGGTCTCCATATAGGTGCGTGCTCCACGTTCCCATGACTAAGAGATTTTTCCCGTTCTCTCTCTCTATCCTTCTCTCGCTCTCTCTCTCGCTCTCTCTCCCTGTCCCTCTCTCGCTCTCTGTCACGCTCACGATCCCTCTCTCGTTCTCTTTCACGCTCTCTCTCCCGCTCCCGTTCTCGTTCCCTCTCCGATGAAGCACCGCTTTGGATCTTGCTCATGTGAGACACTCCCACTGTTAGCAGAGAAACAAAGAGTTAGTAAACGGCTCATGAGTTAATAAACCACAATGACACAAGTGTCTGTTTTGAACCTGGTGAGATGGGAGACGTGTTGTACGCTCCGCTGGGGAAAGCTGTAGAGGTTCCTGGGATGTACGTGATACGATCCATGGGGGATGCAGAGGTTACTGCGCATAAAACAAATAAAACACTGGCGATCACTAATGGTAGTTGAACTTGAGTGGTGAGCATAACATCAGACATCCTAAGGATACAGTAACAGTTCATTCTGAAGGTCAGACACTGGTTTTATATTATAAAGAGCTTCAAATGTAGGAAAATAGATGTGGCCCCTTTAAGAACACCTCACCTCTGGGTGTGGGCGAGTAGGCCAGGTTAACAGACTGCTCTCGAGGTGTGAGGCCTCTGATCAGGTCGGGTCTCTGGGCGGCCATGGCAGCAGCAGCAGGCCACTGGTGCATGTGCTGAGAAGTGATGTAGTCTGTGAAGAGCGTCTGTCGGTTATCCAGGGCTGCCGTTTCGGGGAAAGTTCTGATCAGGTAGGGAGGGTAAGGGTGAGGGTGAGGGTAACCGGGGACAGGGGCCAGGTGACGTGGCAGATAGTACGCTGCAGCTGCTGTGAAGAAAAAAAGATTGTACGTTAGATTACAAAGCAGCAAAGACAAACTGTATGGCTGAATGGCACACGTGGGCAGTACCTGGATCTATAGGGATGCCCCTGGGCAGAGTGGCAGGGTCGAACGGCAGAGCAATCTGTCCGCGGCACATGTCTGTTCCCAGCCCCTGCAGGATCCTCTCGTAGGCGAGAGACGCGGTATGCTCACTCACAGCCAGAGGAGATTTAGTGGACCTCACCTCGCGTGGGGTGGGGGTGGTCTTTCTCTCCTGTTGCTGTGACTTACAGGAGCCTAAACACACAGAGAAACCTCATTAAACTCGGAATGTAGGTTTGAGCTACTCTGACTATTGGTCGGGTATGTTACCTTCATATGAACGCTGTGAGCTATCTCTGCCTGACAGAGGCGAGGCTCTGTGCGAAGGCGGGGGGTAGCCGCCTCTTTTGTGGTCCTCGTAGCCTACTGGACTGTGATGAGCTCTGCCGCTTTGCTCTCCACCCAGCGGCAGTGGGGAGGCACGGGACAGAGAGCTGGGTGCACTGACGACAGCGCTGGGCCTGGATTTGCTCCCCACGTCTTCGCATCGGGCCCTGTCCGAGCCTCTGTGCTCGGGTCTGAGCTCTAGATGAGGAGGCAGTCCTGAGTACGGCCGAGGGGAGCTGGCGATGATGGAGCGTACGTCATGGCGCTTGGATAAGCCGACAGGATCCTGTTTCAGAGGAGTGCCCTGTGGAAGCAGGATGGCATTCAGTTAGGAGGTTGTAACAGGACAGTGAACAAAATATTACAACGGTGTGATTTACATTCCAGACAATGCCATTAAGAGCAGTGACATGATTGTCTAAACATTTTATAAACGTGACATTATAATGTTTCGTGAATGTAACATTATGAATGTGACATTATAAAACTGTTGATGTGTATATATACCCCAAACCAAGATGGGACGTTTAAGAAAAAGTCTAAGAAAAAGTTTGTCAGAGTAATTAATTCAGAATGAAATGGTTATCGCATTTAGTTTGGAATAAGATATTAATTCACCATCAATGCTTGTGTTACAATATTACTTATGTGACAATGATACAACAAATGTATATTTATCATACAAATAAAAAAGGCAAATTTAGGGGTTACCTGGGTGATGGAGCCCTCTTTAGGGGGTATGACATGGATGGAGCGTCCCGGCTCTTTGACGGTAGTCACCATGTGCTCATGAGAACGGGATTTAAGAGGGTCGGGCCCGCGTGGTGACGGAGAACCCTCTCTCTTCATCTGTTTGACCTCCCGACGCAAATAATCGTCCCGTGGGATACCTGGAAGAGGAGAAAAGAAAAACGTTCCAGATAAACATCAGCCACACACCCGGTACATGTGGTCAGTCTAGACTGTGAGCTTTATGGCTGCAAAATCATTCTGACCTTGAGATATGGATCCACGGATGTGGTGGGGATGAGGACTTTCTCGCTCGTGAGGCATTGCCCGACTGATCAAGCCTGCAACAAAAAGGAACAAAATGTAAACCAAAAAACTATTTGAAATGTTAATGTTGTGTCCTTTTTAAATCTTTTTAAAATAAGTCTTGTTGAAATACAGACATGAGGTGGAACTCACCTTCAGCAGCAGACAGTGAGTCTCTAATGGACGGCACGCGAGAAATTCCCCCCTCCATCATTTCGTAGGACCTCTTCAGTCCGACCATGTCACGAGCCTCCTCTTTACAATTTTGACCCCCTACACAATCCACAAATGTAAAGGACAGTTAGAAAACTGTATGTTCCGTCTTCCTCTCATTTGAGGTCTCATTTTGTGCACTTACGGTCATAAGACAGGATGTGTCCACTGATGCCCTCGTAGACAACGTGTCCCTTAGAAGGCGTGTCCTCTCTGCCCCTCTCTCTGCTGGGACTATCCTCTGTGATCAGACGGGTTATTGTACCCTTATACAACACATCTGCAGGAGTGCCCTGAAAGAGACAACAGACTTTTTTGTTCACTGCACATGACCACAGCCATAATATAATAGATTTAAACATTTATAAAAATGTGTGCATATACAGCCATGGAAAACATTAAGAGACTATTCCAAATTTTCATTGAATCAGCATTTCTAGATGTATTGTGGCCATTCCAGACCAGTGTATGTTGAATTTCAACAAAATCAAACCTCGGAAATGACAAAGACATCCAACAGCAAGACACATAAATACTGTGATAAAAGGTTATCACTTATCACATAAAAAATATTTGAACTTTTCCCAAATGCATGTACAAATATTACTGTTGTACTGCTTAAAAGTGATTGTGAACTTGTTTTCTATGCAGTATATGAGGTCTGAAAAAAATACAGAGCATCTTTTATGTTATTTTGACCCGTTTCTCCAGTTTTTATTTTCTGCAAATAAATGTAAATAGAAATATTTGGGAGAGTGTTTAGTGATTGTTAGTAGTTCACAGAACAAAACAAAAATAATAATTTTACCTAAACACACTCATATAAACAGTAAACTCAGATTTACATTTCTACATTATATATAATCATTTATATACAGGAATTATGTTGTAACTACAAAATCTAAAATAAACGTTAACTGTTATTTTTATGATTGCATAATGGTTCTTTTCTGGAAATTCTGGTGCTGAGAGGGAACAGAGAGAACAGTTGGGGTGGGGGTTTGACTCATGCCATACAAAAAACTACTTCAGTTTGACAAATAAAAGCGCTGGTCATTTCGGTCCACAATGCACATCAAAGGAGGACAGGACTTCTTGGTTCAAAACCATTTATGGATAATAGGGAGAAAAAATGAACGTATTTATCTAGAGAAATTATTACTTTGTTTAAAAAGCCATCTCTGTTTGCCTTTGACCCTTGAACACACAAAACACAAAGCATCTTATCAAGCTCTATATGTCACCGCTGTTTCATAACTGTCATACATTTAGATTACAGCTGTGCACAATGAATTACAAGTGGAATCTGTGTGGGAGAAACAGTACACCAAAAATCTGTAATGATTTACTCTCCCTAATATCAGTCTGGCACATACGTCTTACATATATTCTTTCTTTCTCTTACAGGGTAAGTGACACTCAGCAGAAGAAAACGATGTACAAGAACTAACATGTAACCACGTTTTCCCTTCTTTGCCGAAGATGATAATGTATTTATAAATGCACTCTGTAGAGCAGTTTGTCCGTTTAGGGCTACTGTAGAAACAATATGGTGAATTCCATGTAAGGGGACCTGGTGTATGTAGATAGAAACATACACAAAAACTTTTTTTTAGAGGTGGCCAGGTAAGACCCAGTGATTTTATTAGGGTGACCAAAAAATCCTTACAGACAGAAATTCTTTAACTTCTACTGTAATTTACACCAATTCTTCATTACACATAGTTTGCTGGTCAAAAACATACACAAAGAACGTAAAGTAAACAATTTATTTGCAATGCTTTCATGTGCTAACATTATTTTAAAATAATTTGCTAGCTATCATTTGCAGTAAGTTAGCATTTTTTATAGAAAATAAACATTGCAGTACCCCAACTTAAACTTTTGTGAAAATGTAATTAATGAATGAAATCCAGTTAAACAAGACTGATTTTACTGACCTGGTCCTTTTGCTCGCGATGAACTTCCATGGTACACAGACAGTACACGGTCACGGTCACGGCGGTTAGCAGCTGTTCAGCTATAGCGCTCAGACTGTTTGCGTCAGTGCGTCAGCGTATGACATCACATTAACGCGAGAGTAATGTTCGGTGCATAAATGATCTGTGCAGCACTCCGTATAAACTCCGACACACACCTTAAAACTGCTTCGCACAACAGTGGTGGCCAGATAGGTGGCCATCCATCATTCAGGGGTAGCCGTGGCCACCCATGGCCACCATGTAGCTACGCCCCTGCATTTCTGTCAATAGATCCTCCAAAATATTACACACTGGATCTTTAAATGTTTTTCTTCGTTATTGGTATAATGTAATTAACAAATTAAAAGCAGATCTCTGCTTATTTTAGGTTATTTTAAGCTTATAACTCGATAAATGACAAAAATCACCTATTTTAGTTTCACACATACTAGTTAGAAGGGAAGGTTGTGTGTACTGCACTACACTATGCACACACACAAAGGCTTGACCTTGGTCTGATTAAACGGCCCCGCTTGCCCCCACCCGATTTGGTTGAGCGTGTAATCGGTGTCACAGTAGGCCAGTTGGCACATTATGTGTGTGTGTGAGATCAGTGACACCAGGCTGCGATGAGACATGTAAACACATTAATAAAAGGAGAGAACAGGATTAGACACTGTGTACCTGTTGTTATGGCAACTGATTATTTGTTATGTCACCGTGTGACGTGCTATGGCTGTAACACTGCCTGTTCCATTTCCTTGAAGAGCTATTTATCCGAGCCGAGTGTTCGCTGAAATTGTGCTGAATTACACGATCTGTTACATCACGAAAAGATGAACGCCATATCGCTGGCAAACTACAAGCGCAACCCTTCCATTTCAGTACTGAAGCGCAGAGCACAAGCTGTGTTAGCAAAGGAGGCTTCGTACCTGAGTGATGGAACCTCCTCGATACGATATCGAAGGCTCTTGGTGCATGCGTGTGCCTGGGATGCCCTTCGTGATGCTGCCGCCCTGAACCGCTGACATGGGCCCTGTGAGAGAGAGTGGACAATGTGTGATTATGTATGTGGATCGACTTTAAATAAGATTAAACGGTAGTTAGCGACAGTTCTCAGATTGTCACTCACCTCGTGATGTAGTGTTGTCCTGTATGGAGAGATTCTCAGCCTGAGAGGAAGAAGCCCCGTGAGGAGACAACTGCTCCTGTTTGATCACCGGAAACCCTCCTGAGAAGAACGAAAAAGGTCAGATGTGGAGAATGATTTGACCGGCTGATGTGCGACTACTCGCGACTCTCACCCATCTTTCTCTGGTCCATCCAGGAGAGAGCCAGGGATCCCGGCGCTGGGATTTTCCCGTGCTCAGAGCTATGAGATGTGTTGTGCAATTGTACCGGAGTACCCTGCAACGCAAAACAACACAACTCCTATAATTCTCCACATACGCATACATTTACCAGCGCGGTATGGAATGGATGTTTTTACCTGTGTGATGGAGCCACCAGGTTTGGCAGAGGAGATGAGGGGAGGGGGTTCTGGGATATGGAGAGGCCGAACAGCAGCCATCCTTTCCTGTGGCTGAAGAGTGGGTGCCAAAGCTGAGCGAGAGAGAGAGAGATGAAAATGACATTTAATCTCTATTGAAGTCTTCAGTCACAGTATATCAGAGAAATAATATCTAAAGTGCAAGTTATTTTATTTTTTGGTTGATTCTTTGCAGTGTGATTATTTATTTATTTGAACAATGATATTCGATGAATGTAGTCTTACAGGGGCTGTAGTGTAGCAGCTGTTCGTGGCTGAATTTGGCCATGTCCCTGGGCGAGAGCTGATACGGTGGCATCACAGGTCGTCCCAGGCCCACAGCCCGAATGTCCTCCGCCCCGGGAGCCTTTTTACAGTCCGCAAGTGGAGAGAATGCCCGGGATTTATCTGCACACACAAACATGTACAAATACGTGCTAAAATGATTATGCGTAACCTGTGATCATCATATGATCTGATGAATAAACAGCTGATCACTGGACAGCGGTCTAGATCACTCCAATTTTGCGCAGGTGAAAACGCTCAAGCTCAGTCAGCACAACCCCTGCATCAAAAGCAGCATATTTTCAGTGCGAAAACACAGCGCTGTTAAGGTCCTGATACAGGACTCGTGTCAGTGTTCCTCAAAGCATTCTAGCACGGTGCTTAAAGTTCAGACAGCGCTGACATTTGAAAGCACAGCAAGTGTACATATGAAATGAAAGGCCGCGTTTGCATCACAATTTGCGATCTTGCGGTAATACTTGATTTTTATTATTAAAGTAACCACCTTAACATGACCCAACAATGAACAATACTTCTACAGTATTTTTTCAACTTGGTTCATTTTAATTCCTTACCCTATCTGCAACACTTTGTATACTGCGGTCAAAGTGGAACATGACACTTGCGTTGAAGTCCTGACACGAGTCATGTGAAAGGTCTTTATTTAGATTTTCTCTCTCGCACGCACACACAGATCATCAGGCTGGAATCTGCGAGCGTAGCAGCATGCAAACACATCCGCGAATCACTCACGCTCCCAGAAATCAACACGCCTTGATTAGAGACTGCTCCGGTAGTGTGTGAGTATGTGTGTGAAGCGTGTAAACCTACGTAATCCATGGAGCAGAGCCTGAAGCCATCTCTCGTTCCCCTCCAGCTCTGCAGGGACAGACACACTGCAGCTCATCACACAGCCATGACCCAAAACACTCTCTCTCTCTCTCTCTCTCTCTTTCCATGTGCTCAAAAAGGAGCAGTTTTATTTCTTAACCTCTTAAATCCGAACCATATCAGAACAATCTATGCTCAACTAAAACCAATTATTCTATTGCAAACTCTTTTTGCCATAAATGGTGTATAATATAACCGAGATTGCAAGATTTCTGCCCTCATTCATGTCCCTTTGTTTTAAAAGGCTTATCTATGATAAATATATGTTAATTTACATAATGTAATTATTTTAAATAGATGCTATTTTTTCTGGGCTCCTAAAGAGGCTGAATCAAGTAAGTTTAATTAGAATTCTCCATTACCCCATTCTTAAAGGGACAGTTCACCCAAAAATGAAAATTCTGTCATCGTTTACTCAACCTCTTGTCCTTTCTGTATGATTTTCTTTCATTCACAAAACACAAAAGAAGATATTTTGAAGAAAGTTAATAACAGCAAGACACCCATTCACTTCTACTGTATGGACACAAAACCAATGCAAGTGAATGGGTGCCGGTTAACAACATTCTTCAAAATATCTTCTTTTGTGTTCTGTGAAAGAACACAGTCAAATCAATTTGAAATAACAAGAGGGCGAGTAAATGAGGACTTTTTTAATTTTGGGGCGAACTATCACTACAACCACACATTCAATTCTATTTTGTTTTTCTATTCTGTTTTGTTACAGTTTCGTACCCCTTCATAACCTCTTTCACACTCACAGCTGATGTTCTTCACAGCACTCAAAAGGAAACTCTACAACACTCCTGCATAACACACGTGTGCAGGACGCGCAAACACACACATCAAAACTCGCTCAACTGATGCAGTAGTCATAAGGAGACACAAAAAAAACGAAGGAAAATTATAGGAGTTTGACAACGGCGGGAAGATCTCGGTAGGTAAGGAACGGATGAAAGTAAAGTAGGGCACAAAGCGGAATACCCTCTCTCTCTCTGTCAGAGATGCCGGGGCTGCGAGTCCTGATCCGTGGGCTGCTGGAGTCCCGGCCCCCTGGATAAGGCTGAGATTTGGTTGGCTGTGGTTGCTGCTGTTTGGCCTCCTGGGAGGATTCGTGGGCCATGGTAATCTGTTGCTGGTACAACGCCAGAGCATGGGGCATGGCCTGCTGCTTACCTAGCAACCCGGCCCGGTTACCGCTGCCTGTCAGAGAGACCTCTGGCATCTAAACGCACACACAAAATGCTTATAATTATAATCACAATGTTATGTGATGAAAAGTAAAGTAACACAAATGATAAGTTAATGTACTGTATGTATGGGTGGATGAAAACTCACAATGGGAGGTATAGCGGCTGCTCTCTGTTTGAGCTGTTTGAGGTCCATGGGTTTCTGAACTGAAGACGAGATCACTCCATCATGGGCAAAGTTCAGCAGACTTGGCCTGGGAGACGTCATTGTATCGAGAGCGAGGAGAGGACAGAAAGAATTATTGCTTAATATGGTCAGAGCCTCATTCTCTCTTATTTACCATCTTTGTAAACAACCCATTAATGCCACACACACACACATACGCTCAATCGGCATTTCAGCTCGCATAAACAAATATATGCTTGCCGTGTGCTGTCTTAGGGAAATATAAAAGAAAAAAAAATACACAAAAGACAGCCAGACACACACACACGAACCGTAGAGCGCTGGCTCGGGCTGTTTTGTTTGGCGAGCTCACAGGGTAATATTTCCCCTGGCTCGGCCAACACATACACTGTTTGCTGTCATGGAAAAAACAGAGCCGCCCTACAGGACAAACCAACAATCCCCATTCAACCAGCCTCCAAAACCACAATACACATCAGACCCCGCCCAACCAACCAATCAGCCCTCGCCCTCAAAACACACGGACACAATCTCACCTGTTCTTCTCAGAACTCTCAGTTTCCTCCACCTCGTCCGCACTGCATGTGGCGCTGGAGTCACTATCGTGAGTCCCGCCTTGTCCTCCATGCTCCTTCTTCTTGCTCTCTTTCTTGCCCTCCTCGGCCTCCAGGACAGGAGGTTTCTTATCCTCTCCGGCTGGCTCCTTACAGGCCTCCCCTTCTTCGATCTTCACTTCCTGCTTCACTGCTGCCTGCTCCCCTTCTATGTTTTCCATTGTTGGCTTCTCCTCCAGCAGCCCATCGGCGGTCGCAGCGTCCTTGTCTGCGGAAGACGAGGTGGCGGCAGCGTTGGGTGCAGCTTTGGATCGTGTCGAGCCCTCTTCTTTGACCTTGCTGTCGTCTGAGGAGCGCGGGGAAGGGAGGCTCTCCGTGTCAGAGCTGTTATTGGCACCACCTGGACAATGAAGTGATGGGAGAAGTGAGGAAAACAATGAGACGATTTGAAATTGTCATGATTTCTAATGATATAGAATTTTTTTCAAATAAACGATTATACATGTATCATATGTTATGAAATAACATTTTGACCATGGGATCAATCAACCTTCAAGTGGATTTTTGGTATGGGTGTGCTAGTAGGGATTTCGCCCCAAAATAAAAATGCTGTCAGCATTGATTCACCCTCATTATGTTTAAACCCTGTATATGACTCTCTCTTCTGTGGAACACACGAGAAAATATTTTGAGAAAATGTTTTTTGGTTTTGTGTCCATACAATTGAAGTCAATGGGGGCCAATGTTGTTTGGTTACCAACATTCTTCAAAATATCTTATTTTTTATTCTGCAGAATAAAGAAAAGAATGACATGAGTGTAAATAAATAATGCAAGATTTTTTTTAGGGTGAACTATCCCTTTAACTTGGAGCCTGGAATAAAACTTAAATGCTTTTTTGAATTTCATTCCTCAAATACTAACCCTTTGGTAACTACGCTTAAAGGGATATTTCACCCAAAAATGATGTCATCATTTACTCACCTTCGAGTTGTTCCAAATCTGTATAAATTTCTTTGTTCTGATGAACACAGAGAAAGATCTTTGGAAGAATGCTTATAACCAGACAGATCTCGCCCCCCATTGACTACCATAGTAGGAAAAAATACAATGGTAGTCAAAAGTGCCCCAGAACTGTTTGCTGTCCTACATTCTTCAAAATGTCTTCTTTCGTGTTCAACAGAACAAAAAAATGATAAAGTAATTTCGAAGGTGAGTAAATGATGACAGAATTTTAATTTTTTGTGTGAAGCATCCCTTTAATAAACCTACTCTCAGATTATGATGTACAAATGAATATTTCTGCTCCTCGTCACTTCTTATTTCCAAGACAACCAAATATACAAATTACGATAACTTGTTGTAATTGTAATTACATTAAATCATTTTTGGCACACAGATACCAAAAAACCTTTTATGAATATACTACAGAAGATAACTAAAAACAAAACAGAAAGCGCCAATGTATCATTTCCTGTTCATTTCCTGTTTTTTGCATGTTAAAAATGTAAGCAACCCCTATTATAATCAGACTATAATCCATTCTACAGTACAGAAGGGCAAATCTTGACAATTTCTCTCTCAAATAAAGTAAATAATAAAAAAACATAACTAGTAAACGTACAGCAGGGGATTATGATAAGCTTCATTTTCCCACTGGCACAACAAACCCCAGCGGTTGAACATACTCTCATCTGGATGTAATTACACAATAACCATAACATAATAAGCACTTCCCCTTGTTGGCTTTCTATCACAAGCTTTGACCTGATAAATGGGGCTTCATGAAAGCTTACGAAAGCTATTTATCGGCAAGCCACACCTGACTGCCAAACACCGAGCACAAAGCGCTCACTTCATAGATTTATTGCGGACACGAGTAGACCCTGTGACACCACGACTCCAAAACTACGATCGCACTGCGACGCACCCGCCCAAAGATATTCATCTGCACCCAGACAGTGTTAGCAAAACTTCCAGTCAACAAAACCACTTCAATTACTCCATTCAGGGCGCAAAGCCTAGCTCTCCTGGAAAACCAATTTCTGCCTGCATGACTGTCGCCACGTTCTCCGAAGCGTACAGAAGTAGGTCAGGGTTCTATCACGAGTGAGGTCATAGGTGACTCTCCACCACGTGTTGCTCATGTTCTGAGAAATGCTCTACACCCTTGGATTCAAGCTGCTGTGGGATTTCCTGGTAACCACAAAGCCCCAAAGGTGCACTGTTTCATATCTGCGTTAGATAACAACTATATAGAGATTGTGTAATCATTCATTATGTTACAAGGTCAATCAGTAACGCGCCTCAAATGCTATCTTTGTATCACGCTATGAAGAGGGAAATTAATATAAGATTTCAGTGTGCACATAGGAGATGGTTTTATTTGTACCTTCTCCATCCTCCTGAGCCTCCTCTTCGTTGCCACTGACTCCGGATCCCTCCATCTCCTCCTCGTCTGCGGCAGGAGCGCTGGCCTCTTCGTTCTGAACAGTTTTACCTTTACGCCTGGCTTTGCGCTCTTTTTCCTGCAAACACACAAACCATACACATATTAGATACTTTTTTCAAAATGTATCATCATTATTATTCTCGGCATTATTATGATTAAACCGTTGTTATTATTATTATCACAATTACTATTATTGGTAGTAGAAATATCATTATTATTATTATTATTATATTTATTTACAGTCATATTAATTCTTCATTAATTATATGAATATTATTTCAATCATAATCGACTGATTTCTGGACCTCTAAATCCTTCAAAATATACAAACGTTAAAAAATACATAAAAACCGACCGATTTTATTTTATGCTGTTGCAGTATCTCATCCAGTTTCTGTCTCTTCTTGTAGTTGAAGTAGAAGTTCTTGCATTGGGAGACGGTTTTGGAGCCCACCATCTTGGCGATGGAGGACCAGTTTCGGCCATACTGAAGCAGACCTGCGTAGTGTCGGGAAAAGAAGGAACATGCTCACCTTTTCAATAGCAAAAACAGGAAACGGAGCCAGGAGTGTTTGTGTCATTGTCGTAGTTATTTATACGCATGAGAGACTGTTGGACACAAAACATTTTTGTTGCCCTTTCGTCCACTTTATTGATACAAACTAGCCAAAAAAACAGGAACACTGGAAGATGATTGGCTAACACAAGCCGCAATCAATCTTGCATTGTCACCGACCAAGCAAATTGTTAACATTGCCAAATAACCGTATCTGATTTATAGACCAACATGACAGTTCTCCATATCAGTTCCAACAAACTCCCAAGCCACAACTCTGACAAACTTGTGTATTTACACATTGTTTCCCTTACTCTGTGCCACAGTAAGACAAATGCACTCAAAATAGGCCAGCACACCTCAGCTGGTGCCGTTTATATAAGATTTATATGACACGCAGCCTATCAGGCAATCTCTCAACGTCAACATAACACAAGATCCTGTGTGCCGGCTTACAGAAGCCTCGAGCGTTCCCATTCGCCTGGCCTCGTGACGTCATTAATGGAAATCTCAATAAAAGGTCAAAGATCATGTGCTGTCATTTGGCGTCTGAAGGAGGAAAGTGGGACGGCAGCCTGACATGAACCGTTCTCAATCATTTAACACCGAGCTTACGCTCAGCAGGCGTCTGTCAGCTCTACAGAAACCTTTACCGTTCAACGACAAATCCAAGTTTTGTGTTCGAGCTTAACATTAGAAATCTTGTCCAGTCTAAATATCTGCTCGTACTTTAATTACATATGACTACAATACAGCACTACTGTCCTCTAAAAGAGAGCTACAAGACTGTCCGTGAAGCAGAGAGAGAGAGAGAGAGAGAGAGAGAGAGATACAGATAAAGAGAAATGCATGTGTATGGAGCACAATAGCACAAACAAACCTAGAAATTATTTGATGTCTTGGAAGATTTGCACATTATCATGTTTATCCTTAATACCATCTCCAGAGCTTGCTTTCTGTCTCTATTCCAGCTGTTTGTCAGAAACACTTCAAAAGCATGACACGGCTGCAAAGACTTCTATAAATGCAAGCCTGCTAACACACAATTCATCCGTACGTTTTTTTTCACATAGCCGGTTCATTCCAAAGGTCCATTGTTGCACAATCCACCACAAGGCAAAGCGTCTGTTTAGGACACTTCCTGGAACGCAGGTTTCATCAACCACAGCTCACAGCGAACCGCAGTTTCACTTCAAAATGCTGCATTAAGTCCACAACACAACCCAGAAGTAGATGATACCTCCAAATGCAAGTACTCCAGTCAGACAGAAGCCATGAGGAAACCGTCCAATCAGCTCTGTTTATTCAAGATCATGTGCCGACGCTGCGTCCAATCAAAATCCTCGGCCGACTGGGGATCGTCCAATCAGAGACTGGCATGGAGAAGATATAAGGTCCAGCGGTCGGCGCTTCTTCATCGCTCCATCAGTCTTTTATCTTCTCCCACACTTCCATCTCCATGGAAATGCGCAAGAGAGGCTCTCGAAGCTCCGGCACGACGCGAGGAAACGCAGGAAAGAGAAAAAGTGAGTGGCGTTTGGGAGGGAAAAAGCAGCTCTGCTCCCACACCCTCCTCCTATCCGATAGCCGCGCTGCTGTTTCTCTCCAAACAGAGCCGCCCCTCTTTTTTTCTTCTCTGGCTCTCTGTATTTATCAAACTCACGCGCTCTCTCGCTCTCTCTCTCTCGCTCTGTCTCAAGGCCACAGTTTTTTTCCACTCCTCTTCACTGGCTGCCGCTTGGCTGGACTTTAACAGCAGAGTGAAGCCGAGATGCAGTAACTCCACCCCCCTAATGCCCTCCCCCTCCCTGCACAACCCCATCTGATCTCTTCTATCACTCTCTCTCTCTTTTGCACTCTCCGATACAGTCTCTGTGCCAGAAGGCATCTATGTACAAACAATCAAAGGCAAACAGAAAATAAGAGAGAGAGAGGTGTTGCGAGAGGTTTGATGTTGATATCATGAGAAAGCAGAGGGGAAGCGATTCCTCCAAACTGACCTGCTTTTTTTCTTCAAAGTGACCTCTGCACACAGTCCTTGACAACAGTTTCAGAAAGCGCGCGCGCGAGCGAGAGAGAGAGAGAGAGAGAGAGAGAGAGAGAGAGAGAGAGACTGCTTGCCAAGTCCTCTGATTCGTGCCAACCCACAATTCAGCCACTTCCTTTCTCTGCTCATACAACTGAATCTAACAGCGAGAGAGGCGACACACAGACAGAATGAACCATGTACACACTGTAGATAAATAACGGTTTTACTTGTGATCTCCACTCATGTGAGAGTTGCATCGTAGAGTTTGACAGCATTTATCAAATCTAACAAATATTCCTGTACGAAAAATAGCACATAGGAGACGCGAGAACCACCGTGGGACACGCACAAAAAAAACTCAACTTCCTTCCTTTTTACACCGACATGCACATATGCAAGGCCAGCCTGCCTTTAAAAGGCTGTGCCACCACTCTCTCTCTTTCTATTTGTCTCTCTTCATCTGTGCGCGTTGGAATGCAACGAGACATCCAAGTGCCATCAATGCATATTCCTGCTCTTTCTCTTTAAAAGTGACCAGATATAAACAGATTAGCACATAGAGCCATAAGCTGCTTTCTAAAGGGCACACGAGGTAACTGGCTGGCGTTCAGAGGGGTCAGGCTCGCATGATATGGGGGTAAAGGAAAGATTAAGATAAGGCAGGTACACTAAGGATAAGTAGAGCAGGGTTCTGGCGTGCAAGACTGCTAAAGTTGAACTATCTACTGTAGTAAAGAGAAATATGTACAAACAATGTGAACTAAAATGATTTCTCTGAAGCATCTGCGCTGTTAGCCAAGATTTTCTGCACCACAAATATTTATCATTTTGTTTTACTTGTACATTTTCCACTCTCTTTCTGAAGCCCAGAATTAAACAAGCTTGTTACACTTTTCTGTCAAGTGTAAAATGTTACTAATAAAAAGATTCTTTGTTATGATAAGCAAGCATGAAAAAGGAGTAAAGCACGGCTGGCAGGTTTCTGAATTCGTGTATCTGTTTAAGATGCTGTTGCTTGACACGTCCTCATGTTGGCATGTACGCGAGGACAAGTCCTGTCGAATGTAAACAACGAATCCGATTCGGTTCCAGGGACTTTATCATTAATGCAGAGTTATCAAGTAACAGTGTGGAACAGGCGGCCTGACCGATCAGACCTAAAGTGCCGATGCCAGAGAAACAGAGCTGTTAGCAGAGCGACGTGGAGCTCGTCTCAACTAGGTCAGACGAACGGCCGTCTACATTACAGTCCAAACACTGACACACACAAAAGATCAAGGCTTCGCTCATTACTCATGCGTTCTGCTTATATAATCCAGTGCGAGTGTGTTCAAAGATCTCTTAATAGAGCTCTTATTGTTTGTTCTGAGACGTTTAGTTAAATGTCAACCGTCGTATAAACACAGCGAGCGCATTCAGACGTGTGTGTGAATTGTGAAATGAGGGCAAGGGCACAGCATGTCCTCTAGCGTCGGAGTAAATGTTTGTGGAGTTGCTAGGCTTAGGGTTGCCGTTCTTATCGCGGCCGCAGAATTCCACGAAGCTGGAATGCCCATCATTCATAAAATTCAACACTTCCCCCACCCCTTATGTGGTAAATACTTAGGCTAATATGACTACGCCTGAGCCGCCAATCCAAGTGTAATCATAGCTCAATGTAACACATTTTAATGTGATGAAATTCATGACCGAGAATTTGCAATAAAATGGCAAAGAAGGGTCATGAACATTATACAGACTCTCTTCACGAAACTGGAAAAATGGCCAACATCCAATGCTTTCTGTAAATATTGCTCGCTCTTATCCAGATCACTTTTATACACCTTATTCTGTGTTGCACAATTAATTCCATCCATTAAAATACCTTATAGTCTTCTGTACAATATGTACAGTGTGGTAAAAAGCAAGCAGGCTCGCACGCACACACACACACACACACACACACACACACACACACGAGTTCTGACCTTTCTTCGCTGTTTCCATCTCCTCTTCAGTCCAGCGCGAGCTTTCGTTCATCTCAAGGTTTGCTGTAACACAAAACAAACAATGACATAACACATCGATCCAAAAGAACAGATGCTCTGCATCACTGCGGGAGGCAACCAATAAAAAAATACAGAATAAGAGGTTATATCCGAGGGAATACTTGAATAAACAAAGCAAAAGAACAGACTGAAGGTTAACAGAAATTAGAAAAAGCCTCGAGAGCTCTTGTGATGGACCTTTGGAAAGGCCAAGAGATGCCGGAGGAATCGTTCCGACCCTTACATATATACCACATTTTTAACTGCACTACAATAAATGCAAGTTCAAGAACACTCCTAGATAAGCTACATAAGTCAAAGTGCTCTAAAGATCACCTCTAGACAAGCTAAAAAACTGAAGTTAAAAAACAAAGAATGGAACAATGTCATGCACAGTTCATCTGAGGACTTATTTGACTCTGAACACAATGGACTTGAGAGACACTAGAATACAGAGGCGTTCATCCACTAGACTCCATGTGGGTGTGTGAGATAGGGAGTGTGTATGCTAACCCAGTTCATTATTGAGAGGCGAAGTATTCTCTTCCTGCTCGCTGGTCATAGAGCGAGTCACTCGTCCTTTCCGGTGTCCGCGGCTGTTGGCGGTGCGTCGTCCTTTAACAGCTACAGGTGGCTCTTTCTCCTCCCCGTCCTCACCGGAGGTGTCATCTCTACAAGAAAAAAAAGAAAGAAACAACATGACATCAGTTTTTTATTGAAAGTAAATCACATCAGGGCATATTACTCCCATAATTCAAACACTATTCTTTCTCTAAACCTTCAATCTTTTTCAATGGAAGTAACTTGATGGATGCAGAACTATAAATGTGAGCTTTAATGCAATTATTTTCAATTAATAATCAGTAAGCATTCCTAAATCACAATGTTTATAATCTGACATGCCAATAATGAACAAAAAACAAAAAAGATTTTTGCCTCCCCATTGAGTGAATTCCCCCGCAGCAGCACGGCACAATGGAAAGATGTGGCCATGGGACGAGCAGCCCCTCATTTATCTTACCTGCACATTATCCATCTTGCAGATAAAGACACTAAAAATAGGAGCACCAGCTGTGGCCGCAGGCTGTGACTTTCACTGGAGAGAGGTGTGAGGAAGCACAGATTCGGCTTAACGTACACATTTAATGTATAGCTGACATGTCGGGGCGTATACTCAGGGCCGTGTATTGGGGCCGCTGCTAATGTGCCCTAATCCCAGCCTACAGCACTGCTGACTGCACAGGTTTAGATTTATACACAGTGTTACCTGCATTTCCCTTGAGTACTTTAATATAGTGTGCACCTGTGAGTGCACTAGTGTTGGCCAACCAACAGCTCCCAAAATGAGGTTGAAATGACATAGAACCTGTATTTGACACAGCCATTGTTCCGGGAAACTGTAACGTTGAGTTTGGTCAGCTTTAGCCAGGAGTCTGCGAGATCCAAGCGACTAAAAGAGCTCTAAGTCGGAGGATTTTAACACCAGTGTTGAGTGGCAAGTCAGCAGAATGCTTTTTCCACCTGCTGGTTATATAACTGTGCCTTCTCCGTTTAAGCTGAATCGCAGACAAACAAGTTCTGTGGCCGCTGCGGAACAACAGAGAGAGAAAAGGTGAGCAAAAGATTGATAAAGACACTCACTTTATTGCCTCCTCCTTGTCGTCTCCCTCGGCTTTGTCCTCCTCGCGTTCTGCCTCTTTCTCTTTCTCCTTGTCGTCTTTTTCCTCCTGGCTGTTGCGGTTCACCTGTTGCTGTGCCTGCTGGTTGTTCTGTGGGCAGAGCCAATCAAAACGCAATAACTTAATGGAACATTAATAGCATCACTTCCTGTTAGCGCTTTCTTTACCTGTATAAAGGACAAAATGGATTGATGTTCGTCAATGTGACAGATGAATGTGCTTTAAATATTTCAATCAGGAAGGTCACTTAGCAGAACCAAGAAATCTTACTATAAATCCTGTTACTGTACAGTGTGTAAGAAACATGTTGCTCAACAGAAGAAAAAAGAAAGCCCGCAAGTGGGAAGCAGTGCCCTCACCACCCGGTTCACTCATCTATGTATGTGGGTTTTCCTTCACAGAAAAATTTCTCTTTGAGTTATTATGAGGCAGCTCAAGTCATCTGTATTTGTCAGGACAGAAAGAGTACGCTTGACTACAGCTGGTGTGGAAGGGAAAATGGATGACAGGAGGATGAAAGGGGGAAAATAATCTGAGAATCTGAGGGGACTGAAGATGGAGAGGGAGCGATCGATGAAGTGAAAGAGTGCAGAGAGAAAGAGAGAGAGAGATCCATCCAGACATCTCTGTGCCCTCATTCTGCGTCTGAGCTGTACAACTTCATAGGACCTCGTATAACGTCACAAACACCCAAGCGCACGCAGTGTTGACAAACATAAGATATGTTAATATTTGTATAAGAAAAAGTAAGACAAGCTTTTACTACATCAACGCTATAATTCATCACATCATTTCAATCCATCTGCGGTCTGAAAAATAGTACAAAATCCACGTAGTGTCTCAAAAACCACATGCACAATTATAATGCGATTTTTATGCCTATTAACGATGAAAACCTCTCAGGACTAAATTAACCACTCTAGAAATCCACATAAACAATACAAATGTAATCAACATTAGCTTTGCTATCCAACCAAACGACAAAAACATGAGACAAAAATGACTAGACATTTTCTACTGAGGACGGTTAAAATACACGCCATGTCAACTACCCACATCTTACAGCGCTGCGCACAAACACACACAGTTATTCATGGCCAGTTAAACGCACATATACAGATGCGCTCATCCATACAGTAACTTCCTTTCTGTTTGTCAGTTTTCCTTTTGTTCTTGCGCTCTCTCTCACCCATCAGACTCATCTCCCTGTACCGCTCTCTCTCTCTCTCTGTTGGGTTGGTATTGGCTGAGAGCGTTTTAACACGAGCCCATTGAGATCGGGCTATATCTAATGACCTGAACAGAGCGGTTCCCGCAGCAGAAGACCAGTAAAACAAATGTGTTTGGGCTGTGAGCTCATTATTCTATCAGCTTTTATTGAGCCTGCTCTCTCTCTCTCTCTCTCTCTCTCTCTCTCTCTCTCTCTCTCTCTCTCTCTCTAAGCAACAAACATTTCCTGCATTCAAGCAACAGCACTAAGACTTTCTCTCACAGCTCACAAATGGAAATGAAAGTGTGTGTGTTCAAGTTGAGCAGGGAGCATGGGAGAAATGCGATGGACTCCAGCAGGGCAGGGAGCTAGATAATTGCTTCATGTAGATCGAGCTCACTTTGAGGCGTGCTCTGTGATAGACTCATTAGATTCAAACTGATTTATTATTAATAACACAACACACACATACTGAGCTGAATTCACATCATCATTATAATCACGACTCACCAGCAACGAATGAAGAGACAACTAAACAAGTACACAATGTACATATTTAATACAGTGTGCTGCCACAGACATGCACGCACGAGCTACAATTCTATATTTTTACTTATTAAAAAAACTGCTACTCCAACTCAAAAAACCCGCATGAAAAAAGTACTCTAAACAATGCGGCTGAGATGCTAGTGTATCATGTCACAAAGACATGGCGTCATCCAGGTTAATGCTAAACAAAAGGATTTCATCAAATCCATGACGGGCCTCGACAATAAGGACTGCCCGATGGCCCGGGGCCAGCATGGGAGACCTTCGGGCCAGTTGAGAGAACTGTCAGTTGCCCGATCGGGCCAGTGCTGTATCGGCATGAAAGTTTATAATTGGCAAGTGTTTAAGCCTTGCCATATTCTCGAGACGACGCACTCGATTCGGTTCTCACAGGCTGTGTGTATGATTTGCGCGCTGCCGGTGTTCTGATCAATTGTGATACCCTGTTAAATACTGCTACCACCATACAAAACAGGACTAACCCCTCCCCCCCAACCCTTACACCTAAGTTACCCCTCCCCCAATCACAACACTAGGGTAGCAAAATTCGATGGGTAGCATAAATCGACAGAACACCGGAAAGCCGCATGTCAAAGAACGCAAAATACTGAATTGAGTTCTGTTTCACTTCTTACACAGCCACACAAAATTACGCCAAAATGCCCATATTAGCAGGTATCCTTGTAAAAGTAATCAATTATGTTCTACGTAAACAGAAATAGTTTGGAAACAAAGCGCGTGTTATAGTTTAAAGGGGCAGCAGCATAATAAACATCTCTGTTTTTAACGTTCATCAAACAACAAAGGACGAAGAGAAAAACATTCACTGCTCCTGACTGATTACATTATAACTATAGTAAGGTTTAATTTATATGATGAAGACAATAAAGGCTTATTTTACATTTGGTTATTTAATTTCTGTACCTGATAACTACTATTAGATCAACCTGAAACATCTAAAAAGCACTCGTTTTTATTTTGTATGTTTTCTTTATTACATTTACTTGTGCTATTGCTGCACATACTAGGCTACTTTTTATTTTAATACTTACTGATTGGTTGTCTTCATCAGTTTTTGAAATTTCAGTTAGGCTAATAATTTTATATCATTACCTTATTTATTGAGATTACTTGGGTAAAAAACCAACAAACAAATATATAATATTTTCTAGTTATTTGTTTATTACTTTTTAAGGTGGGGCCAGTGCATACAATTGAATCACTTGCCCGACCGGGTTAAGATTTTAAATATAAAACACAATTCAGTGACAAAAAAGTCATATTTTCTTGTCGAACTGTTTACGCGACAATATTGGTTATCATTGCCGTAACACAGTGGTTCCCAAACTGGGGTACGCCAGGTGACGGAGGGGGTACGTGAACAAAATCCTGAAATCTACTGTTTACTTAATTATAACGCACCTGACAATCAACCAGTCATGTTTTTCTCACAAGCTAAATATAAAGACGTTCTCCCTCTAGTGTACACACAGCAAAATAGTAGTCACGTAGTGCCATAAAAGGTCACATTCATGACATCCAATCAAAAAATATGCGTCCACTCATGCGTAAGCGCACTTCTTTACGTACCGCATGTAATTCGACTGCACACGGCTTGGAACGAAGCAACAACTGCTTGTTAAATTAAAATGGATATGTGGTTGCAAAGATGCAGGTGTAAATCAACCACCCGCTATGGTTTACACTGACACAGATAGCGATGCATCGGAGACTACAGCGTCAACTCAGGTTCAGCAGTTCACAGAAAGACGATCAAAAAGGCATAAATATGATGAGAAATACTTTCATATGGATTTACTTACATTGGCAGTGACGAAAATCCCAAACCACAGTGCTTTATATGTGCAAAAGTACTCTCTCATAACTGCATGAAGCCAGCGTTTTTGCGCAGGCATTTAGAAACAAAGCATGCGACTTTGAAAAATAACCACGAGAGTTTTTCGAAAGACAGTTAAGACAACTCGGGAGTAGTAAGGCCCTTATAACAGCGTCAGAAAACCTTAATAAGAAAGGACTGGAAGCATCCTACATGGTGAGTTACAGAGTGGCTAAAACGGGCAAATCCCATACTATTGTGGAGAACTTAATTCTTCCTGCTGCAACTGATATTGCGGGTATTATGCTTGGGGAAAAAGCCAAAAAACAATACAGAAGATGCCGTCATCAGAAAACACAGTTTCACGTCGCATCGCTGATATGGCAGAAGACGTTTTAAAACAGCTATTGCTTTGCATAAAATCCAGCGAATTCTACGCTTTACAAATCGATGAATCAACGGATGTAGCTGGTTTGGCTCAGCTGCGTGCATATGTCCGGTATATTTATGATGGTTCAGTTATGGAAGATATACTTTTTTGCAAACCGTTGGAAGGCAGAGCAACTGGAGAGGAGATTTTCAAAGTTTTTAGATGGCTCTGTAACATCACATGGACTTCAGTGGACAAATTGTGTGGGCATTTGTACTGATGGAGCGAAAGCCATGACAGGCAGGCTGAGTGGACTGGTAACACGTGTGCAAGCAGTTGCGCCCTGCGCGGTTTGGGTACATTGCAGCATCCACAGAGAAGCGCTGGCCACCAAAGGAATGCCTGAACGTCTTAAGGAAGTTTTGCAAGATGCTGTAAAAATTGTAAACTTTATTAAAGCAAGGCCTTTGAATTCTCGTTTGTTTTCTGCATTGTGCAATGAAATGAGCAGCGACCACGTCACATTGTTACTACATACTGATGTACGATGGCTGTCCAGGGGAAAGGTTCTCACACGATTGTTTGAATTGAGGGATGAACTTAAAGCTTTTTTTATCGACCATCCCTTTGAATTGAGTAACCGCTTACATGACGAAGAGTGGCTTACAATATTAGCCTATCTGGGTGATGTTCTTTCCCGTCTGAATGAGCTGAACATCGGATTGCATGGAGTTGCCACAACCATATTTAATGTACAGGACAAAACTGAGGCCATGATCAGAAAGTTTGCTCTCTGGACTAATTGCATTAACGAGAACAACACCGAAGCCTTTTCATCATTGCATGTTTTTTTGCTAGCAAACTAACTCAGCCTTACTAACAGCGTTAAGTGTGACATAATGAAACACCTTTCTGAGCTGTCTTCGCAGTTGCGCAAGTACTTTCCCGAGACAGACAATTCAAACACCTGGATTCGCAATCCATTCTCTGCAAACAGCACAGCGCACCTTCCTGTTTCTGAGCGAGAGAGTCTCATTGAAATCTCTACGAGTGGCGCTTTGAGAATTGACTTCGCACAAAAATTACTGACAGACTTCTGGATAGCTTTGCATGCAGAGTATCCTGCCTTACTTAAACATTACTGCCCTTCTCCACAACGTATCTTGCGAGAGTGGGTTTTCAGCACTTGCCCACATAAAGAACAAATATCGACACAGACTCTGCATAGAGAATGATTTGAGACTCAGACTTTCTCCGATACAACCAAACATCACAGAGTTATGCAAGTCATTTCAAGCACATCCATCTCGTTAAACAGCGAGTCATTTATTTATATATGAGTCATATATCATTTATTGTTTGATAAAAGAAAATTACATGTATTTAGAATGCAAATTAAAAAAATGTTTGAGACCAAAATTTTGACTGTAAGAAAGGGGGTACGCAGAATGATGTTAAATCCCTGGTGGGTACGTCATTGTAAAAAGTTTGGGAACCACTGCCGTAACAGGTAGTTTTATAATTTATAACGTTTATAATTTTCTATGAAAATAAACTTTATGAAAGTCTAATTAGATATGATTAATAAAAGGCTGCTTAGACATCAAGGCTTCTCTTTTTAACGGTTACGGTAATCAACATTTTTTAAACACATTTTTCAAAATAAGACCTTAAAAATATATAAAATATAAAGTTTTGTGAATTTGTGTTTAAAAATGACAGTCCTTGTTTATAATGTCTAAAAAGACAATATGTTGATACAAGTATTGTATCCTAGAAGCCAAGAAGTTTTACAGTACACGCATAAAAGCCTGTTTATCAAATTCTCTCTATTTTGTTTCTTTGTTAACTTCAAGATCGAACAACATAACATCTTTATGGCCAGATGTCATAAACACGAAAAAGAAGCCCCTTTAATGAAACGCAGCATTAGAAAAGCGCATGCTGGGAGATGAAGTCTCACCTGGCTCCTGCCTCTCCGGCGGTAGTTCCTTCGAACAATGTTTTTGTAGTTCTCATTCTTCTTAGTCAGGTAGTAAAACAGGACGCAATCGGCCACCGTCTTCGCAAACACAAAAAACAATCCAAAGCTTAATCTCTCCAGTCATCCACTTTGATCATGTACATATGGTCTACACACACAGACTGCAGAGCCTATATGATGGTATTCATAAAGACACAGGCGTACCTTTCTCTCCAGACAGGAGGCTATCAGGGCAAAGTTTTTCGGGTGCTGGATAAACCTGCAGAGAAAAAAGATGTTGAAAAACAAGAACGTAATGCTGTCGCTCTCAAACTTTAATGCGGTTATCTAGCATGACGCAGGGCTGGTATAGCCAACAAACTTCCTCATTCACCCAGTAAAGGTAACACTAAACAATTAGACCAGACAATATCTCTTTCTCTCTTCCATAAATGTTTGAGATCCAAACAAGAAATCACATATACATTTTGGAGAGATTTGAATTGCAAAAACTGAGAAATGCCATAACAAATACGGGAAATAACATCACAAAGTCAAAGTTATGAAAATGACACAACATAATACATTGCACAACCTGATTCATTTTCCATTGTGGCAATCAAATCACGCAATCAGGCTAAGTGTGAAAGACTCTTCAAGCCTTTCTTTCACGCAAAATCCACAAGCAAGCTAAGCGCAGAACGTACTTCTCGCGGAAGGTGTCTTTCTCCTGCTCGCTCCACATGTTCATGACCTGTCTGTCTTTGTAGACCTTCATTGGATCGCAAATCAGGCCGTTCATGTTGATGAACTTTATCCTCTGCTGCTCGGCATCGAACAGCATTGGAGGAATCACAGCTAACTGGCGCATCTGCTTCTCCGAGTTCTGTGGAGAGAAAAAGAGGCCGTAGTAAATATGAAATGAAAAAATGTCAAATGAAACCGAGAAACCTAACTGGAATGTAAGAGCGAGGTGAAGAAACAACAGTCAGCAAATATGTGGCCTCTGCATCGTGTTACTGCGTTTAGGAAGTGCATGAGCCACAAAACCTCATTGGTTGTGCAACAGACCTTGGGTTATAAAGTCACTGAAGTCACTTTGTCTGGAAAGGGTACGAACGTGAAACGACCACATCGCTTCCACATAATAGCATGATCGGGTGTGCTTGTCCATTGTGGAAGTGCATGTGACCGCAAACATTTTATGGACACTTACTGTAATCCACACTTTAAGTGGTCAAAGCACTGAACCACAAAATATCAAAACAAACAGCATCAAGTGTGTATAAAATCCACTTAAAGAAACTGTCGTACCTCTTGTTCGGAGATGCCGTCTATTATTTCCGAAACCTCATGTTCGCTGCGGGCTGCTGAGGCCAGTCCCCCTCCTCTCTGAGCCACTCGACTGTAAACGCAAACACTGTCAGCGCAAGCCTTTGAAACCACACACGTACTCTTTCGTTGCAACATCTGATGCTCAAGGCTACGTTCACTTTACTCACGTCTGCATGCGCTCCTGCATCTCTCTCTGCTTGCGGATCTCGGGGAACTGCTTTTCGTAGTACTCACGTACTTTGCCCTCTTTGGCTCTTCGGCGTGGGTTGTTCTCGATGCGCTCCACTTTCTTCTCCCAGGCCTCCATTAGATGATCATAGCGCTGGCAGAATTTCTGTTCCTGAACGCACATGCAGACACCCATTAGAACGTTAAAGACAATAAGATCTTAAACCTGAAAATGTCTACCTATTTATAGAGTATGACAGTGTATGAAATTTTGCGGCATCTAGTGGTGAGGTTGCAAATTGCAACCAACGGCTCACTCCACCGCTCACCCCTCCCTTTCGAAGCACTACGGTGGCTGACACAGAACTAAGAGGTCGTCACATTTTTGCTTCTTTGCCGAAGGAGATAACGTATTTACCAAACGCGCTCTGTAGAGCAGTTTGTCCATTTAGGGCTACTGTAGAAACAACATGGTGTATTATTCAATGTAAGGGGTCCCACGGTGTATGTAGATAGAAATATCTCATTCTAAGGTAATAAAAACATAACACTTCATTGTGTAAGGTCTTTATACACCTCTGAAGATATAGTTATGTATATTATATTGCATTTCTGTCAATAAATCCTACGAAAAAATTACACACAGCACCTTTAAAACACACCTATGACACCCAAAGTTGTCTAGGTATAGAGTGCGCTAGGTTTCGATGCACAGCCCTGCCCAGCCCAGTTCTCTGTCTGTTATATTCTGTTGGTTAGTTTTCAACATGATTTTCTCAGAGCTGTTAATAATAGACTAATGCACTTAATATTTAGGTACAGACAGCCCAAATGCAACAGCGCTGTGTGTTTGGGTGCTTTTACTTACCCACTGTTTGCGAGCATGGTTTCTTCTTTTGAAATAAAGAATTAGCTTCTTCCTCATTGCCTGATTTCTGTAAAGGAGGAGAAAAAGATATTAAAACACAACATCACCTCATTTTTCCTGTTTTCACATATGCATATCAAGTGAGATCTCTATTCATGTGTGTGTGTGTGTGTGTGTGTGTGTACACAACAGTGAGCAAAAGACATTAGTCATTACAATAAAAACACTCTCAGCTACATTCATTCTGTGCTAAGCAAATAGAAAGTAAAATTAAGCTCACTCATAAAGGCAGAAATATAATTAAACACATCACCTAAGACGCACATTAACATTTAAAAAGAATATAAATGTGGCGTAACGTAACAAACATTTGGGGACGTATGGGTAAGCGAGTAAGCTAGATATATAGGTCAGATGAATTGTCTCCATCCTGATTTATTTCTGGCCTCCGACCTCTCGGTCTTTAAAGGAATAGTTCACCTTCAAAATAAAAATTCTGTCATTATTTACACGCCCTCTTGTCATTTCAAACCTGTATGACTTTCTTTCTTCTGCAGAACACAAAAGAGGATATTTTGAATAATGCTGGTAACAAAAAAACGCTGGTCCTCATTGACTTTTGGATTGGTTTTGTGTCCATGCAATAGAAGTCAATAGGGACCAATGGTTTTCGGTCCAAACACTTTTTAAATATCTTATTTTGTGTTCTGTGGAAGAAAATCAAACAGGTTTAAAATGACAACAGGGTGAGTAAGGGTGTGTTCACAAATGCCATGTTTGGTTCGTTTAAAACGCGATTGCTCTGTAAGTGCGGTTTATTTGTGTAAGTGTGAACATTGCCACCCGAACCCTGGTGCGCACCAAACAAGCGGTCCGAGACCGCTGAAAATCGATTGAAATATGAACGCAACACGGACCAAAGGCATCAAACCGAAGCAAAAACAGGAAGTGATGATAATATACGACATGAAAATCAAGTGATTTGGTAATATAAAAAGAGTGTTTATTAGATCTGTGCTTGCGCATGTTATGGAGGAATTCCTGGTGCCAAGTGAATTCTTTAAACACTTCATGAGGTCTTCGCTAGTTACAGGCTTGCTAAAAAATACTCTCATATGCGCAGGCATACACTGAGCAGAAACTGTGTTTAGATCGGCATGCTATTTTAGAGGAAAATCAGCATGATATTAAATCACTGGCACGATTACAGATTATTGTTGAACTTGGCAGGATGTCTTCAACCAGCTGACGTGTGTGTTACATGCACGGGTGAGATTAAGTGTCTAGGTACAAAGATGGCACTGCATTATGCAGCAGATGGCTGCAGGATTAGCTGCTGTGTGTCATGCGCTGGAAACCACAATTCAGCCTGAACCTTAACATCCCATTCACAACACCCCTGACCCGTACACGCTCTTACCAAATCACTACACAGTTGTGATCATTACCCATGAATCACTGCTGCTGAGGTTGATAAAGGACTGTTGCGAACAAATCTTTCATTTGTGCCTGATCAAAGAACAGCTGAAATATGTATTCTCTCTCTCTCATAACCACACACACTTTCTGTTCTCTGCCTGCCTAAACACTTCTGAGGCCAAATAACCCATTGGTTGGTAAAAGGCCAAATGAGCAATCATAATATTTTCAAGAACAATAATAATGCCCGGAAGGTCTAAGTTCAAATAAAACACGATTGTACAAACAAAACCACAGCAATTGAAATAAACATCTGAGGAACTATAACATTAGAATTTTTAGAGTCTCATCGCTCAATATCTCTGAACACTGCAGTAGTTCAGGTGGAATGATGCGTGAATGCATTTGGTGAAGCTTTAGAGATCTGTACAGCTCTCTCGATGGATGTTGTTTTTGGTTCTGAAGGAGAGACAGGAGAAACGGCCTACTCACATTTTGATGTTCTCGTGGTACTGCTTGGTATCAGACGGCTGGTTGTACAAAGGCTGTAGGAGGAGACAGAAGCAAAAGTGAGAGATAAAAGAGGCAGAGTTTAGTTTCACACAGATGCTGCGGTCACATCAAGGGAAGAACATCGCTTTTTCTAAGGCTCCACTTTTTTTATTAGCATAGCCTAGTACCACATCTAAACGCTTCTGCCATCATCACTGCACTCTGGTTTGAGAGATGGATTCATCACAAGACGTCCATATGGAACAATAAATGTGTTGACCGTATGGCTGACCGGAAGGACTGTTCAATGATGTCACTAATGGGGCCTCTGGCAGTCAATTGGTCTGTTTTGGGTCTACTCTGACAGAAGGGTGAAGCCGTGCCAAACACTTCTGCATGTGGTCAACAGCCATCTTGTGAACAACAGGCTGTAGTGTAATGCACACTGTGCCGACGCCGGGCTGAAAGAGTTTATATTTCACACAGCAGAGGTTGTGTTACAGCAGCAGGCTCGACTTATAATGACATACAAACACCTCAAACATGGCAACTGTGAGGCTACACAAGCACATAGAAGTGAACAATGTGACCTGATCAAGAACCAGAGTGATTTCATGTGCAATACTTGTCAATCCGAGTGCAAAATGTGCAAATATACATATAGTGAGAAATAAAGAAATATATATGAAGAGTTTGGTTCCAAAACGCGATAAAAAAATGTCGGGTTTTGTATCAAAATCAGTATTGTATCAGGTCGGTATAGAAAAGTCACTTTTTAATTTTACGCAAAATGCGATATCCGCCGTGTTTTCTCCCCTTTTTTTTCAAAACCATACGCCAGTCTCACTTCTCTGCAGAATGCGATATATCTGCTCAACCAATCACAGCACACCATTCCACACATTGTAAACAGTAATGGCTCTGAATACAGTTGGCTCCTAGTTTCGCTGATCTACTTTGTGTCCAACAAACAAACACAAAAATGAATCATTTTGACGGTATTAATGAACCTGTGCGGGTTTCTGCGGCGGGGAAGAAACGTAAGACATCGAAATCGAATCATTTACGTGAGGAGATTAAAAAGACGAGGCACTAATTTATAGCATTAAAAAGATGACCCGTTGAATTCATCTTAGGAGCGATGACTGATTGAATGTATTTTTAGTCCAGTGCCTGTATGTAAGATTAGTATTGTATTGAGTTCAGAGGCTGTCATATGTGGATCAACTCATTTTGTTGTGTATTTTCAACAGTCTCAATATGAAAAATAACTTTTATATTGATTCAATGGATTTATTGCATTTTGAAAAAATTTTTTTATGGATTTATTGCATAAAAAATGATCAGTTTTTATAATAAATCTTTTAAAATCAAAATCTGGATTTGAATTTTTTGTTACTAGAACCTAAAGATGCTATGTGAAACTTTGAAACAGAAAATAGTGGTTTTCATCTTGCCACTTTCTTTGTAAAGAAAACACATTTTTACTCAAATTAATCCAAATGGATTTATAGCGTTTTGGAACCAAACTCTTCATATACACAGGTTCTAAATTGTTTGCAACAAACTGGTCCAATTCAAACAATAGCCGGGTTTCCATCACCCTGGTTTTATGCGCATTTTGAAGTTTCGCATCAGAAACGAGTGATGAAACAAAAACTGTGAATTTGCAAAAAAAAAGGTCTTTACGCTCGGTTGAGGTGTTTTTTCTTTTTTGCGAAAAGGTTCATGTGAATAACGGGAGATGGAAACGCATTTGCCGAATAAATTCCTCCAAAAAGCCATGTACTGCACTATGAGACGGCGTAACCTGACTAACCAGAGTACTGATCTTGAAACACAGCATCTGAAATGTTGTTATGGTCATTATTAAATGCCTGAGCAAAGTCGTCAAAGTGTTTCTGTAATTGCCTCCCAGAACTGTCACGACTGCGTTTCCCAAACAGCAGGCATCCACAAAAGCACCGCATTTACTGTGTTTTGTCTGCTTGTGCAAGTAATTATTATATATGAATATTCATTGGTTTCTCTTCTCTTCTCAGGAAGTGACGGCTGACTAGTTGGATGGAAACGGTGCTTATTCGCAAATGTTTATGTGATATTCCAATTTTGGGCATAAGCTAAATTCGCAACTTTGGATGGAAACCCAGCTATTGTCTTCTTACTCTTCTGGAGTGGATTAGGAAATTTGAAGGAGTTCACGGGTTTGTTTCATTCTCTAGAAATGCGGAAGTAAACTACAGAAGGGGTAAACTTCAATGGAAGCATATGGGAAGGCAGAGCAAAGTTTTGAATTCCCATTTGCTTTGACAGTAAAAGGAAAAACTCCACTACTTCATTCACATGACTTACAAAAAAGTGTGATGAATTACAGCACCAAGAGAAAAGACAGATCATTTAAACTGAACAGGTTTGGAGAGAGCATGAATGAAAGTCAAATATGATTATTTTAAATAATGCCGCTCTACTTTCACAATGCATGATTTGATTGTTAAACATAAGAGAAAGTGATTTGTGTCACCTTTATTCTTACGAATCGTAAAATTATTAACATTGTAATTATAATGAAATAAATTCTGCAGAGGGTTAAAATTACTAACAATGAATATACACAAAGTTACGTGATGACCCATAATGGCCAAAACCATCATTAAATACAACTCGGATGTAAATTTCATGTAAACTAAAATTAAGTTTGAAAAGTTACTTATTAAGCACGCTGAACTATGATCTAAATACAGTATGCTATATGTGATGTCACAGGATGATATCGTATTCAGTCATTCATAATTTGTTGCTCAATTACATATAGAATATAAAAATATATAATACAATATGAGACTATATGAGCTGAATTGATGCTGCTATAAAACGATTTCCTCTATTAGTTGAAGCTGACATTGTGAGGTGTTATGAAATTGAACAAATTCGAAAGCTAAACTAGTTTGCTTTAAAACAAATGCTGAAATCAAGCAAACAAATTTATAATCCATGTGAGCGAGCAAACAAGCGTTGCTGGAAGAGTTATGGGATCAATTCATTTCTGACCCACAGCAGCCAATAAACAAATGTAAATCCTCCCAGCTGGAACGAAGGGGGAACAGGAAATGCAGACGAGAAGAGAATGGAGGAAGAGAAATTTGGACTCACCAGCTCTACTCGAGGTCCCAGTCCCTCCAGGATCCGGTGAGCTTCCTCTGCCTTTTTCTGTTCAAAACACACATGCAATGGCACATGTCAGCAGCACATCACCACAGCAACAAATCTCACGCTCTCTACAGCGCACACACATAAACAACTGTGTAAGGGATGTACTAATAATAGAGCCCTTAATAGAAGACACTTGCTGCCCTGTACCATATAACTCTCTCATCCTCGCTTTGTGAAAGAGAGAGAGAGTGAGTGAGAGTAAGAGAAAAAAAAGCACAAAGAGAGAGAAGAAAGAGAGAAGATCGCATGGGAGTTAATACAATCAGAGAAAATAAAGACAAATTGATTACATTCACTGCTGAAAGACAAAATGACACAAAAAAGAGCCCAAAAAGGAACATCGTGACAAAAAAGGCTGTACTTCTTCTTTCACATGGCCAGACTTTCTCTCTTATAATAGGATTTTTAACCTGTTACTTTGGATGGAGTGAAAACTTTTAACTGCTCAATAATGCAGCTATAATTTCCATGCAACGGCCACTTAATAGCTCTCTGGATTACTGGATTCTGATTGGTCAAATTTTGCTAAACTGAGCAATTAACCATTGCTAGGCAACCAATTTTCATCTATTTTTACACAGGTTTTTTCACACATAATAAATAAATAGTAAAATAATTTCATTCATTTCACGTCAATTAGGGCTGTCAAATTTGCATCCAGTATTATGCCTTATGCATAATATATGTCTGTGTACTGTGCATGTTAATTTTGTATTTATAAAAACATACACGTATATACTTAATATAAAAATATATATATTTATATAGAATTTAAATTATTGGTAAATATAAATAAATACAATGTGTAAATATTTCCTCTATATGTATACATGTATGTGCATGTGTTTATAAAAACAAAATAAATATGCGCAGTACACAGTGATATATAAAACGTAAACATAAACTTGTATTCTGGATGCAATTAATCGCAATTAATCATTTGACAGCCCTAATGTCAATTTATCTATTTATTTGGAAATTCAAGACAATAAAACATGCAAGAGTACCACCCACATTCACATTTTTATATGAGAACAGTCAACGACGGTCAAAAGCCAACCGGTCATTATGCAAACAAAACCGTGATTTACATACAGAAATCTTAAAAGAAAGTGTCAAGTTAAGGTCACGTAAACCTAAATAAAAACGTTTGTACAATGGAGAACATGTGCTTTCTAAAAGGCAATTTCCTCTTCCACAATAACCGGCCCTTCAATTAAACTACCTTCTTCATTCTATCTGTTCCTTGGATTTCTGCGTGTCTAGTGCTTCCTGGAATAGGGCAGGACGTATGAGTGCTCTCTGGCAATAGCGCTGCATGAGAGGCCTTAATGGATTAAGAGATGGAGGGTGTGATTAAAAGATCACGGCAGGACAGAAGTCAGAACCATCTGACGCAGGAAATAAACGTACAGGCCTAGACTTCATTCAGGGTATGGTAAAAAAAACTGCAGTGGAGATACAAACGGTGTTTTGAACCGTCCTGATAAATATGGTCTGGTAGTCAAGAACTGGTTGAAAGTGTGAACGTGAGTGTATGTGACACAATGAGACACTAGATAACACAACAGAGGGAGGTGTCTGTTATATGACATTGATGTGATCACTGTTGCTGCTAAATGCAAGAACCATGAAATATCCACCTTTGTGCCACTTCGCTGCTTAAATTATTGAAATTACTTTCAAATGGTACTATTCTCAAACTTTATGACTCATCTGTGCAAGATAAGAGATACAAAAGATACAAGATAGTCTGATGATTTGACAATTTATTCTAAAATAAAGAATGCATATACTCCGGGGGCCCAAAGAGTTCCGTGAATAGAATCTGATTACAGCAAAAAATTAAAATCTAAAAATTGTGACAGAACATACTCAAAAGTCATTTAAAGAACTTCATAGTGACGAAAAAACTATCATTTTCTGATCCCACTGGATCTTAGTTTTTTTACCACAATATAACATGGACAGCTAAAAACAACTCAACATTAAAATTCAAGTCAAGAGCCCAACTAAATCAAACACTGATCACAATAATGGGGATTTGTTGAAATTTCAACGTTTTTCAACATTAATTGCGGGTGCAAAAGTGATATTGATTCAATGCAGTTAACATTGACAAATCAATTATTTTTTAACATTGATTCAATGGTTGCTTGCTATCTGGGTTACTAATGGAAACTTGACTTGCCAACTTAAAATGATATGTAAATTCAACTAAACCTGTTTAGTTTCGACCTGTGTAAAAACTAAAATAGTTTAGTGCAATGGGTTTCCACGCAAATTTCTAGTACAGTCAACAATTTGGGTTAAGAGTGTAAATGTGGACATAGAAACACTACTGCTACTCAAACAAAGAGGGGACGAGTGAAGGGAAGTGACAACAAGACTATGAAAAGAAGCCAAAGGGGCTGGGGGGGTTGTTTTATATAAACCTTCTCAGTTTCTCCCCACTAGAGGGACCACCAACACCAGATATCAGTATCGTCATGACTGTCTGTCTTTCTATGGCTGCTTTCCAAATCTCTTACTAGTCCTGCTCTGCAGTGCGTTAAAATATATATTTTTCATATGGTACACTATTTGCACAGAATTTGCATCAAATGTGTGTACTTCTGCCCACAATCCTTAATGTCACCATGAAATCAAAGAGGAAAGTGTTTTGTACAGTGTTGCAGTGATTATTATAAATGATTTATCCGTGCACACCATTATTTTTTTTAATTCATTTGCACTTGTAATCTTTAATTAAAAACATTAAGCTCCACCCCCCACTCAACAACAACTCTTCAACACATGACATCAGAAACAAAAAAAGAGGAAAGACTATACTGACTGTCCAATGGCCAGGCATTTTTAGCCCTCCCCTTACAACAAATCAATTAAAAAGGAAGGGCAAAAAAAGCACCGCCCTACATTTTTTCTCATTTCAGAAGCCATTTCACTCCAATATACGTCACGATATGGAAAAGAAGTCAATCGCAACTTCCATTTCATGGTGACTTTAAAAAGTTGTCAGCATATTTTACCTACATTTTACCTACAGCCCGGAGCTCCACTACAGAAAGTCTTCGAGAAATTGCTTGGAATCATCACTTGGAATTGTGTAAGCTATATGGAATGATTCAGCACAACAGGCTGTGTTTCTGAGTCATGTGTGATGGGGTGGTTGAGTTCAATATCATTCGACTGCTGCACCTCATTACGTATTTAACAGCCCATTTCTCTCATTAAGATGTGACACATCTGCTCGACTTACCTGTTTCTGTCTCTATTCTAACAGCCTGTCTCAATGCTGCTGTTCATAGACTTCAAATATGTGCCTGCACAGAGCTTATTGCTGTTTTTAAATGATTATTCATATTTTATTCATATTATCGGACTCATTTTACATTTAACAATTCAGAGTTTTTGCCCATCTTGCCAATTGCTTTGATAGTCTAGCTCCACTTCGTTTCAGTTTAGCACTAGTTATCATCCGAGATGAGAAATCAGTATATGAAGAGTTCAGATGCAAAACCCTCTGTCAAAAATGAGAAGTAGATGTTGAGTCAATGGTCTCCACATATATTACACGGTACTCAAATAATTTTGCTTTGAAACCCGCTAAATATCATTCTGGCAAGTCTGAAATATCTGGTATTGCTGAAAGTAAGTGTAGGAACCTGATAAAAATGCCCATGTAAATGAAAAGTCGAAACTCTTCATATATACAGCACATATAGTGGGAGTGTGTTTTATTCGTACCCTGTTTTCATCATAGATGATCTGGACAAGGCTGCGGTGTTTGGCTTCACTGGGTGGAGGGGAGACGTTACGCTCTGGTTCCTGGGGTTTTGCAGCCTCTTCCTCTAGCTGTCGCTAAAAAACAATAAAACACACACAATGTGAAAGACTTTCCCACCACCCATCCAAGAACTTGAGGGATATGAGAAGCAAATAAAATCGATACCAAATTAAGATCCTTAATGCGACCCTGCTAGAGTAAACATTGGACCCAACATAAATAGCCCTCCTGACTCTGCTCATGTTACGTGTGCTACTATTAATATTATTTCAACGTCAGAAAGCATTGCTAATAGCAACAAGCTCTCTGATTGGCTGAACAAGGCAACTTTATAGCCACAGATAAATGATCAACAATTTTACAGTTTACACACAGACGCAAACACAAACCTCATTTTAAATCTCTCTCTAAACACAGAGACCCCGGCCCCGACAGGGTCCCGAAAGAGGCCTCTTATACCAAACACTCATATGAAGCAGTTCTAGAACAGGATCAAGATTGTGTATATACGTGTGCGTGCACGAGTAAATAGAAAATAAACGACCCATCCCCGCTTCCCTCGCAGACAGACAAACACATGGTAATCCGATATTCTCACATCTCTCTCTTTACGTTAGCGTTTACCGCACCATTTAATTGCCCCAGATGTTTTAATGCTTGGATGAAACCTGAGGGGAGAGAAAAGAGATGACAGGGTGTGTTAACTCACTGAAAAGAGATGCCAAAGCTTTCAGAGGAAAGCTGTGTGGGGTTGAGGGGCAGATGAGGAGAGGTTCGTTTTTCTTGCTAGCGTGACTGTACTTATACAATCAATCAGATTTCAAACCGTTCTCCGCACCCCCACAATGGCCCGGCCCATGGAGCGCAGGTGGCTTCGATTTATTGAGCTGCGGGTTTGGACACGGTCCAAAATTTGTGGGGAGGGGGCCTGTTTTACAAGTAGATGGGGGTCTGCCTGTAATTTTGTTTCAATGTCCCCAATAAGTAAATAAAACCTGAGATGTTCTACAGTTACCCTTTATACACTTACTATGGACAAGTCCATGTGTGTATGTATGTAAAAATAATACAGCTTAAGAAAACTGACCTACAATTATACTGCTGTGTTAACACTTACATCACAGTTCATGTGAAAGCATGCCATATAAGAAGAGAGCGGCCGAGAGGAGTATGGAGATAAAGTGGAAACAGTGGAAGTGTCTGCAGTCATGTGGCCGGCTGAGGCTAGAACCACACAGCAATCACAACTCTGCACACGACTGTTACTGTAGATCCAAAAGTGTCCAGATTACATAATGCTAACTGAACTTTGGATAATAGCCACCCTGAAAGCTGTACTTATAAAGTCTTTCTTCTCAATAAAAAGCTTTGTGTGAACTGTCTAGGTTGTAATGTTACCTGTTTTTTACGCAGTTTACAGATCTGCTGCTCCACCATGGTGATTTCCCGGTCCACGCGGTCCATGTTCTGGATCAGCTCTTCTTTGGAGAAACGGGTGGGAACCAGGTCCAGATCGGGCTCCATGGGTACCGGGCTCACAGGAGAGACGGGCTCGATTTTTCCAATGGAACTGCTGCTGCTGTGCTCCTGCACAAACACAAAAGAGCATTTGGTCACATCGATGAACTGAAGACAACTTTTCTATTCAGAAGAACATGGCACATGTAATATTATTTTCTCACTATTCACCCGTTCAATGCAATTCAATGGGATGTTGTCACATTTTATTGTTGTACCACAGACAGTGCAGCAGAACTAGTTACATGCCAAAGTTTAATACTTATGGTTAAGGGTTTGTTGAAACATGAGCAACAGTATTTGCGCTACTTGCCATAACAAGCACCACTAATTAAATACCGTGTATCACAGGCAGTTTTTGCCAATCTCATATTCATCTTGAGTGCCTATAGAGTAGTATTGCATACGTCGTGTCTTCGAAGAGTATTTAGTTTGATCATATTTATAAAAGAGAGATACAGCTGTACGATTATTTCCTGAAAAACACGAGCTGCTAGAGGTGGGACTAGTGGAGAGAGTGGGATGGAACTACAGCACGAGCTCACAACACATCATTCCTTCGTGTTTTGTACATAATGCACGTATACGCCGATTGCCAACAAAACACAGACGTATGACTTAGTTTGACTTACCGCGTGCAGTTCATGTCCAGGATCTTTCAAGTGTATCAAGTACAGAAATACTACGTCATACGTCCAACTCGTTTTTTAACAAGTTGACCATGTTAAGCATGAGAAGCCAGCACGTTCAACAGTGTCAGAATGCATGACATAGCATGATAGCTCAAGGACGTTTTTAGTTCTTGGACGAAGATGCAACAAACACATTCTTCTCTCATTTCAAACCTATTAAAAATACATATTTAAACGATGGTAACACAGTAGTACACAGGGCTCGACATAAAGGACTGCCCAATGGCCCGGGGACAGCATGGGACATCCTCTGGCCAGTTGAGAGAACTGTCACTTGCCCGATCGGGCCAGTGCTGTATCGTCCTGGGAAATTTATAATTTGTACGTTTTTAAGACTTACCATTTAAATATTCCCAAGAAGATGCAAAAGAGGACTGTATTCGGTTCTCACGTGTTGTTTGAGATATGCGCGTGGCCGGAATGCCGCATCAGACAACAGGCAAAATACAGACATAGCGACACAAAATTATGCCAATATTACCAAGTATCCTTGTAAAAAGTAATCAATTATGTCTTACGGGAACAAAACGCATGTGGAAACAAAACACGTGTGTTACATTACATTAGATCTGTGCATCTCTTAAAGCATAATAAACGTCTCAGTTTTGTTCATCAAACAACAAAGACAAAAACCCTCACTGCTCTTCGCTGATTAAATTATAACTTTAGTAAGGTTAAATCCATATTATATTTAATACAGTGAAGACTATGAAGTATTTACATTATTTACATAAACCTAAAACACCTGAAATGCACATTTGTGTGTTTGCTTTATTACATTTATCTGTGCTACTGCACATACTTTGATTACTTGATCTTATTTGATTACTCACTGATTAGTTGTCTTCAAAACTTTGAGTTATAGGCTAATAGTTTTTATGGTATCACACCCTTATTTATTAAGATTACATAGGTAAAAAAATAATAATAACTAGATAATATTTCATACATTTTGTGGAAGGGCCAGTAAAAATTGGAATCACTTGCCCGACCGGGCCAGCAGAAAAAATCCTTAGCGTTGAGCCCTGGTACAGCCTGAAAGCTGTGTAGTGGTAAAACTTCCCTTCACCTCTTATAATAAAGTGATGAATGTACATAAAGCAGATCAGTAATTGATACTAGTGGAAAAACAGCTTGTTTAAAGTGTGGAAAAGAGCTCAGAGCTTTGGGTTCACTCTCACATGAAGAGAATGTTACGTAAGGGGAGTGAGTGCCTGCTATTCTCTGCCCATGTAGACCATAACCACCAGGGGTGTAACGGTTCAAATTACTCACGGTTCTGTTTGTGTCACAGTTTTAGGGTCATGGTTTCGGTTCGGTTGGTGCTATGTTCAGGGAAAAGGGACTACTGACAAATAAAAATAAGAACAAATAATCAAGCTGGAAGTAACAGCACCAATAAAACAACAGAGCAAATCAGAAAATAAAATAAGATACTGTATATATACCTTTTAAGGTAGAAATGGATTAAAGTAATCAAATAAAACATAACATTGCATATGTACAAATTAAATAAAGATGAATCATAATTGAAGTTACAGAAGCTATTGAGTCACAAGCAGTGAATTATTTCCTTGACTTTTAACAGACAGCAGGAATATGCTGCTGTCGCTTTAAGAGGAATGAAACCGATCCAGTACACTGATACTGTACACATGCGTTGTTTTTCACTTAAGACATAACCTACTATGTTTGTTAAGATACTCGACAAGAGGGGATGTTGACCTACTTCGTGTGTGAATTTGTCCGTTTAAGCGCTTCAAAGACAACTTAATATTTGCGCCATGTCTGAGACTTTCCTTATGCGCGCTTCGGATCTTCTCACAGCGCGCAAGCGAGTTTTCTTGTGCATCATCTTGCACTTAAATGTTTAAATTGGCAAGGCTTAAATGAGTGTAGTTTAAATAGCAAAATGTGTTGTGTTCAGGTCTCACCTGCACCCGGGTGATGAAAGCATAAATGACTGGTCATATTACAGCATATGTCAAATTTGTAGGGCTGCAACTAACGATTATTTTAATTGTCGACTAATCTACAGATTATTTTTCGATTCGTCGACTAATCTACCGATTTTTTTTTTTTAATCTAATAAAGATTTTTTGGATTACTTTATTAATCCTTTGGCAAACTTTGCAAATAAACAATAAGTTCTACTATTTTCTTACATTATAAAGCAAATCATACTTTTTACTCCACTACATTTTATAAATAAATATTGTTGTTTTAACATTTTAATCCGTGTTTACATTAAAATCACTATCTTCTTTTAATTAAGTAGTTTTAATTTTAAAAGTAAAAAAAGACTGATTTTTTTATGTACTTACTGTATTAAAGGTAAAAAAATGAAATAAACTTAGCTCTGTATACTGTGGTAGGCTATATGAGACCAGTTTTTTTATTGCACTTATGATTTTTGTTGTCCTTATGTTGTTCCAATTGCTTCCATTGTTTCCCTCATCTGTAGGTCGCTTTGGATAAAAGCGTCTGCTAAATGACTAAATGTAAAAACATTAAAAAATGTGTTTATGAAATAATAGAGCATGATATACAGGTGCTGGTCTAATTTTGACCAACTTTATGGAGATGCACATTTCATTTTCCAACAGGACTTGGCACCTGCACACAGTGCCAAAGCTACCAGTACCTGGTTTAAGGACCATGGTATCCCTGTTCTTAATTGGCCAGCAAAAAAAAAAATTGGTTAAAGCGAGCCCGCGCACCTTGAACTCAGAATGATGCGCTTAATGCATTCGCTTTGTTATTTACAGTTATGAGCATCCGGGACGCACAATGATGCGCTTAAAGCACCTACTCCTTCTGAAGTCCCGGGGATCATTTTGCTCCCCAAAGTAAATAATAGTTAGAACACAATGAGAAGAGATGATATGTTACATGTTTAACACATAGTGCGTTGCATCAATCCAACAGTTTACAGTTAAATCAGAGGTTTAAAAAGAGTTATTTCGTATGAAGACGCAAAATATTCAGACCGCTTCCAGTGCTTCTAATAAGCTAAGATACACTCAACGAGTAACGTTAACTCACAGTCTCTAGCAAAATACATTTTAAACAAAACCATAGACTATCATCTTGTCATTATGAAGAATAATGAAAACATTGGAACATCTTGGAAAGAGTAGCGTCCTGACCGTCACCGTACACACGCATGCTGACTGGAGATTGACAGACAGCACCAGCGGAGGTCAGAGTTTCTTCATTATGCTAGATTGGTTTATTCCTCGCATAAAGCTATCGAATGACACAAAAAGTGCATTGGTGGTTTCATGATAGTTAGTCCTTTTATAAGCTTAAGAGTAATTTAAGCAGGGTCACAATCTGCAAAGGTTCACATACACTAACTTACACTAGTACAATAGCGTTAATGTAAATCATTCATGTAAAGCGTAGTTTTACATTACAAAAAAGTAAATTAGAAAAAAGTAATTTATTATGAAAGTCTACATCTACGTTCCCCTCTCCGTCTGTTTGTGATTGCGTGCCATGCTGTGAAGATCGCATTTCGGGGGTAACTTAACGTTAGGGGGGATTCCTCCGTCCATTCACTAACTTACTGCGTCCGAGGTTCTCGATCGCTGTTTGTCGGGTGTATTATACTTCTGCTGATTAACTTACACATGCCCGGGAACAGAAACTGCTATTACAGCAGATAAACGTAAATAATACGATGCGTCGACGCATTTCATGCACGTCGTTGCAGCACTACAAATTTGTCTATGTTATTTGATTTGTTGTAGATATTAAATGTGTATCCATCGACAAACATACCTTAGCTGAACTTTGTCAGTCTGTTTTACGCATTATAATTTCTAACGAACCATATTATAAATGCGTCGTCAGATTTAAGATGTGCCGAACCGTTGGTTGAGAACCGTGCAGTTCAATTTTTTACAGAGAACCGTTACACCCCTAATTAGAGCTGCACGATTCTGGATAAATTGAGAATCACGATTCTTTTGTTTCAAATCGAGATTGCGATTCTTTTACGATTCTGAATGATGACTAAAAGTAATACATAATTTACTAGAGGTTCTGACAAAAAATGTTTATTTAGGTATGTAATACCTAATTATGTAATAATTTTATGGTTAACCTACAGTAGTTATAGTGAGAAATGTTTAACCACAAATTCCATAAGTAAACTAAAGTGTTTTTTTTTTACTTTAAATGCAAAAGTTTAACTTCCTAAAAAGTATTAATGCATTGAGTTAACGTGTATATGAAATATTTCTCAGTAAAAAAATTCATAAGGTGACACTTGCAATTAAAGGTCTTGCCTGATATCTACAGACTGCTTGAAGGGGTCTTTAAAGAGAGACACTACTGATAAACAAAACAACGCAGTATTCTCACCTGTAGACACTTTAAAATAACTTTGGCAACTTGATGAAAAGCTCTAATAGCGCAGCTTCTCTATTAGCGTAAATACACTGATAAACGCCACACACTCTGATGACGTGTTTTACCGCAATGACGGATATAAACACGCACTCGGATTTGTCAGCGCTACAGCAATCGATAGTTTCGTTTCAAACCTGTCTAGTTAAGATGTGAAGCATATTCAGAACAATGTAAGAAAGACACTCATAAGAGCAGTTTTGTTGTCAGGCTGTAACGTTATTTACTTTATATGTTGGTCTGTTGTTTGGTGTGAGATTAATTTGGGCAGCGTAGGAGCTTGTAAACGCGTCTCATACGTGTGAGTTGGCAACTCTCTGCTTTAATCCCAATACTTCTGTGATCATTGGACACAGAAATAATGATAGTGTGTGGTTGAAAAGACTGTGACGTCATTACATACCTTATGATAATAATGCTATCTCTGCTTCTGCGGCAGCACCAGCACATATTGAAGCGTTATGATTTTAGTCCGAGGTAAATTAGACACGATAATCGTTGATTTTCATTAATGAAATCGCGTGGGTGTTTGAATCGAGATCGCGATCTTTTAACGGTTAATCGTGCAGCTCTACCCCTAATAACCACACACCAATACAGTGAGAGAGAGAGTGAGAGAGCGAGAGAGAGAGAGAGAGAGCGAGAGAGAGAGTGAGAGTGAGAGAGTGAGGGAGAGAGAGAGAGAGAGAGAGAGAGAGAGAGAGAGAGAGAGCGAGAGAGAGAGAGAGAGAGAGAGAGAGAGAGAGAGCAATCATCCAAGGACACCCTGAGAGGGCTGGTAATGTTCAAAACACATTCCGAGAGGCATTCCAAACTTCAGGCGGAATTTAACACTTGAAAGAAGATTTCACAGAGGAGTCAAGTTAGGACTCAAAGCCATATATACACACACACACACACAATCTTGAATGAAGTGCCTTGTTAAACCCACACAATTACTTTCAAGGACAAGCACTCTGATCCTGCCAAGTCTCGGTAACAAGAACCACCACGAATAATAAATGTGTGTGTGTGTGTGTGCGTGCGTGCGTGCGTGCGTGCGTGCGTGCGCGTGTGTGTGTGCGCGCACCAACCCAATGGGGACTCGTGTCACTGTGGGGACCAAAATTGGGGTCCCCATGGGCAAAAAAGCTTATAAATTGTACAGAACAATATATTTTTTAATCTAAAAATGCAAAAAGTTTGCTATGATCTTTAGGTTTAGGGATAGGGGATAAAATATACCGTTTGTACAGTATACAACTCATTACGCCTATGGACTGTCCCCACGGAGATAATAAACCAGACATGTGTGTGTGTGTGTGTGTGTAATGGTGTGTGGTTGTGGGTGTTTGTAGTGTGATGTGCGCACAGAGCACCGCGCGCCGTGTCGTTGGGTGGCAGCGCGCTGCTGTTGGATGTTGGTGTGTGATTGCCCGTGCGCGCGGCTTTGTGTAACATGTGTGGTGTGCGTATGTGCCGCGTGTATGTGTTGTGGTGTGTGTGTGTGTGTGTGTGTGTGTGTGTGTGTGAGTGCATGTCAGTCCAAACTCTTATATAAGCACAAACGTGGGTGCTAAGACATGCATATGCACTGGAGTAACCTTTGTACAAACAGATAGCAGGTGCCAACACACACACACACACACACACACACAGAAAACAGGGTTAATGTGGGTCAAAAGTGTGGTGTGTGTGTATGTGGGTTAAAGTGTAGAGTTCGATTATTTATCCGCCTATAAAGTGCTGTTCAGACACATTTAAAGTGTACCACTGTCAATGACACTGAATAGTGTTTGACTGACGGACAGAGGTCTTTGATTCATTCTTCAAACAGACTATGAGTCGCTCTATCAGATGGAAAAACTCACTGCGTCCTTTAGAGCATGAGTAAGCGTTTATGCATGAAAGGACTTCTTTAAAACGCACACTTCAAAACACACGCGATTGTAATAGTCTTGCAATAGTCTTGCGTCTAATGACGCAAATTTATTCATTATGTGGCATTATTGTGTACAATTCTTTTTTCTTTAAATCTAATATGTCGTGAGGTTTGTGTGTGGGTTAGATTTGGAAATTGGATCAGGAAAGAAAATATCATGTGTGGGTTGGGATTTTGACTGTATAGGGTGTTATGCTGACATTTCCGACACATCTCTCTATGTGAAAGCTTTCAGCTGCCATGACAACCCACCACTGTGGCCATATGAGAAAACATGTCCAATTTCATGCATTGTGTAAAATCTCATCGCTTTGATTCTGGTATGAATGTGAATAATCCATAAAACGCTACAACGCTTCAACAGGTCCTCACAGATTTTAGAGGGCAACACTGTTATTTTAGTGATCTTCTGAACCTGATCTGGGGAGCAGAATATCATATACATATCATAAAACAGGGCAAAAGAGCACAAAAGTGCAATTTCAAAAAAGCGCCGTGGTAGTGGAAATGTCTGTGGGTGATAAATAACAAGGCACACATTAAAAAACACAGGTGCTATATCTCATTCCCATAATGACCAGTGCAATCTACCAAGAGCAGCGCAAATTAGCACAGGGTTTAAAACATGCTTATTTTGGGCGTTAAATAAATCCGCAGATACCAGTACAATGACGCGGGCAAACCTTTGTAAATCACTTTCCTTGATTCATTTAAATACTCTCTCCCCATAAAGTTTGTGTCTGAAGAGGAAAGTCCTACAACTGCATATGCAATAAGGTTAGTCGCAAAAACAGCTGTCCACACATTTTCAGCTCTAATTTTCACTGCGTGTCTTTGGTAAATACTGAAGTTTGTTTTTTTATGGCAAAAGAGGCGTTTGCGCTGCTTCAAGCTGTAAGTAAATCTGGCCCTTGGTCTAGTAAACCACCCAACAGTAGCTAAAATAGCCTAGAACATTCTAGCAATCGCACAGCAACATTCTGCCAACCATCGACAACCCATTGGCTTCTCTCACTTTCTCACATTCTTCGGAAAATATAAAACCTTCTCATCGTCCCAGCATTGGTATTACACTGGCATGTCCGATGGACATTAAAGAAATCTGAAGAACATGAAAAATCCAATTCCGTGTTCTGACTCACAAACACAATTATGAATCACGGGCCGCCAAGGCTGCTGGTTACATGAGACATCTGACACCCCGAGCTATAACAAGCCATTATACACAGACGTGCTGGTTCACACCTGTCAGAGTTCTGCAGGTATGCTGCAAATTACACACGCTGCCCATAAATCCTCAGATACCAGTACAACAGGGCAGCTAATGCACGTCTGTGTGTGTGTTTGTATATGCGTCTCTCTCTTCTCCACATTGACCTTTACCTCCCGGAGTCCCCTGCTTTCAGCTTTCCCGGTTTCACAAGTGTCATTGAATATGACAGCTCTAACATAAAAAGGAGGGTGAGATTTCCTCCTTCTACTTCACAGTGTTCTCTAAACTTCCCTGTCTGTGCATCTCACCGAAACAATTCCTCACGCAAAGATTCTCAACCGCTCGACTGTTACATCTAGGTCAGCTCCATTACTAATTAATTACTGTTGCACAATAGCTTCCACCTACACACACACACACACACACACACACACAAACCTCTCCCTCCTAGCCTCAAATTGTCATGACTGCTAAAAATACACAAACGCTTCAGGAGGAGGGAGTCATAACAACACAGCACAACAACTCTGTGACATTAAAGTTCTGTTGAGGTTAGAACCGGCTCACGGTGAATCATTATATCTCTATGCATTTGGCAGAAGCTTTAATCCAAAGAGACATATGGTGCATTCAAGCTAGTTTTTTATCAGTATGCGGGTTCCCTGATCCAACTATTGGATGATTTTTCGAGATTGTGTGAAATATATTACTTCAGCAATTACTTTTTAAAATGAAGCTGAAGTTACATTTATAGCTCATACAAAAGCTTTAACCATAAGAACATAAGTCTCCTGCCATGAATCTTCTATCAATCTGATGTATTGTAAATGCTGTTCTGTCCACAAGGCTAGACTGCTCCCACAGCCAGGATTCACTGCAAATACCAGTAAATCTTCTGCTAACAACTTGTCTATTCCTGTACGGTTTGACTCATTTCCTGTGTCCTCATAGTTCCTGCGATGAAGAGAACACTGTGAGTCTCTCCAGCACTTAATAAACACTCGATATTAGCAGTGTGATGCACACTTGGCAAACCTGATACAGTCTGGTGACACCTACGGTTGTGAAATAACAGAAATGGATCTCACATTGTATGAGGCAGCACAGAGTGGGTGCATATACTCCACCCTCACACACAAACACACACAGTCGCACACACAAACACACACACCCTCACAGAGCCCCTGACCTAGAAAACTGAGTTCCTAAGAAGTTGCGGAGGCACATGAGTTATTCCAAACATCTGCCTGTGCCGTTTACCGTTACACCACATACGCATTCATTCCCTCTTTCTCTCCCTCACACAGACACACACACACACACACACACACACACACACATCCTAACAAATAAAGCCACAGATGCAAAGTAAGAGTCTGTAGCAGTGTTTCCTCTAGGTTTACGGCTTTGGAGGGGGCTGCGGTCTCTATATTTTTTTGCGGTGGAGGTTCGGACAATACTTTTTTTAATAAATAATGTTAAATCAATCAATCTAATGTTTTATCAGGCCATTTACTTTATATTCTATATAGCCACAGTCTGTATGAAACATAGAAGGTCTGGTAACTGAGAAAATGTGTTGTAGGCTCTGGTGCTGAAGCGAAGTCCCAGTGGTCTATTTTAATATAAAAAACTACTGCTAAAATGAAGTGCGTTTGGCGCTAAATAAAGATATTAGAGGATATAGCGTCAAAATATAATCAACATAAATGTCCATGAGTGCACGTGTGTACATCTCAGTTATTTAGACGCGCCTCTCAATTTAAACCACAGAAATGTTTTTTTTAATGGTTCATTGTGTCTTGCGGTCCGGATGGAACGAAGGATAAGCTGGGTGAAAACCTGTCATCCGGTGGTAACTGGACTGTTGCTTGTCAGGGGCAGAGCATGCGTATTTTCACCACCCTTTAAAAACGCATTCTTTTGCTTACCTGTGTATGTGCGCGCATGTGTATGTGTGTGTGTGTGTGTGTGTGTGTGCGTGCGCTTCGGGTCGGAACTCGATACAGAGAGCAGAGGAGAATTGTAAAGGTGCGACCACGTAGAAACAGAAATGACATGCTGCCATGTAAATACGATAAATAACATAATGCTATTTAGTTTGTTTAGTAGAACAAGGTATAGACATGTTATATAGGAAAGGTAACCTTAAATGACTTCTCTTGTGACCTAACGCTACATAAAAAATTTAATTAACTTGACCTTCAAGAGGGGCGGGAGGTGCCGTTGGAGGGGCAGGGCGCCCCCCTAAGGTAATGGTAGGGGAAACACTGAGGTTGTGGTATGCCTAACACATCTCAGAATATTTAAGACATGTACAATCCACATTGCATCTACACACAGTGTGTTCCCAGTGCTGTGGTAAATGGCCGTGCTGGCTGGCGTGATGAAAACGCCGGCCAATAGAAACAGACAGGCTGATTTACAAGGCCAATATGGACTAAGTGATAACCTGCTGAACAGACTTATTATCGCTCTTCTCTACAGTCGGATTAATCTATATAAACCATGCAGCATGCTTACCAGCCTAATCCAGCTAGAATCGCAAAGAATAAGTCTGAGCCAGTTAAAGCTCGCCGTCTGCCATAATGAACTTTAGTCTTATAGCTAGTTATACCGCAAGACTTCACAATAACAGCAGTTCTGTGTCAAGTCAATGACAAACACAAGGTTCATGTATGAAAAGCTCAAATCATTGTTGCCTGCCTACAACTGAATTGTTTCTGTATTTCCTTTAAACACAGCAAACTTGTGCTATATGTAGGTGTGAGGTGAAAAGAAATTTTCCGACATAATACGTCCACTGTGTTGTACTTTGACCTGTGGACATACACAATGAATAATGAATATTCTGATATTCTGCTTATTTGATGTATTGCATACTGTGCCAGGAAGTGTTTATGTTCAGACACAGGGAGCACAATTTTCATGTCTGGTTAATGCGAATGTAAATGCTGACCTTTGCCATTTCCTCAGCTCCGGTTACAGTGAGAGCCTGCCGATGAGTCTGATGACGAATAAGAGACTCCGCCCCGATTTCCAAGCGAGGCCTCTTCATTTCAGAGTAATCCACCTCTGAATGGCTGCTGTGCTCGTGCAGGTAAATGTGGTCGTATCGGATGTGGGGCTCTTGACCTCTGTAAAGAAGACGATGAAGAATTATGTGTAAATTAAAGAGAAGCAAGATTAAAACCTGAAATGCCTCACACAGCCGAATAACATCACAGTAATACATGACACTTCATTTGCCATTGAGAAAGTGAAATATGACACTAACATATATTATATTATAAAATATATAAACCAAATTAAAGTAAATTGAAGTACTGACACTATTACTAAACATAATTTAAGATACAGAAACACTCTCACCAAGAAAACGATAGGAACTCACTTTTGAGGAAACTTGTCAAGTAGTTGTCAAATATGTCCAAATGGTAATGTTCTAATCTACAGTAAACTTACAATTTATAGCTCTTATTAAATTACTGTAAATGTTAATGATATTACACAATTAAATCAAATGTAAATAAGGTTCATTGAATTTCCCTGTAAAATTCAAATTTTACTCAAAGCAAGTATTCAAACACCTAAAAGACACGATACAATGACCCGAATGACTGAGAACATTCATGGACATAATTACACAAAATTAACATAAACAAGTGCTACACTACCACACAGTACGGGTCAAATGAAACGCAGTATAATTACAAACGCCCATTAAAGTTGTCAACATGTGCAGTCTGGTTATGATCTCACCAATTATTTCACAAACCATCACCTAAGTACTGACTGCCCAGACATTAGAAGAGCGTAACCATGGTAACATTTGAGTGCTAGAGCTGCAACACTGCCGTGCTGCGCTTGGTACAAGAGTGAGCATTTTCACACCCGAGTGTGGCGGATAAAGAGGCCTTGATGCTCACTATGATGGTGGCGAGCAGGGTGTGTGATATAAGAGAAGATGATCTTCACACTAATACACACACTCATACGTCAAACACATAATCTCTTATTCATGTATTAGGTCAATCACACATTTATCCTTCCTGTCTTATATTGGCAGGATCAGTTAGCAATAATTGACTTGGTGGTACATTCATGTTTAAGTTTTGATATATAGCATATAGAGGTTGTGCCATTACTGCCATATAGTTGACATGTGGGGTCTGCGTCAAGAAGTCATCCAACAATAAAAATTGCTTTATTCACCCTAATGTCATTCCAAAATCTGTATCTGACTCTTTCTTATGTATAACACAAATAATATTTTGAGAAATGTCTTTGTGGTTTTGCATCCATATACAATGGAAGTCAATGGGGGCCCTCTTGTTGGGTTACCAATATTTTTCAGAATATCTTCTTTTGTGATCTACAGAAGAAAGTCATACAGGCTTAGAATGACATGAGGGTGAGTAAACGATGCCAGAATTTTCATTTTTGGGTGAACTGTCCCTTTGAATGTGTCGAATAGAGCTGATAGGATCACAGGTTTGTTGATTTGCTGAAGCACACAGAACTTGAATGACGTGCACTTCAGTTTTGTGGAAATCTTTCTGAGAAATTCTGTGTAGGCCTGCACATGATTTCAGTTGCTCTTGACCTATATGTGGCAAAGTATATGCATGACTTTAGTTTTGAATGATAACCTTTAATAACCAAATACTTGAAATTATACAATCTAGAGCACATCACACTCCTAAAGCATGTCAAACAAACCACACAGAGTCTGACTTCATTTAAAGACTTCACATGCAGGCCAAAACTTTTCCTAACCGGCCCAAAACTAAAGAAGTGTCACCCAAAGACTGTCAGGATCTGAGCGAAAGCGACTATTTTGTAACAATTCATAACAATGCGATGAAGATAGACGTGCTTTCATTTCCCACTCGTATCATCTCAACCGTGTGGACATCTCCATCACATTCTCCATCACTGCAGCGATAGACATGCCAAAACTACAATAGCTGATTCTGCACAATGAGTCATTTACATAAGGAAAACATTAACCTGTCGACTAGTTGACTACTTTTCTGGATGACTAGTTGACTAAAAAATAATTATGTGATGGTAATGCATTGTCACAGAGACTCAATGACTCAATGAGGGGGCAAAGAGCATGTACATGCTTTGATGGAAGCCCAAACGGGGCTGTGCTTTGTATGTTCACAGGTGGCTCACAGGCCACACGCACCTCCTTCCTGTAGCTCAGACATATGAGGGAAAACCCATACATACACATGCACTCAATAACCTTTAACAGCCACAGAGTGCCTCTCCCCCACTAAACCATATGTACACACACCCAAACACACAGTTTCACAGTCAAACAGACTGTCACTTCCTGTGCCAAAGTCAGGGATCAGACACATGTGACACACACATATGCATCAATATCCTTTAATGCACCATTGGACTGCACAGATAAGACACACAGTGTAGACTTTGTCTGTATTACATCTGTTAAGACATGCATGAATCTATGTATTTGTGTGCGCATATATAAATTAAACCCTAAATATGACCAAAACTGTTCCTGTCCGCAGAGAATAGGAAGAAATCTTAAATTCATCACACACACTACTTGGTTTAAATAAACAATCCACACAATGACGCTAATCACAAAACATGATCAATGCAAACAAATGCTTCCGTTCATGTGTGCCAGTTTCATAACACAAAAACATTGGAGAAAGTGGAGGAAGTTTAGAATGACATAAGACTACAGGCAATACAAGATTCTTTCGATGCTTCTAACCTGAACACATCAAACAACATTCCTCCTGAATCTTGGTTTTAAAGGTCTCCTCAGACGAGCACTTTCAACCAGTTGGTATGATTTATTAGGGTCTTCATGAAATGTCTGGAACATATTTTGCTTAAAAACACTCAACGGCTGTGTAAACAAAACCCTTCTTGCCTCGTCAAAAACAGCTATGCCTGCAGCAACCCGTTTTGGTGCATGTCTCTTTAACTGATAATGAGTTACAGTGAACCCCACTCCCCCTTCCTTCTGGCGTGTCAACACAACACACGTGTAGTACTGCCATGGCAATGGTTTAGCTAAATGATATTTCCTGAATTCCTCTGCGGTTAGTTTCGTCTTAAACGTCTCAAATCATTCGTCCGGAGACAAAAAAATCAGTCACAGCAAACAGCGCATCCTAATGCGCTTACATTGTGCGTGTATGCTGACCTAAAATCCACGGAATCCACTGCAGATCTCAGCGGAATTAGATGGATTTTAGCGCTTGTCATTGACAAGTTATAACATTACACACACAACGTGAGAGCTAGTTTGCTGTGACAGATTTTTAAGCCTAAACACAAATGATTTGAGACGTTTAAAACGAAACTAACCCCAGTGTTCGCCCCTGTTCATTAGCAAAACAAACAGTTTGCCGCAGCTAAACATATTAACGCACATAATGTATTAACATCCATACAGCTAAACTCCAAGTGTCCGTCTGCACTTATATACAGTAAGTTTAACACTGGCCTTGAATGTTCTATTTAGCCCGTGACTGACGTGGCTCCCTTCGCTATCATATGCTAACGTTATCCTCCTATATATACGGTACATTTACGTCAATTCAGACTGTTGATCAATATTACTTACATCGGCAGTTTTGTCTCGTTCAGTCGGTCTCAATCCCTCTTGAGGAACAACTTTGAAGCTAATCCTGCTTGTACTGTCCCAGGTAGAAAAAGCACTCCGGCTTGAAGTGATTCGCACAAACAAGCAGGTTTTTACTTATGGTTTCTGATGGATTTCCACTAAAAATAAAATAAATCCACTCCTGTCTCTTCCTAGGTTTGGACTCTGTGCAGCGACTACATTGCATGTTGTCCACGAACTTTGGCCATGGCATCACGTACACCGCTGTCACTTGTGAAAACAACAATGGCGGAGCTCGGTGGGTGGAACTGTGTAGATTAAGGGGCGGTAACATTATAATAAAATCCACTTTGGATGTCACAATCGGAGCGAAAACTGAACGGCTCGATTTCTCACATGCTTGCAGGGAAAGGCACACCAAAACAAACTTACCGAGTTCTTATTTTTCACGTTTTCTGGGTTGCTAGATGCACCGGGGACCCGATTATAGCACTTAAACACAGAAAAGGTGGGGGTTTCATCTGATGTCTCCTTTAAGAAAAACTACATTGAAATTATTTTATTGATATTGTCCAACTATATTGACAACCAGAAAAAACAATCAACATGGTGTTTGAAACGATACTTTATGTTATAGTAATTTCTGTAACGTTCCAGTATTATGTTACTAATGGCCAGTAGAATAAACTGTGGTAAAAACTGGAGACCTAAATATGATTGTACACCCTTCAAACAAGAGGTTCCCATCATACAACTGTTTCAGCAGACAGCCAACACTTTTCTTAGCTGAACAGAAATATGAAAGAAGCCGGGCATATTATGTCTGGAGTCATAGAGAGTGTCTGTGAAAGTGTGTTTGGGTCCCTGGTGCACTCGCTAGTGGAACTGATCTGAACCAGAGCAAAATGCCACACGTACAACAAAAAACAATCTGTGAGCAGCGAAGGGAAAAAAGACACAAAAACGCTTGAAGCACGCACATACAGCTAACCAAAATCCTCCACTTTCCACAGCCGCCTGACACTTACATAATCACATCATCACACTGCAGCTTTTACTCACGCTCTCTTACTCCGATTCTGTGAGTGGGCAAGATAATCTGATCTGCGGGCAGGATTTGTCATACAACATAAAGAGAGAGAGAAAGATTCTGAATCAAGGACACATGCATGCTTTTTGACCTTTGACCTTGTACTGCTGTCAATCTGTCTCTCTCCTTTTCACCCTCTATTGGATCTCTCTCTGTTTCACTTGAAGTTAGCAACCCTTCTTTTCTAAACAGCCAACCATAATATCCACTTTTGGGCCTAATGGGATCACATTTTTTGCGTTCCTGTGATTTAATTACATTTAAAAGGGTTAAATTTTCTAAATAAATTTGCAAATTACTTGCATACATTCTGGTTTTAATTCATTTTGAGAGAATAATTGGGGAATGATTGCAGAAATGTCTATGTGGTTTTGTGGTACCACAAAATTCATCTTCAAACGATGAATTTTTCAATAAAACACCATATTAGATAGCTTGGCATAATCTTACAGTAGTCCTATTTAATAAGAAAAAAACATCATATTTCTAAATATTATAATTAATTTGGGGAATCATGTGAGTAAAGTCAAATTCATGAAGTGTCAAGGTGGTGTACCCACCATTTAAGGAGCAGTTTTGTTAATATTATGCAAGACATAAGACAGGGAATGAAATCAAAGAGTGAAACTAACTGCTGCATGTAAAGGTTAGAAACTATTTTTTAAAATTGACATAATTTGACATTTTTAGGTTGTGTCAGGTATTCTGACACAGTGTCTACACCGGATGCGGCGCGATGCGACAAGAGACAATAAAACGCATTAGAACCCATTATAATTTTACATTTTGTCCACACCGGACGTTACGCAATGCGGCGCTACAATCCCATTAGAACAAGCCGTGTATCACGCCGCTGTGTAGACACGGTGTTAGGTATGCATGTCAAATGGTTTGACCCCAGGAATAGATTTATAGTTAATAGCTATTATAAAAATTAGTAATAACTTTGAAAATGTCATCTGACACATCAAGGCCATATGTGTTTACATATAAGTGTACATTTATATCTGTCAAATATGATTTTAAGTTGAAATCTCAAATAGTGTAACCGGTTACACCATTGGACTTCTATAAGAAACCTTTCTGTTAGTGGCCAACTTAGTCAAATATCACTAATTTATGATGCTAATTAAAGATGTAATATAAACTTAACTACTAGTTGGAACCATTTTCAAGTGTTCAGTGTTATATTTTTTGAGAAAGTGGTGCAATCCACAAAATCAGAATTAAAGATTTAAAAATCCAATATAAATTATGATCAATAAGAAAATTATGTTCCTTAACATTAGTAGAAATATTTAGCTTTAATGCATTTTCTATTACATTCATTTAAAATTTCAAGCAATATATAATATCATATCATATAATGTAATATATACATACATGATTTAATAATGTAGCAGAATGAAGTGGGTGTCTACATTTGAACATAAATTCAGCGCTTAAAGAAATGATTACATTTCTGATATTTATAATTAATACAATATAAGACTATGCATAAAGTTGTTGCTTTTGTTTTATTGCGCACCAAAAATATTCTTCTCACTTCATAAAATGAAGGATGAACCACTGTGGTCACATGGACTATTTTAATGTTGTCTTTACATTGAACTTTCCACACTTTGAGGGTCTGTTGCATTGCTGTCTATGTGGGGAGTCAGAAATCTCTCTTATATCATCAAACCTTTGAGGGTCTGTTGCATTGCTGTCTATGTGGGGAGTCAGAAATCTCTCTTATATCATCAAACCTATCTTAATTTGTGTTCTGAAGATGAAAAAAGGTTTTACGGTTGTGAAACAACTTGAGGATTAGTAATTCATGACAGAATTTTCATTGTAACCCTGAACTAACCCTTTAACTGTAGTTACATTACGAGACATGATGATTTCTTGTTATCAGATGTTTTTCTCAGCATTGAGAAAAATAAAACCACTTCAGCTTAACTTGTTGACCATCCTGCTTGATTTTCAGTATTAATGTATTCAACAAACAATGGCCTTGGTTGTAGAAGCAACATGGTCAACTGGTTTGTGTCAAGTGGCGTAACCAGTATTTTTCATATATAATTATATACAGGAAACGTTGTGTGTAATAAAAGAGAAGCATCTAGTTTAGCATATTAACATGGTTTCAGCCATTTTTGTATAATTTGTCAAAGATTATTTAGAAAACAAAGGTTTTTTCAGCACACGTCCCAATAAATGTTGCAAAAACCCACTAAAATGTATATTTAGAGATAATTTATCAAAATTCTCCTGTGATGGTTTTCCTGTGATATTTTCAAATAAATTATTTATTTTCATGAGTATGTTTACATTCCATCTAGGTGGTCTGTTTAATATTTCTCATTCTTTGCCAGGTACACCATTAGACATTTTCAGGTACCTTCAGTCTTAACTTTTATTTTAAAACAATGGTGCAAATGTTATTTGTAATTACACAAAATCAACATAAATACACTAAGTACATTTTAAAATATCTGATACATGCTTTTAAAACCAGTTTTTAATTTTATCATCTTGCCAACCTTGTTTTTTCACTGACCCAGGCGCACTTAAATCTAGAACGAAAAAAAAACGGAATTACTGTTGACCGAGTCACATGTGATTGCTATGACCAATTTTGCAAGTTTGTTTGTTTAAGCATTAAATTCTGCGATCGCAAAATCCAGCAGGGACTGTATTGCGAGTGTTTTGAGATGACAACATTCAGAACTAAGGAATCACAACATACCAGTATTTACAATAACCATGACAACAACTATGATTATTGACACTGTTTACACTACACATATGATAAAATCATAAATAATTTAAATTCCACATTCTGCCTCCTAAAACTCATATTCTGAGTACGATTCAATGGCCAAAAAAGACTCAAAACAACAAGATGAAATGGACAAATAGCATCACTTTCGGCCACGATAATAATGTTCTGAAATCCAATGGAACATTTTTTACTACATAAAACCATTCACTGATTTCAGGTTAAATTAAATTATTAAAATGAGTTGCGATGTGTTGAGACATTTTGTTTACTCAATTTAAAAAAGTTGAACAAAAACACTTTTTAATTTGCACAAACGTACATACACCTACCAAACACTTTAGTATTCAGTTAATCCTTCTACCGGGACCTCAAAGAGGTTTAGTCTCTCTCTTGTGAGAACAACAAGAACTACTGTACCATTCTCTGATTATACAGCTCATCTCCTGTACATACACACACCACGTTCACAACACAGACAGCGGAGAAACTTTGCTATTCCCAGTTCACCTACATTACACTCATTTTATCTTTTTATTAAAGAAAAGATGAAAGATATCATTTTTTAGCATACTCGCCCACAACTTCATAACTACTTTAACAACAGTTGACAACATAAGTTAACAATGAACAATACTTTTGAACAATAAATGAACAAGATTTATTTAATTATTCTAGTGGTCGACCGATACAGGTTTTTTAATAGCCGATGACAAACATACAAAAAATAAGTGAAATTAAATTAACATTTATTTTGCATAATATTTATGCAATGTTCTCTTAATTGAACAACACTTAATGAGGTAACACTTCAATATTGACAATTAGTGCAGCTTTTTTGTATAAGTGTTTTCTTGCGTCTTTAATCCAACAGAAGATATAGATAAAGTGTATAATTAATTACAAAAACAGAATGTAATTTTAGGTCAAAGTTAAAAAAATAATAATACTTGACTAAGAAAGATTTATGTCTGTTTTTGTTTTGTCTCAGTGAAAATAATACAAAACCATGACAAAAAGCACAGTCTAAGTTATATATTTGCTTAGTTAGTGGCATGTAGCTTAGCATCAAAACAGAACGGACTAAAACGTACACTGGAATGTTAACTGTTACACACAACACAACGTCACGTTAAACGGGAATGATTGATTATTTCACAGTCTGTCAGACGCTGGCTTTGAGTGTTTGGTTTGATTCAGCGCCGTGCAGGCCAGACGGCGTGTAGCAGCATTTTTAAAGCATATAAAGCAGTCTGCTCTCAGGTTGTTCTCGCGGTGATTTGGTGTCGTGCACCAACCGGTCTGTGGGGAGCCGCATGGGGTGTAGAAATCTTCCTAAGGAACAAAATGCTAATGCGCTAACGTGACCGAACCGGAGAATCTATCGGCCAAACGGAAAGATTTATCGGCCGATGCAATAATAAAAAAAATCCAAATAAATCGTCCTCTGCAATATATCGGTCGACCACTAAATTATTAATTTCATCATTTACTAAGACATTGCTTACAGTTTGAATCAAAAGAAATATTTATTTGTTGCTGGTTTTAATCGAGCCAACAAAATCCTGTTTCCCTTACAAATATGTAATATCACGCAAGTATTATGGCTTCTTAACTGCATTTTATGTTCAAAAAGGATGCAAATTAAATATTCAGACAACTATGATGGCTTTTGTTCTAACAGATTCAACTGCAATACACATCCTCTGGGGATATCACCTAGTCATTTCCACTCAATTTAGAGCTTGTGGCAGATCACAATTCATCTTTAGACATTGAAAATGACATTCTTTGGTGGTAAAAATGATGTGCAATACATAAGAGCAGACCAGGTTCAATCATCTGCTACAGCTAATACAAGCAGATGAAAATTGAAGGTGATGTCTAACTCTGATTGAAGAATCTGCTAGGGAAGCATTTATTAGAGTAATAACCCCGTCACGCTAGCTTTTGCTGACATGGGATTCTGCCATAATTCTGAAGGACTTGACAATAGATTGTGGTCAGAATGGGCAACTAGTGTAAAGCACATATGTGGTTAGCACTCAATAGACAGGATCTCAGTGCAAGACAATTTTGGAAAGCGCAATATGTTTGTGGGCATGGTTTGTACCTTTCATTGCCTGGCTGAAATTCAGACAGAAGGGACGGTCTGCGACGGTGGGCCAGGGATGCATGAGACAGATGGGAACTGTATTCCCGAGCAACGGGGTGGTAGTCCACCAGTCCACCAACATCCTGAAATAAACACAACAGCATACGTTACTCATGTGAAACTCATGTGGAACGGACACTGAAGTTGAATGAAGAATGTGATTTGTTTTTCTTGAAAAATCAATAAGAGCAATACCGCGTGGGTTCTCAGCTGCAGAGGAAGCGTGGCTGGACTGGGAAGGTGACGGGCATCCACAGCCCTCCGACCCTGAGGCATTGGCTGGGGGTGCGAGGACATGCTGACGATGCAACTTCCTCTACAAGCTAAAAGTGGGTGTGGTCCCAGCACAAATGCTGTGCATCATGGGGCGTTGAGTCCAGGCAGTCACCGACCTGGAAAAAAACAAGGTATTACATTGTAAACAACTGTAAATGACTAACACCTTCACTGAAGCTCTCAGAGGGATGGCAAAAACAGCAACTGGGAGTTTGAACGTTACAGGAAGAAAAAGAGCAGAGTGAACGATCATGAGAGACTAAGAGAGAGAAAGAGAGGGAATTCAAAGCCAACACCTGCTGCTGGCCGGATACATGTTGACACATTAAGTGAATGAATGGAGCACTCTGTATCTTCTTCTGCACACTCTCTTTCTATCCTCATTGAGACAGCTGATGTTCTCCGCCACATTCTCAAACTCCATTTTCATAGGTACAAACAAATTCTTTATAACAATTTAAGTATGACTGAAAACAATTGTTTTTCACAATAATGCCCTGGAGACCTAACACAGTTATACTAAAATGGCTATGCGCCACTTATTTACCCACAATCATCCAACAATCCAATGATTTACAAATGCACACAGTGAAATCCCACTACACTAACCTACAGTAAAGTATGAACAGTGTAAAACATGAGGAAAATGTGCAAGGGTGTCTATTCAAACTCCAACCTCAATAGCACAGGGTTATCAACCAGAGGTGGTGTCACCCTGATCTCTAGGAGGAGCTCAGGGACACCCTTTTCATGACAATACAAACACCAGGTGTTGAAAGAGCTAAGCATGCATGTTTCCCAAACACACTACGCAGTGCTCACGAACACTGGGATGTAGCCTAAGCTGTGCTAAATGAACCGTAGTTTTCAAAACCATCACAAAGAGTGATTTACAAAGCTGTTCTTTGCCATGAAGTGAGAACAGTGACCTTACATTAAACACCACAAACTGATTTTAGCCATAGGGTTGTTTTGTACCGTGAAGCCTGTGTTGACTTTGTTCAGACATTCTTCAAAATATCTTCTTTTGAGTTCTGCGAAAGAAAGTAAGTCATAAAGGTTTGAAATGACAAGAGGGTGAGTAAATGATGACAAATTCTTCTGTTTTCATTTTTGGGTGAACTTTAAATGTTTCTTGTGTGAACAACTCATACAAAATGTGTCTGATCAGAGACAGGCCACGTAAACTCCAAAGCATCCTATTTATACAGGGTTTCCCCAAGACTTGACTATTTGTTCAGGCAACCTACCAACTAGTTCGTTTTTAAACATGTACTTTTTTACAGCCTTGCCAAATAACGAAATTATTTAATTACGTTAAGCAGTTTTGGCAAAATAGTTTAGTAACTTAATAGCCATTTACAATGACGCTTTCTAGTTTATCTGAAACCATGATCACACTGACAAACTGAAATGTAAACAGACACACTTCTTTGAATGAGCATTCCCCCTTGTGGTTGCCATTTCACAAGATAAGACTCTTGGTCAATGAAGGCATAAAACCACTGCCATCTCAAGGGGCCCCTCGGCCCCTCTCTCATACACACACTCACACTTTTACACACCTAAACTTGTAAAAGATGTCTGTCATCCACTACTGAAGAGTTACATAAAAACATTTCATTTATTTCATTTATTCATTCATTTAAAATGAACCAACAGTTCTATAACCTCTGCTCTAGGGTAGGGAAGCCAAAAGAGGGGTACACTACGTTCCTCCTTCCTTCCTGTATGTCACTGAATGATTTACACTTGAGAGCCGATCGCTCTAATGTGTTTTACTGTGTTGTGTGTGGTGGGGGAGGAGATTCGATAGTCCAGGAATGTTTGGAGCTCTGAGGAGAAACAAAATGTCTTTGTCATCAAAAAGGCTATCGACAGGCACAGTGTGGACTCACACATATACTAGGGCTGTGCAATTAATCGAAAATAATTGTAATCGTCAATTTTGGACTTAAACAATTACAAAAACAAAATAATCGATGTAAAACGATTATTGTGCTGCATTCCATTTTGCAAGGATCATCTCTTTTCTTGTGGTATAAATCCACAGCGCACCCCCTTCCTTTACAGTTGTTCAGCTGTGCTATTTCTTTACATTTCTTTTTCAGTTGAATTCACAGTTTAAATTTTATTTTTCTATGTTGTTTTAAAACTTAGTGAGTAATCATGTTAAATAATCGGGATCTCAATATTGGCCAAAATAATCGTGATTATGATTTTTGTCATAATCGAGCAGCCCTAACATATACATGAACATACATGAAATGACAAATCAGTCAAACATATCTTATAGAAAACTCACACAAGCGTGTTATGTTTTGCCATTAGATCTTAAAGGAATATTTCAAAGTAACACCTTCTGTATGTGGGGCACTTCTGTATGTTACCATGTACAGCCATGCAAACACCAGAGCAGAAAAGTTAAGTAAAGCTTGTATTTTGGTTTGAACACTTAAATGAAACACATTTGTTACTTGAGTTATAAATATAATAGTAAATTTACTATTTCAGGTCATTAAAACACCCGTGCACATGCTACAAGCCTGGTGGGTCAATCACTGACCCATAACAGCACTGGGAAACAATCAAAGATCATGGCATCATGGGCTTAGTCATGTGCCTGATGACAGGCTTCAGATGGGTTTCTCAAGAATGAGATCAGAAAAACATAGATTTATTTCAAATGGAAGGTGTATACCACACCCACACACATTAACGCTTTACTGGCACAACATAAACTGTGGATATTTGGAATGAAAAGCCACAACTGGAATGACTGTGCTGGGAGCAAATGGAATGAGACAAGAAAGTTTAAGATAATAAAAAAGAAGAGAGAGTAGAAACAGAAATAGACGGGCCTGACGGGGTAAATATTAATCTCAAGGATTTGGAACGCAAGTGCTCCTGTGGAATGAGAAGGAAAAGGAGGCGCGAGAGAGAGAGAGAGAGAGAGAGAGAGAGAGAGAGAGAGAGAGAGAGAGAGACTGGGCCATCAGACAGAAGGGGAAACACATGCCCTGGCACGGATACAGACACCCACAGGCAAGCTCTTGGCTGCCTGCCAGATGCAGAAATGAACTCACTTACCCCTCTCTCTCTCCTCCTCCTCCTCCCTCTTTCAATCACGGCCTCTGTCTTTCTCTCAACCCTTTCTTCTCCGTTTCTAGGAGTGGCTGGCTTTTGTGAGATTTTTTCTGTGTCCCGCCTCCCTCTCGCGTTATGTCCCTATATACCTTTTCTGTCTCTCATTTACTGAACATAAGCACACACATACAGCTTGAAAACAAAACCGAAAGAACCAGTGTTTTATCAGTAAAGGAATAATTACCCCAAAAATGAATAATCTTTTATTACTCATCCTTGGGTCATTTAAGCTGCTTTCTTTTACAGAAGAACATCATTGCTATTTTTGATGATTCGATATGCAGCTTTTGCCATACAACTATAGTTTATAGAGTCACAAAACCAAAGAAAAAAATACGATCGGTCCATATAACCACTGCTAATTGCGAGTCTTCAGAAGCCTACGATTCAACAATGGCACATCAGCATCACTGATGGCAAAAACATTTTTGACCCCGTTTGGTTCGCATTTTTCTATTCTAGATAAAAATGCAGACTGGGCACAAGCTTGCGTTAAAAGGAAGATTATCAGTGAATACGAATAGTTACTTTAATTTTACCCAAAATGTTATTGCAAACACTTGCATGCAAAAACATGCAAGTAATATACTGACCACTACACTTTTGTTTTCAAAACGAACTGTGAAACGTGTATAAAATAGTGTACGACAAGAGAGGCGTAACGATTTTCCAAAATGCCTAGCTTGACATTTGACAGGCGGTTCTTATGTCTGTCTGAGAATGATTCATGTATGATGATGTAATATTTGAGGCCTGGCCGTTCCCATTAGTGACGCAAAGAAAAGCATTAGCTGATGAGCCACGATCAGGTCCCTCCTGCTGGCCTGGTAATGTCAGAGACAGCATGAGGTGTGGCGGCCGTATGCGCATTACCATCCATCTGCATTACTGCCATGACTACCCTGCGACATCTCCCATAATCCCACAGCGCAAAATGCCACTTCAATCAGCGCTGCCATTATCACCTTTAATTTCTCCCCTTCAGGATTTAAACTGGAATGTTCAGTCTGGGTTTTATTTTGAATCTGACACTCTCCGTGAAGCATGTTGTGCAATTAGCAGCACCACATTTAGACTTACAGCATCGCTCCAATTTAATTTCTATCCTCTGAGGCCAGGCTGTACATCATCCTGCGGGTGGAAAAAAACACACAGCACTTCACCCTACGGTCGGTGGCGAATGATCCATTCCAAATAAAGCAGCTCTTCAGGGCTAATCAGATTTAATCTTAATTCACCCATTTAACCGAATAGATCTGTACACGCAGCACGCAGCCTTAAATTGTATTCCTGTAGCACAGCATACTGGACAGGTGATACATCCTGGTTCTGTCAATGCTTAGACATATATAAGCTGTTGAACAATGCAAATGACTATTAAACGTCTTTGTTCTATAGGTTGGACCAAATGATAAGCCTTTTGGTCAACAAACATTAGCAATGATTTGTAACTCAGTTGTCATATTGGCTTTAGTGTGAACAGGCCTTTAATGGCATCCTGTTAATGGCATTAACACAAACATGTTGGGCAGGAGGAATGGCACATGGCAGCTGTTTGGATGCACCTTCACCTCCATTCTTTCTCATAAACAAAGTTTTTAATATCACTAATGCTGCTTACATGAGCTCAAAGATGAGGTTATTATGTACTTACAGTAGACAAGCCGTGTGTGTGTGAACCAGTATGACTGTATTTCCCTCTTCCAGTGCCCCTTTCTGTTCTCCTTGTACCACCCCCTTCTCTCCCCTTTCCTCCCTCTTTCCCCTCTCATCTGACCTTTCTATTGTTCTTTCAGACAGTGGCCCCTGTAGGTTATTTGGGGTCACAATGCGGGGCAGCTGTCTGACCTCCGTGACGGGCTGTGAATAAAAACACCCTCCCCCACTCTTCACACCGTCAAGGCTCTCTTTACTGTCCACATACCAGCTAGTGTTTTATTCTTGCACTTCAGTCTATATTTATTTACAGATGCGGATCTGGAGTCTAGTCAAAAGTTTACAACTCAAAATTACTTTGAGCGATGAGCACTTATCATAACCTCCCAACTTAAGTCCTATAATCATCCGTCTGCCTTGCGATGCTTGCTGAGAAACAACACGATAATTCATGTTTAAGGAGTTTTTGAACACATGCCAAACGGAAAGAAGCCAAGAGAATGTAAGTAGAGGTTGTCGGCGTTGAAAAAAAATAAGAGAGAGAGAGTAAACACGGCCAACACACAAATGCTGTGGAAAAACCGTGGCATGTTCACAGACTGCCCTGATTTTTGAAACGACTCAGTCCAAACCACGGCCAACACCACCATCCCCTTCTGTTTCGGTGTGTAACACCGACCGCACATTTACAAGCGCACTGACTTTCAAACCAACATCCTGATGCACTATTTCCACTTCTCTTTTAAACATAGACGTCTTGCCCCCATACAAACGATCATACACCCAACCACCACCCACCTGTACATTAACCCCAGTCCGTTTTCAGCACCCGTGTTTCGATAGAAACCAACACAACCACACAGTTGAACCCAAAATAGCATGTGTGAACATAAGGCAAGCGTAAACAAATAAATCTTTACAGCTCATTTCAGTAAAAATGCCCTATAAACAGAGAACTGCAGCCAAATCCATATCCAAGTGCTCAGTCAACCAACATTAGCAAGCGCGCACACACAGAACAACTGGTGCTGAAGCTTTTGTGTTGCACAACATCAGAGTGAATGATTTATCAGTAATGTGGACGATAATCTAAACTAATCCTCTCTGTCTTTATCATTTAAAGGGGTCATATGGTGCGAATACATGTTTTTCTGTGTCTTTGGTATGTTATAAGTTGCCCATGCATGTATTAGAAATGTAAAATTGCAATAATTAAAGTGTCGGAACAAAAGATGCATTCTATCTAAAACCGAATGCTCACACAGACCTGCCTGAAACGCCTCGTGTAACCACACCCCCACGAATGTACATCATTTCGTGGTATGACTTGACTAAAGCCCACTGCACATTGAGTCCGAAATTTGCGTCCGAAATTTCCGCACGTTAAAAAATAAACACGACCTCACGTTGTGTCAATCACATTTACACACTGCCTCCGATATTTTCGTCCGTCATAAAAAAATTCGGACCGGGTTCGATTTTCTGCGTTTTTCGCATCCGTCAAGCATTTTGAGTGGCCTTTTTTAACAATTCAGAGACACCGTACAAACGAGAGCCAAATACGAAAAAACGCATACGAAAATTTCAGACTGGATGTGCAAAGACCTTAAGACCGCCCAAATGTATACACAAGTAAGGTGGGCGTACTTGTAAATCTCATTGTATCGTCGCCGCCGCAGCCATGTCGTGGAGACGCTGTGTGTTTCGTTGCGAAAAGAAAGCCTCTTTGATGAAGAGATGAAGGCCGCCTGTGCACAAAAGCTTTGATTAAAAAGTGGGGCAATTCCAACCGTTACAACTTCACAAGGACAGTCTGGCGCTTCAGATCGCAGCCTGTAAGTGTATTTTCATTGTAAAAGACTATGTGACAGACTAACGCGAGTTGAGTTTGTCGTGTGTTTGTGATCTGCAAATGCAGACACACGCGCAACGTGAAAAAAGACAACATAAGTCCTAATAATCAGTAATTATGTTCCAACTAGAGGCAACAAATGTCGCGTTTATAATGGGGTTTATTGTCTTTGTTGAGTCGCGACGAGACATGGCGTAACACTGGTTGATCACTAACGGCAAAACTTTATAATGTTGTATATAAAAGGTAAAACAGTTAGCTATAGTTTTTAACTACAAACACGATTCCAAAAAAGTTGGGACACTGCACAAATTGTGAATAAAAAAGGAATGCAATAATTTACGAATCTCATAAACTTATATTTTATTCACAATAGAATATAGATAACATATCAAATGTTGAAAGTGAGACATTTTGAAATGTCATGCCAAATATTGGCTCATTTTGGATTTCATGAGAGCTACACATTCCAAAAAAGTTGGGACAGGTAGCAATAAGAGGCCAGAAAAGTTAAATGTACATATAAGGAACAGCTGGAGGACCAATTTGCAACTTATTAGGTCAATTGGCAACATGATTGGGTATAAAAAGAGCCTCTCAGAGTGGCAGTGTCTCTCAGAAGTCAAGATGGGCAGAGGTTCACCAATTCCCCCAATGCTTCGGCGAAAAATAGTGGAGCAATATCAGAAAGGAGTTTCTCAGAGAAAAATTGCAAAGAGTTTGAAGTTATCATCATCTACAGTGCATAATATCATCCAAAGATTCAGAGAATCTGGAACAATCTCTGTGCGTAAGGGTCAAGGCCGGAAAACCATACTGGATGCCCGTGATCTTCGGGCCCTTAGACGGCACTGCATCACATACAGGAATGCTACTGTAATGGAAATCACAACATGGGCTCAGGAATACTTCCAGAAAACATTGTCGGTGAACACAATCCACCGTGCCATTCGCCGTTGCCGGCTAAAACTCTATAGGTCAAAAAATAAGCCATATCTAAACATGATCCAGAAGCGCAGGCGTTTTCTCTGGGCCAAGGCTCATTTAAAATGGACTGTGGCAAAGTGGAAAACTGTTCTGTGGTCAGACGAATCAAAATTTGAAGTTCTTTTTGGAAAACTGGGACGCCATGTCATCCGGACTAAAGAGGACAAGGACAACCCAAGTTGTTATCAGCGCTCAGTTCAGAAGCCTGCATCTCTGATGGTATGGGGTTGCATGAGTGCGTGTGGCATGGGCAGCTTACACATCTGGAAAGGCACCATCAATGCTGAAAGGTATATCCAAGTTCTAGAACAACATATGCTCCCATCCAGACGTCGTCTCTTTCAGGGAAGACCTTGCATTTTCCAACATGGCAATGCCAGACCACATACTGCATCAATTACAACATCATGGCTGCGTAAAAGAAGGATCCGGGTACTGAAATGGCCAGCCTGCAGTCCAGATCTTTCACCCATAGAAAACATTTGGCGCATCATAAAGAGGAAGATGCGACAAAGAAGACCTAAGACAGTCGAGCAACTAGAAGCCTGTATTAGACAAGAATGGGACAACATTCCTATTCCTAAACTTGAGCAACTTGTCTCCTCAGTCCCCAGACGTTTGCAGACTGTTATAAAAAGAAGAGGGGATGCCACACAGTGGTAAACATGGCCTTGTCCCAACTTTTTTGAGATGTGTTGATGCCATGAAATTTAAAATCAACTTATTTTTCCCTTAAAATGATACATTCTCTCAGTTTAAACATTTGATATGTCATCTATGTTGTATTCTGAATAAAATATTGAAATTTGAAACTTCCACATCATTGCATTCTGTTTTTATTCACAATTTGTACAGTGTCCCAACTTTTTTGGAATCGGGTTTGTATTTAACATAATATATTTTTTAAAAACCTTACCAATCCTTTACAATCCTGGCAAAGTTGATGTATTGGCTTGATCATCTTAATTTTCCGGATCAGATTCGGGCTTGAATTGATAAGGAAAGTACCGATGACATTTTATCATCTGTCAGTACAATTGCTTGGGAGCATGATGTTCCGAATATGGTAAGAGGCGTTATATTTCCGTCACACGCTTGCATTATTCGACCAATCACTACGCACTGGTTAACTGGCCAATCATAGCACACCTCGCTTTTCAGAGCCATGAGCTTTGTAAAAAATCTGCGCGTTTCAGAGAGGCGGGGCAAAGAGGAGATACAAACATGCACGGTATGTGGAAAATACAGCGTTTTTTAACCTTAAATAGTGTATAAACATTGCATCACATCTAAAACAAACGATACTATTCGTTTTAGCCCTGTCATTTGACCCCTTTAAGATCAGTGCCATTCTCTCTGTGTGTGTGTGCGCGTGTCGAAAAACACAGATATCACAATGGTTTTGATCAAGATCACATAATAAACTGCAAAGTGTTTCCATGTAACCCTACTATGAGGGCAGGGGGTACAGAATGTGCTGTAAAGGTAACACAGGATGCAGATTCCAACCAGAAAACAGCCGGATGTTAGATTCTGGCATGCACGCAAACATTTTGCAGTAGGTGAGAATGTCTCCAAAAGCCCGAAACGCGTCATGTTCACCCCTTTGAGAGAACCAATCACAATCAAACAACAGTGACAAATGCAAACATGTAAACAGACTGAGATGAATGTGTGAAGCAAGTGGTCGCACTGCCCACATAAATACAACACATACGCAAACGATTTTACATTATATTAAAAGCCACTCAACACAAACACCCCTGCATAAACCAACAGTGATGCATCTCAATCTCGCACAGGATGAATCACACTTGCATCAGGAGTGTGTTTCTGTTTGTGCGTGAAATACACACGTGACTGACAAAGACCTTGCCAAAAAAGGCAGGCACACACATAGTTCGCAGATCACCAGTAGTCTCTTCTCAAGCATTCAAAGCCCCAAACACACTCCCACTTGCTGCTGGTAGAGCTATGCTTTGTCTGCCAAAGCTACTTCAGACAGCCATTTTTCAGCAGCGGCCGAGCAGAAAATGAGATTCCCCCATAAATAACCTGCAAGCTTCTTCTTAACAGGCTGGAATTTCCTCCTGAGCCAAGAATTCACATCCTCCACAGTCTGGAGAGAGAAAGAGACGTCACAGGCAGGGAGCACTGACATTACACTAACGTTATGAGCCGATATTAGAAAGAGGCTGGGGAGACAGGGCTTTAGAATGGAAAAGATCTAAGCCGTCCATCAATTGGATATTTTCTTTAAGCGCTTTTGTCTCCAAGGCATCTCGTCTTTTGTGCAGAGATTAAACCAAGGGTTATGGTTGCTGAGGGTAACTCTCAAGGGCTCACAATCGCTCCCTCTGCTTTTATGCTCACTCAACCTTGACGCTTGCTGAGCGTATGTGTCGGTAAACTCACTGACATCGATTTCTCATCCTCGTTTTGCCATTTGCCGTATTTTATACAACAATCAAATGTTTGCTGATTGCAAATTTAGACTCCGAAGGATTCGGGGACATAAATTAAGGATGGATTAGGATGGTGACTAACATGTTTCGCCTCAAGGATGTTTAATGGGCCATGCTCATTTAACACTTTTTCATTAACACTACATCAGTCAGCCTGTTTAAGTCTAAAGTCTGAGGCTGAGGAGGTTGCCCAGATCCATGGAAGAAATGTGCAGAATGATTGTTCTCAAAAGGCTGAGAGGAGAATAGTATGTTCCCTCTTGCAGGAGCTCCGGGATGAAAATGCAGCACAATGAAAAGAGCTTAACCTCAGCACTGAATGTGAAAATCATTAGACTTTGTTTCAATCGGTGGGAGAAAGTGAGAGTATAGACATAAACTGTTCAAACAGATAAATGGAACAAAAAGATATAACATGAGATTAAAAGATAGGTGAAATATGGATACAGATAATTAACTGAAGAAGCTCCATGATCAGGGTTTTTCCTGCATAGAGAAATTGGAGGCGGCCGCCTCCGTCAAATGTCGTGCCGCCTCAGGCTCTCACCAAAATTATGTTGTGAGTCTTCACAAGAAATGCTGCGTGCATTTAACAGACTGTCATTTGTAACTGCAGTTGCGACATTACGCCACAGTGGAGGCGCTGTTTCGTTATCAGCACACTGAGGCGCTAAAAAGAGTTGCAGAACAAGAGCCAGCCTGTGTTTCACGGCTGTCTGGTTTGCATCCAACTACGTTTAATTTCTTGAAATGTATTAAATTAACATGACGTACATCATTGTAATGTCTTTAGCTGTGCAATTGGATCGTTGAATCAGCGTATACTGTACGCAGCGAGCTCTCCAGTATGAACCGTTCAGAACGTCTCGCACACGAATGACTCATTTGAACCGATCATCGAGGCAAATTTTGTTGCCTCGAAGCCTTCGTTTAATCCATTTAACTACAGTACAAACGGAGCACTGCGTTTCCCCACGGACCGTTAATACTGACGCACAGCCCGCTAAACTCTATTCATGTTACAGGGCTCTCAAGTCTCACGCTTTCACCGTGAGAGACACGCATTTTAGTCTATTCACACGCTCACACGTATTTCTCATGCTGATAAATGAGTGATAGCTTATTGAAATGGTGAACTGCTATTTTACTTAGTTTTAGTCTATTTTGCGAGTGAAACTTGTTTTCCGGCTGCGTTGAGTCCATCAAACTAGATGCGGACTTGTGGACGCCGAATCCTGTTATTTAACGTTACACATGTCATCTGGCTGTTCTGCGTGTCTGAGTGAATGAACTCCACAGTTTAACATGCTACACGCATGATGCTCATAAATTTGTCTGCGTCTGTGCTGGATGAGGACATGAACTTCACCTCCAGAGTTGCTCAGAGTTTATTTCACGATTGAAGAAACAGACAAAGTAAAAAATAAGCGTCCTCCGACAACCTGCCAAAATAAAAGTCATAGGCTATATATTACTATTTAATAGTAAAAAACAGAAACTAAAACTAATTTATATAAACTAAATGCATCATGCATAAGCTGAAGTTAGTTGTTTACCTTTGAAATTATTCTTTCTATTTTTATTCTTGTTTCTTATTTATATATTTGTATTATATTGCATTTTGAATTTAATATGGCAATGGAATATACTAAATGGGTTTAGTTTTCACAGATATTATTATATGCAATTTCAGCAATAAAAACTTTAATTGTTCTAAAAAGGAAACAAATTAGTTGTTTTAATCATTTTAAGAGACCTGTCTTATTTTCTCTTGTATATTTAGTATTGCTTTTTAATAAAGAAAAAGTGCGTATTATCCGAATACCCAATTAATTGATGGAAAATCAGTAGAATACTCGATTAGTAAAAGAATCGATAGCGGCAGCCCTATAAGAGATCCTTGAATCATTTAAACTGAACCACAGAGAATGCAAGATGTGAATGAGCTTTGCTCATTTAGAAAGACTGGTTAATTCAGTTGGCTATTGTGGGCATAAAAGTTAGTTGAAAATGATAAAAAAGCTTTATTTCTGTTTGGTTGAATAAAAGTAATGTTTTATATAACTTAATAATTGTAATTTTTATCTAATTTTATTAGAACTTTTAATATGTCAAACTCAAAGTCACTTTGGTTAAGCCACTTAAAGGTACGGTAGGCCTACGTGTGTGTGTGTGTTCATGTTTGTATATCCCGGTGGGGACCTAAACCTGAATACACACCAACACATGGGGACTCGTGTCACCGTGGGGACCAAAATTGAGGTCCCCAGGGGCAAAAAAGCTAATAAATTGTACAGAACAATATTTTTTACAAATCTAAAAATGCAAAAAGTGTTCTATGATCTTTAGGTTTAGGGATAGGGTTAGGGATAGGGGATAGAATATACAGTTTGTACAGTATAAAAACATTACGCCTATGGACTGTCCCCACGGGGATAGTCAACCAAAGCGTGTGCGTGTGTGTGCGTGCATGTACAAGATCAGGATGGCACCAACTCCGCCTCATTTTGAGCCAGGAAAAACCCTGATGATGGGCTTTTTCTTCTTGCGGTTTGCAAAAGTAGACTCAAACTATCCTAGAGTATTACACATGCTCCGCATGATATCATCAATGCTTCACATAACTAACAATGTCTGAATAGCATTGACATCCGTCTCCAACACACACTTCTGAGACATATTCCACAAAGTCCTAAACAGTCAACTTTTTTTCCACGCATTTCCCGAACATCCCTTCTTTCTCTGCAGACTGCTATGCAGTGGAATTGCTTCTGCTGATTGTAGATAAACAGATACTACTGACAGAAAGCACAGCTCCTCTTCCAGTAAAGTCTCGGGCACTCTTCCACATGAGTCAATACTCTATTATGCAGACAGAAACATGCTAACACACAAGCAACATACCCAACTCGCCGTTTGACAACCTACCATTTAAAATCCACCAGCTGCTATATGAAATACAACTAACTAGTTTAAAATCCTCATTTGGAAAAACATACCAGTGGAGTTTTCTTGCTAAAATAAATCAAGAATTTATTACTGCCTAGTAACAACAACACAGTGATTCAAAGATGGAAGAGTTCCAAACATAAACAGCTGTTTATGTTACATTTGTTTACATCGAGTAGCCAGATAAGTGATCTGATCTCTTTTCCATGCTATATCTAAGTCTGGAATAAATAGCATAGGTGCAGAAGCAAGCCTTTATGTAACTTTCTTTCAAATACCTTCTGCAGACACAGGGCTGAGCGTTTCAGGTATCTGAAAAAAAATGCCAAAATGATAACACAAATTGATCAAAGTCAACTGAAAGACTTCAGAATAAAAAGATCATCTCACAATAAGTGGCTATTGCAAGAAGGTGAAGCCCGTCTCCATTCCCTCTTCACACACATCAGTCAATTTCACCAGCCCCTACACACACAGCTGCTGAAACTGGTATGCTTTGCTGCACAAAATCCATCCGCCCCTCACATCCTGTTTCATAAGCAGTCGCTTGTTTCATAATGGGCCAGAGAGTACAAAACCCCGAGGCAGAGAGAGAACGAACGAGAGAGAGAGAGTGTGTCACCAATATACTGCATATACAACTGCTTCAATAATCCCATCTGCTGCAATGAAAGATGGGACGCAAGGAAATGAAAAATCCAAATTAGATGGATAATAATCAGCCCACACACACAGCCTTAAGGTCAGTTTATGGTTCTGCGTAGGACCTACGCCGGCCTACGCAGAGCCGCGTACCCTGTGCGTACCCTACGCCGTAGCCTGACGCGCTCCTCTCCAAAAATGTAACAACGCGTCAACTCAACGCGGACCCTACGCGGACCGCAAGCGCTGTGATTGGTCAGTTTGGCAGCATCGTACTTCCTTCTACGCATTTCCGGCATCTTCTTCTCTGGTGTCTTCTTCCGGCAAGTTCAGAGTCCACAAAAGAACAACATGGTGAGCATCGACATCGACCAAGTTACTGAGCGTCTGATTGAAGAGGTTCGGAAATACACGCATCTGTATGACTCCTCTTCGGCGGACTATAAAGACTGTCAGATGGCGGCGAATTCTTGGAGAGAGATTTCCTCTAACGTCGGTTTGGCTTCCATTGTCGTTTGCAAACACTAGCATACACACACACAAAACATCGGCGAAGAAGAGCTAACCCATGAAAACACAAAGAGCCAACTAGCGTTTCGGCAGTGTAATTGCAGTATGACGCATACTCTCAACGCAGAACCATAAATGTTCACGACGGCGTCGTCTACGTACGTAGGCTACGCCGTATGTTACGGCGTAGGTCCTACGCAGAACCATAAACTGACCTTTAATTCAACCATGATATCTGGGTTTAAGTGCAATGGGGTTCCCATGACCACTTTGAGACTCCAGAGAACAGCTGACCTAAACTTAAAACAGATTATATGAAAGATAGTGAGTGGAAAACCAACACCATCTTTCTTACAGAGAGTATTCAACCACTTTTTACGCTAAGCAATAAGAAGAGAAGAAACTCAAAATAATAATAATAGTTAAAGGTGCAGTCTCAATTCAGGCGGACACAAGGTAAAACGCTTAGAAGCAAACTTGACTTAACAATTATATCGACACTTCAAATGAAATACAATTTTTTAAATCTTCGGACAAGTAATTTTTGTACTCAGACAAGTGAATGGGAAATGTACTTGTCCGAAGGACAATAACATGACAATGCTTAATGTCAAGCCCTGAATTACACATTATTACAAACACAAATGCTTGCTTGCTAGCATCAAAATTTCATTGATCTCCTTACGTTGTGAATATTGTGTGCTTTACTGATTTTTGTGGCTTTGTTTTGTGAAGTCTGTTTAGATCAGAACAATCCAAACTAGTGCTGGGCGATATACCGGTTCATACCGAATACCGGTGTGTATTTTTGTTATGATATTAATTTTTAACATACCGCATTACCGGTGTATGTAGCTTAAACAACGTACAGAATGCTGCGCAGCGCGACACTGTTTCAGTGGGGTCCCTTTTCACTGTTGCACTGTGACCCCCATTCACACAGGCTGTGTCCGAAATCGCCCCCTATACACTCATTCACTATTCCCTACATTAGTTCACTAATATAGTCCACTTTAAGGAGAGGGTGAAAACGAGTGAGTAAATTCGGACACTGGAAGGCGCCATCTTATGCCGAGACACTGGAATGAATTCAGCACGAGCCTCACGATAGATGGCTAGCAGCTAGCCGTGAGTGTACGTCGGTTGTACACTCGTTATTATGATGCATCATGTTATTGAATGAGTGCACTCAGTAATGTCCCCACTATGAATTCGGACAACACTAAAAATGGATGTCCCCTCAAATAGTGCATTATATTAGGGTTAAGGGGCTATTTCGGACACAGCCACAGAATGCGTCTTTCTATGCCGCGGCACTACTGTATCATAATTTTTTTATAAAAATGCGCTAAATGGAGGCATTTGGATGTTCGCGTGCGTCTCGCACATGAGCGGTAACGTTACATATTGCGTTCGCGTCGCAATGGGAACACGCACCACGCAGTTGAACAGCAGATGACTGTAACACAGGTATAGCAATTGCAAGTTCGCATTACGTTATATTAAATACACTCACGAGCAAACATATTCAAAAAGCGAACGTGTTCCCCTCATTCCTGCTCAATATAAGCATATAAACATGATGTGTTTTTAGTTTTAACTGTTTTTCTCTGTATGCTGTTATGAGAAATAAGTGTCAGTAGAGGAAGGAGGATTGACAGTAGGGATGCACCGATATGTAAATTTTGATAATTCTTTAACACTGGAAGCCGATAATCAATATATTGGCCAACATACAGTATCTAAATATTAATATGACATTTTCTGAGGCTGAAACAAAAGGCAAAAAGTGGACAACTGCTTTTATTTTGAAAACCTTCACTGCAGAAAACAATGTAACCATTAATTCTATTTTTTCCCAGAAAATCATGTACCAAGCCTTCTTTAACGTTTATTTAATAAACAAATTATAGATGTTCTTCCAGAGCAACCCAGAAAAGTGTTCTTAATAGCCACGAGTCTAACAGGTCTCAAGATCTGTTTTTTGCTAATAACAGTAAGTGAATGATTATGACAGAAAGACAGTGCTGTACAGGGTTTTAACTGTGAGCAGCGTGCAGCTGAAGTGGTTTAACCGGAGAAAATGATTCATAATTTATCGGCCTAAATGTTATTATCGGCCGATACCGATATGCCAGTGTCGCCCTACTTGACAGCATGATGCGATCGCTTGCCCTCACATATCTAATTTAAAGTCAGAGTAAAGTGACATTAAAATATGTGTTCGGAGTTTGTCACACAATAGAAAAGTGTGTTATTTAACCACCCAGCCAAATTTTAATTGAGAAAAAAAAACATCCAAGTAAATAAAATAAGTTATCAATATCTTGGAAAAATAAGCAGGACTCTCTGCTCTCAAACGCTGGGGACGTGTAGATTGTTGGTGCTGAAGCCACACCCACTCGCGTCGCTCAACCTGAGTCTCCAGCCCAGAAGGCTGTATGTGAATTTTGTGAATACGTTTTATGGGAGGATGCGTATTGGCGTTCTGTCCGGGGAGAGGGCTTAGAGTCCGTCAGTTTCCTCTGAACTCTGAGTACTCTCCCCCTGTCCGGGGAGAGGGCTACAGGCCCGGTATTAGCCTGAACCCAGAGTGCTCCCCTGTTGTCCTACGGGACAGGTGAGGAGCCGGGCTGGTGGAGGGATGCCTGAAGACTGTAGAGATAATGGAGGTGTTCACATTTGACTTCTTTTTTTGACAAGAAAAAGTTGACAATGGTGCTTTTTTTGTAAAAAAAAAAAAAAACGCTCGCAATGTTCAAAGATAGCATTTGTGCGTGGAGGCTAGGGCTGTCACGATTATTAAATAATCGTCTCATTGCGATTGTTTGACCTCATCGCGATGATTTCGGATCATCGCAATTATTGCACATCTCTATAGAAGACACTAGGGGGAGCTGTAGTGCATCTGCATATTGCATATTTTAGTGTATATATTGTTACTAAAGCATGGTAATACTTGTAAAATGTACCACCACAACACAATCACTTAAAAAAACTAAAACATATACAAATTACCTGCAGTACAATTTAATATTATTTAAGCAAATCTCAGTGTGAAAACCAGTCTATCAAAATTTCATTAACACACAAGTAAAATTTTACTGTAGTCTTGCAAGTGAGAAAAAAACAGACTAGAAGCTTTTCTATGACTGATAGTATTTTAATGGAGGCTTCAATTCACACCTGATCAATTTACTTCATTTACAAGTATTTGGTGGTTGTATTATTGACAGGTAAAAGCCTAAACCTTAAATATATGATGACCCAATTTTTTCCGATGTATTTCCAAGAAAAAAACATAGTCTTGTATTCAGAACAATATGGTCGTTTCAATCGCTGAATCAAAAATGAATGAGAATTAAATGTCAAAGCTCAAAAACAGACAATTAATCGCCATAATCGCCAAAGCCCTAAAACAGACAATTAATCACCATAATCGCAATGATTTATTAGACAATTAATCGTCAATCAAATTTAATAATCGTGACAGCCCTAGTGGAGGCAGCTTAGAGAGACAGGCTTCATAGGCCTTCATAATTTGAATCATAAACAGACAGTCTTTGCTATAACCAATGAATCACATATTTAAAAACTACTAATTCCTCGCTAGAAATGCAATCAAAAGTTATTGAAAGTGAAAATACAACTTACATTTATACAAAACTATGCTCCAAAGGGCGTTTCGGATGGCATTTTATTTTTTCGAGCTTGAGCCTTCTCGACCAATCACGTTCCTCACATGTTGTCATTGGTTAGCTGTGAAAAGGGTGCTTGACGTAGACGCTGGCGCTGGCGTTTAAAAAAGCGCTCAGGACTTTTTTTGAAAACACTGTTTACTCCCCATAGCAGGGCTCCAGACAAAAAAAATAATTAAGGAGCCATTGGCTCCTATAGAGGAAAAACACAGACCCCAAATTATTTTTTTTAAGAGCCACATAACATGAACTTACATTTTTAAATGACGTACTTTTAGTTATCCTGTTGTATGTATATTAGACATGTGCCGATATTCGGTAATGCGATTAACCGCGGTAATGGATTCGCGCGATGTTGTTATCGCGGGCACTTTCAAATACCGCAAAAATATATAGATCAGCATTTTGATTTTTAGAACGCGTATTTGTTTATTTTTCATCAACCGGATAAAAGTACACTGCGTGCATGCTGCGTAGGAATGCGCACTCTGATCTAAACAATCCCATTCCCCATGTGGAGATGCCTACGCGCGCGTGCGTGCGTGTGTGTGTGTGTGTGCTGCTGAGCAAAAGACGTGTGCGCACTGTGATGTAAACAGTACCACACGGAGAGGAAGCATGGCGGAAGGAGGAACGCTGCCGACGATTTATCCCCGATTTATAATAATTTATATTATTTTAAAGTCACACGTGTCTCTCCGTGCAGCACGAGTGACGCAGTTTTAAAGTCACACGTGTCTCTTTGTGTAGCGGGAGGTGCGCAGTTTTAAAGTCAGACGTGTCTCTCAGTGCAGCGCGAGATGCGCAGTTTTAAAGTCACACGTGTCTCCGTGCAGCGCGAGATGCGCGGTTTTAAAGTCACACGTGTCTCTCCGTGCAGGGCGAGGTGCGCAGTTTTAAAGTCACACGTGTCTCTCCGTGCAGGGCGAGGTGCGCAGTTTTAAAGTCACACATGTGTCTCTCAGTGCAGCGCGAGGTGCGCAGTTTTAAAGTGACACGTGTCTCTCCGTGCTGCGCGAGGTACGCAGTTTTAAAGTAACACGTGTCTCTCCGTGCTGCGCGAGGTACGCAGTTTTAAAGTCACACGTGTCTCTCCGTGGTTGTGTCTCTCCGTGCAGCACAAGTTGCGCTGTTTTAAAGTCAGACGTGTTTCTCGGTGCATGCATCTCTCCGTGCAGCGCGAGGTGCGCAGTTTTAAAGTCAGACGTGTTTTACATGCATCTCTTCAAGCTGCGCAGTTTTAAAGTTTAAAAGGGAGAGGTGTTTAAATGACAAAATTAAAGATTATATTAGTAAAACTCAATTTGTGGCGTTTGCACTTTGCAAAGTACATAATAAGCTAAATACCCTGATTTGGTGGTTTATTTAGTTCAGAGGTGGGTAACGAAGTACATTTACTTGAGTACTGAACTTAAGTACACTTTTTGAGTATTTGTACTTAAGTATTACTTTTTCTGTTTACTTTTTACTGTACTTCACTACATTTGAATGACAAATATCTCACTTTTCATGGCACAAAAAAAATATTTCCTTGGCCGACCCTCCCCTGGCTCCCACGTTTGGGAGAGACTATTGTCAGTTGCTTCTAATATGACACACATGAATCAACTCACCAGGTGTGTTAATTATGGAGACATTCACAACATTTTTGGAGAAGGCTAATGAGTTCAGTCGTGTATACTTTTCCCATATCTGATTTACTTATCATAAGCAAAAGATGCAATTACATTTATATCCGATTAATCGGAAAAATAATCGACCAACTAATCGATTATCAAAATAATCGTTAGTTGCAGCCCTAAAGCCGAGTAATGAAATTTGACAGTGTGGCAGAATAATTATTTTAATTATACGTTGATGGAACGCAATAAAGTCATACACTGTCACAAAGTGCGAGTGAATTTGCTGTTTATAAATGTTTAGCTTGCTATAATAGTTAACACACAGGCTTGGCTTGTTATTCAAACAATAATAATAACATGAATTGTAGTACTAGCGTTGTATAGACATAAGTATATTTAAAAGCAGTTAACAAAAGTTGTTCTTTTGCAGTTTGCACTTTATTCTGTTTGAATAAACTCACTTTATACATCATTACTGTGTGTTGTTTTATTTATATTTATTTGTATTTAAATGTTTGAGGTTCTCTTTATTATTTAAAATAAAGTTGTTATCAAGAGTAAAACACTGAAGTTGGTTTATATTTTCAACCTGCATTTCTCATAGAATTGAATACTGCGATAATACCGTTTACCGCGACGAAACCTTAATCAATTAATCGCAGCATGGAAATTTGATACCGGCACATGCCTAATGTATATCTTAGGTTTTGCTCACAAAACGTTTTTTTCATAAGCAAGGCCATACGGAATCTGCAGAAAAATCCGCAAAAATATCACTCGCAAATTAATAGTTTTAGTTGCAAATGCGACCATTTTAGTCGCAGTCTGGAGCCCTGCATAGGATTATAATTTAAAACAGACGCTAGCAGCTTCAAAAAAAGAGTCAAGTGTGAACACAGACAACTTTGTCTATTTGTAGTGGTTCTCTCTTGAGCTGATAAGGTAGATGCTGAGATTGCTGATAGCGAACCAGCCGGGTGGATTATCTGCTCGTGCTCATCTCGAAATTTGTTAATTAAACATCACTCACTGAAGCACGTCGCGATCACACGCAGTTATCCTCCTTTTTGCGTTATTCTCCTCCGACCATTCGCGTTTGCATTACCATTTTGATTGTTATTTGGCATGAGATTTGTTTAGTTGGGCAGAGTGAGACCGTGAGAGAGCCTGAAAGCATGTGCGTGAGATCTTAAAACCCTGAGCTCATGATTGAGCAGACACCTGATGCTAGGCGCTCTAGTGATAGGGGACGGACCATGCATGCTCGGACGCTCCATTGGGTCATCGATCACCCGTTTTAGCCCCGCCCAAAAAATCCTGAAAAGAGGATTGGTAAAAAACTGTTTAACGGTTTAACTCCACAATTCAGTTCTACATACTACTTAGTCTTTGTAATGTGTTTCAGCAATACATTTCTAACATCTATAATGTGTTTAGAAACAATTCCCAGAACTCTCTTTACCAGGACTTTAAGCTTTTGTTTTATGATAAAAATTACGATTTCAGGAAATCATGAAGCCATTGTGACTATGTGAAACACAGCAGACATCACATGCATGTTTTAATGGTAAAATTGTTACCATTTTGTATTCAACTATTCAGACAGACCATGGTATTAATTTTCAGGTGGGTGCTCCTAACTCTTGAAGTTGGGAGTGCCACCAAGGAAAAAAAGTTCTCCATCTCTGTTCTCTACTTATTTCCTAAAATATTATATATGCAAGTTACCTCTGCATGCTATACAGTTGTTAAAGAATTCTAAACTTTGCAGTTATTATAGTGGAAGGAAATTGTTTACATTGTGTAGTTACAAGTTGTTTGCAATATTTGCACAATTATAAGGTTCTTTTTTAGACAGCAACTGTCATGCATCCCGATTCCTTCACTTCATCATGAGTGCCACCTCTTTATAAACAGTATCATTTTGTGGGACTTACAACTTTGTATAATACTAGGGTGGAATTTTTCTACCATATTCACTCAACATGACAGTAGAGGCATTTTAAGTCAATCAACTGCAGTATTTCCTCTCTCAATCAAAAGAGATGGTATTTTTTAATCACATTTAAGTACCAGGAAACTACCATTATATTAATTTATGGTCATACCATCCAGCACTAATCCAAACATTAACTACTATCTATTCTCATGTGGAATGAAGTTAAGGGTGTGATAATGACAATTAGGAGACGACTAATCTCAAACATAACTCATAACTATGCTTCTAAATTGAACAACTAAAAAATACCAAAAACAAGGCCAAAGAATGCATGTATTGCCCAGACCTTGTATACAATAACACCTCAATTCATTGCAAGACAGTCATGACTCATGACAGTTCTGTATCTATTGTTCTTCAATAACCAGAGCGCACATTTGTATACGTGTACACTTTTTTTATTGATTTATTCAAAGCTATGAACTCACAGGGCACTTGTGTCTCAATAAAAATCACTCAATTAATAACACAGTCTAATTTTAAACGTACGCTGTACTTGACAACCACTGTCAAACACGCTCACATGAACACATACAGACACGCACCCACCTACCTACATTTTTAGTCCACAAACTGTCAATGAGGTAGCAGCTGCTATGAATGTTGGCCGTGCAGACACACATTGACTTTCTCCACAGACACTTGCTGACGGCTACTGCAAAAACACAACTGCTGAGTATGTACATGCAGCTACACTTCAATGTACAGTAACTCAATACGCTAGATACTTGCCCTCCTTACCAGCCCTAGGCAGAGATGGTGAGAAGAACGTAAACTAAGGAATCAAAACCAACCCAATTTAGCCTGGACAACTAAAAGGAACTCATCAACCCTCTGAGAACTCCGCATTGCTTGAGTAAGAATTTGCTGCAGCATGCAAGAGCCTTTCTCAGCACCTTTTCTATGGACAACACCAGTATGCACATCGCATCACTTTATTGCACAAGCAAATAAAGCTGATGGTAAAAAGGAAGTTGTAGCGATTCTACTTTGCTTAGCAGGAAATACTCGCAATATGCTGCTGATGCAAATATAATGGATTCACCCGATAAGCGCAATCTGGTCAAATGGTTTTAACTGTTTAGGCATAATGGCCCGGTTTCACAGACATGGCTTAGCTTAAGCCAGGCCTATCCCTTAGTAGAATTAAGATATTTATGTCGCTTTTATGAAAATGCCTTAGAAGAATACATTACTGGTGTGTATCTTGAGACAAAACAAAGGCACTGATATATTTTAAGATATTTCTGAACAAGTTTATATTCAGTTAAGACAGGTCACACATTCCTTTTAGTCTGAGACTAGCCTTAAAGAGTACATAACATGAGATCATGTAAATTACATTTCATGCAGTGTGTAATGTTGCCGTGTTTGAAAGTAAGCAGTCTGCCAAGTTGTAAATCCGAAGGTGAATGAATAACAAAGTTATTGGCTTGGAAAAAAGGGAGTCGACTCTGAATCACGCAAACGAGTCACTCGTCCCTAGCCGCGGATTTAGGTCACTACATATATAGTCCCCGCCTACGTTTTGCTAGGACTGCCTGCGAAAACGTCACTCTTCTCCCCCAAACACTGTAGCTCATGAGCCTCATTCGCGGTAGACCAATCACAGCAGACTAGACCATCTGACCAATCACATCAGACTAGGCTAGCGGAAAGGAGGGGATTAGACAGATGAATCGCAGAATGAATTATTCGAGAGTCAGTCAAGAATTAAGGTAAGAATAACTGCCTATTATTACGAAATAATAGTGTTTTTACACCTTCTATGTACATAAACGTATTGTTGGACATCCCTTAAACCAATGTAGGACCTTAAAAATATCTAGTTATGTAGTCTTTAAGCCTTGTCTGTGAAACCGGGCCAAGAGGGGTGTCACTAAGGATTTTCATAGTCGAATCAGAATTGTCACATCTTGCATAAAGTCGACTGATAGTCAAATCGCAAGTGTGCGTGTGTGCGTGCGCGTATTTGGGGACACCAGGTGGTTAAGGGTACAGCGCAAAGTGCAGCGCAACATTGATGCACCAAAAACAATTAAACATTAATTTACAGAATTTGTTTAGAACAGAAAATACCTTTATAATAAATAAAAATAAATAAATAAATAAACTTTCTCCGTCCTCCTTACGCACACTTGTTTTTAGTGCAAAGAATTCCGAAAGTCTGCGTCATCACCCTTCTTGCTGTATCCTGTGATTTTGGTTATATTATGGTTATATTAATAATGTTTTTGTATCATGCAGCGCAAAGTTCAGTCCAAGTAAAGAACCACGTGCATTTACAGACAAAGTGTTAATGCATATTTATATGCCCAGATATTCAGTAAGTGACAAATGTTTGGAAATGGTGTACACTTTCATTTGCAAGTCATCTGCGGTTGAGTGTGGAATAGTGTTGTCACGATACCAAACTTCGGTACCAGTCGGTACTAAATGTGATGATACTCACATAGTTATTATTAGGGGAAAAAAGCCCATACAGAATTCAAGTAAGGTAGAGGACTCTATCAGAGCCTTTATTTAAAGAGCAGGTTTCATGAATCTCATAAAATTACCGGCATTTCAGTGTGTAACTTAGCTTTCCTTCAATTTTGACGATCTGCAAAGTTGTTATTCCAAAAAGTCCATGATAAATTAAGATATTGGCTTTCAAAGTAAGGAGTCTACTCCGAACCACCCAAACAAATCGTTAGGCTTTAGAATCTTTTGAGTGTAACATCGATACGTCACAGTGTAATGCATCAGCACAATCCCCGCCTTTCCGCAAAACAGGAACACTCTGACCTGCCCACTAGCACTTCAGGTAGTGTTGCGTATACAACATGTCGAGGGGACGCTGTGTTTTGTGCTGTGAACGCAAATGTACTTTGTTTTCGCTGCCAAAGGATGACGATGTGAAGGATCAGTGGTTAAAATTTTTTTTTCCACGATACCACTGCAGTACAAATCCAACCTTGTGTAATGTGCTCGTCATTTCACCAATGACTGCTTCTCAAATTTTGCCGAGTTCAACGCGGGATTGGCCAGCCGCTAGACCCTTAAAGATAAGTCAATACCAACTTTATTTGGACTAACAAGCGTCTCAGAACCACAAGCTGTAAGTATGATAAATACGTTATGTGTACATGTTAAATTGACTGCTTACAATATATGTTAAAGTAATTGTGCTAATCTTAGTACAGCTGTAGGTTTCCAGGTAAACAACGTATAAGTTAACAGTGTTACAGTTTTAATAATCCAACTCTTACCTAATAATGTGGCGGTTATTGTAGACTGTTGTCGTTCTACATGTCGTAGTATTGTACGAACTGTATCCCTTTATCGTTTAGTCACGGTAGCACTTTGCTAACTTGTCTCACATTATGGTTTTGTCAAGTGTGCAAAGTTTAGCTGTGGTCACGATCCCCTTCAAACAAAACGGTTTGCTTGTCATTATTTTAAAAACGGACTACAGCACTATATCATTTTATTATGTAAAGGTGTGTGCATTATCTTTGGAAGCTCTCGCTAACTTGCTCAGTTACTCCTCTCTGTATAATCAAAGTAATGATCTTTTGGATAGAGCCGTTGTTGTTCTCCCAGAGCTATGACGAAAAAAGATCAACAGAAAACAATAGTCTGAATGGTTTATGAAGATAAGTTTATGAAGATAAAAACAATAGTCTGAATGGTTTATGAAGATAAGTTTATGAAGATAAAAACTTGTGATATGGTAATACTGATGCCATTTTTACACACAGCGTCTTTGTTTACAAAAACCTTCCTGAGATAAGAACTGTGGTAATGGGCGTTTCGTTTCTGACACGCAGTGTATGAAGAAACACCAATCACAACTGATTGGGCCAGTTGGCCAATCGGAGCACACTGGACTCGCGGTAGGGAGGAGCTTAGAGAAGCGGAACATTTGAACAGCTTCGGAGGAATCGTTTAGGGATCTTTGAGAAATGGATAGATACTAAATGCTTATTTTAAGAAAATAGCACCGTTTTTTACCTTTGATGCATTTGAACATGTTGTTGGGGACTCTAATACAACATTAGGACACTTACAAAAACCTTGAAACCTGCTCTTTAAATGACCTTCTTAAAAAGAATTTAAAATTGTTTAAACTCCAGGACAAGGATCTCTCATAGTAAAAACAAGGGCTCCGCAACCTTCGGCATGTCGCCATTAGTCAAATAGTCTAAACGGCATTTGCAGCCTATTTACCCCAGCCTTTTTTAGCGATCAAATACTTGGCCACTGGCACATGTTTACAACACTCACAGCGCAAACACTGACCACCACTTGTGCAGGACAGATGCCATGGGAGTTAGTCCAGAACTCTGCCTTAGGCTAATAGGATTAGTCAGGCCCAGTTTTGAGCAAATCAACTCGTACATTAGGATTAGGGCTGGGCAATAAAACAATAACGATATGTATCGACGATACACCTTTATCAATAACGATAGAAAAAATGTTTGTTATATCGCTCTAAACTTAACATATATATAGAACGTTTATTATTTGCATGCATTTTGAAGTTGTGCCTGTTTAAACTTTTAAGCGATTTGAATCACAGACATTTCTTCTGACACTTGTTAGCAACCACCATTTTTAAGACATTAAAAAATAACAAGGCGGTTATAATTGGTGTGTTTTATGTCATAGAATAAAACGTGAAAATATTTAGAGGTTTTGTTTACCACAGACCTTATTTCGGTCGATTTACCAAAAATTTACCCATTAAAAAAATATATAAATACTTTGAAGCGATGGAACCGGAAGTCCTAAAAAGTTAACAACAAATGTTGTGTTGATTTGTAAAGATTATCTTGATAGACAAAACATCATAACCTTTGTTAATCACAGAGCTTATTGTTTGCGATCTTCCTAAAGTCTATGGGAAAAAATGCATAGGCTTTCAGTCAAGGGAACCAGACAACCTGTCAGACAGAGCATCAGTACCCGGTTGACCCGGTACGCCGTTGCTGCCGGGTCTTATGAAAATTAGGTACCGCCAACTTATTTATTTTTATGTACCGACTTGGACCCGGGACTTTTGACAACTCTACTAAGCTGCACGCTTAATTACTTTCACTTTCATCACAGTCCTACAGCTGGTTATAAGAATTCAGCTACACACATTCTAATATAACCGGTCAAATAACAGCTTCTGTTCTGTGTCATACACTGATATTGTGTGTGTGTGCGCATACCTCTAAAACACTTCTATGAAACATCCCTTGAAGTCCTGCTTGCAAATGTCTCCTGGTCAATCTGCTTGTTTTATTATCCAACTTAAGTCCAATATATAAAGGCAAAACAAACGCTTCTGTTATTAGTGTTACTTAATATAACCGGTCTGACGCCAATCGGTCCGGTGTAGGGTTGCGCAGTAAACCGGTTCTGGAAATTTACCGGTACATGTTAGATTTCAATTGGTTCAATACCAGAATTTTGCTTGTTTCGGTACTTGAAAAACTGCTGTTCCAAAGTTCACCGCTATGCGGCAGTATGACACAGAACTGCCTACACTGCCAGCGCGTCACGTGTGCTTATCTCACATATGCGGTAGAGAGAGATCAATTTAAATTGTGATCAATTTAAAGATGTGAGAGAGAAACACTTTCACAAAATGTCAAAGGTCATGCCAGAGTTTGATAGGTGTTCAGAAACAGAGCGAATGCAGATGTTACTGGGGGAGAAGAGACACACATCAGCTGCTGCTTCATTCATCTATCAGCTGCACACCCTCAGAAACAAACTACTGCCTTCACTTCTACACTCTTGACTTTATTACATTCTCATGTTTCTGCCTGAAATATACTTTTGATATTGAGATTTTATTTCCATATTTAATTGGTTTACTTACATACACTCACCTAAAGGATTATTAGGAACACCTGTTCAATTTCTCATTAATGCAATTATCTAATCAACCAATCACATGGCAGTTGCTTCAATGCATTTAGGGGTGTGGTCCTGGTCAAGACAATCTCCTGAACTCCAAACTGAATGTCAGAATGGGAAAGAAAGGTGATTTAAGCAATTTTGAGCGTGGCATGGTTGTTGGTGCCAGACGGGCCGGTCTGAGTATTTCACAATCTGCTCAGTTACTGGGATTTTCACGCACAACCATTTCTAGGGTTTACAAAGAATGGTGTGAAAAGGGAAAAACATCCAGTATGCGGCAGTCCTGTGGGCGAAAATGCCTTGTTGATGCTAGAGGTCAGAGGAGAATGGGCCGACTGATTCAAGCTGATAGAAGAGCAACTTTGACTGAAATAACCACTCGTTACAACCGAGGTATGCAGCAAAGCATTTGTGAAGCCACAACACGCACAACCTTGAGGCAGATGGGCTACAACAGCAGAAGACCCCACCGGGTACCACTCATCTCCACTACAAATAGGAAAAAGAGGCTACAATTTGCACGAGCTCACCAAAATTGGACAGTTGAAGACTGGAAAAATGTTGCCTGGTCTGATGAGTCTCGATTTCTGTTGAGACATTCAAATGGTAGAGTCAGAATTTGGCGTAAACAGAATGAGAACATGGATCCATCATGCCTTGTTACCACTGTGCAGGCTGGTGGTGGTGGTGTAATGGTGTGGGGGATGTTTTCTTGGCACACTTTAGGCCCCTTAGTGCCAATTGGGCATCGTTTAAATGCCACGGCCTACCTGAGCATTGTTTCTGACCATGTCCATCCCTTTATGACCACCATGTACCCATCCTCTAATGGCTACTTCCAGCAGGATAATGCACCATGTCACAAAGCTCGAATCATTTCAAATTGGTTTCTTGAACATGACAATGAGTTCACTGTACTAGAATGGCCCCCACAGTCACCAGATCTCAACCCGATAGAACATCTTTGGGATGTGGTGGAACGGGAGCTTCGTGCCCTGGATGTGCATCCCACAAATCTCCATCAACTGCAAGATGCTATCCTATCAATATGGGCCAACATTTCTAAAGAATGCTTTCAGCACCTTGTTGAATCAATGCCACGTAGAATTAAGGCAGTTCTGAAGGCGAAAGGGGGTCAAACACCGTATTAGTATGGTGTTCCTAATAATCCTTTAGGTGAGTGTATACTCTATTTTATATTTCATTCTATATTTATGCCTTACTCAGCACCTTAGTTTAATTTTAATCTCATGTTTGTACTTAATGTATGTCTTTTGTTATATGTTCAATGCTTTGGCAATATTGTAAGAACACGCAATCATGCCAATAAAGTACCTTGAAATTGGAAATTGAGAGAAGTCTCTGTGAGAAGGGGAAGCACAAGACACAATCTGTGTCTCCAAGTGGTTTACAAAGCGTCATATTTTCCTTCACAATCGCCGTTAAAACACAGCAAACTTGAAGCGTGACTGCAGGCGAGTCACCCCGAAACTCATTACAAAGGCAGCACAAATGTTTTTAAATGCCAATGTTAATTTATCCGCTAACGTGAGCTGCTGCATAACGTGATATGCAACAAAGTAAGCCAAAAGAAACCAGCGCTGTTCCGTTCAGAGAAGCGATGAAGTGAGTCGTACTGTATATTAAACTATCGAATGACATGCTAAAAAACAAGTATGTGATTTGCATGATTGAAGAAATGTAATACAGTTTATGTAATATGTGTTTTTGAAAGATTTTTCTCATTCATTACTGTCTCAAGCAAAGACAGCGCAGCTTCAAAGAGACACGAGCCAATAGTCTTGAGTGTGAGCTATGTCAGAGCGTTTCATTGGTTGAATGTACTGAATGAACACGACCTTCACTGAACGAATGAGTCAATTGAGTCAAAATGAGACTGATTGAACTGGTACATGTCGTTCATGGTCTAATATTCTCTGTGTTACAACAATGCATATCCAAAAGTTCAACTTTTCTGAAAAATAAAGGTAATGATCCGGTTTAAATTAATTCCAAGGTAAAGTAAATAATGTCGAAACAATCTTTGTATGGAACATTTAATTACACCAATTAAATGAGTTAATCCAGATAGATTTTAGTAGACTAATATAATGTAGATTTCGTCGACTAAAAATAGACTAAAACTATGATAAATTGGGATGACTAAAACTTAATTGCATTTTAGTCAAAAGACTATGACTAAAACTAAATCAAAATCTGCTGTCAAAATTGACAATGATCTTAATTCTTATTTCAGTTAAGCCTTAAAATGTGAAAATTCTTTATTAAGTTGTATGTGCAACAAAATAAGTTACTGAATATGTTAATATTTTGAAAATAAATGTTATTTGAATTTCAGTTTCATTTTTGAATTTTGTACAAAATATTGAGATGTGTATCATATCGTGAACCCAGCATCGAGATATGTACCGAATCGTGAGCTGAGTGTATCGTTACATCCCTATCTTATACTGTCAAATACACACGCTGTTATGTCAAAAACACAAAAGGTTCACATAAGCACAGTCCGTTGTGTTTTAAATGTATATCTGCATCAAAAAAGAATCTGCCTTAAAGTGACAATAACCTAATACATCTGTCACACATTAAAGAGAAAATGAAACTTTTGTAGCTTTATTTAGAGTCATTGCATATTTATTGTATACAGTGAAGACAGTGTGCAGTGTTTTATTTTTATTGATCATAGTTTTCATCTTGATTGCTACTGTTAAATAGACCTACTTGAATCATTTAATTGTTGTTCAAAATGTTATTGTTCATATTTGTGGGATTATGATGAAAAGTCTATATAACCAAAGCATTTTTCAGTAATACAGTGTAAAAGTGTAAAAATAAAATGCTGCTATATAAAATATAAAAATAATATATAAAATATGCATTAAAGCAGTTACAGCAGTTTCATGCAGTCTTATTAATATTTTTTCAAATAATTTATTTTGGGGCTGGTTATTGATCACCTATGGTACCGATATTAGATTCTGGTACCGTACCGAAGCCAGAATTTTGGTATCGAGCCAACACTAGTCCGGTGTCATTTCCCTAACAAAGACTGACGTTTGCACATGCACTAGCAGACCTCCGTTACACCGCATGTTTTTAACTGATGAAGTGAAGTTGACGCCAATGTTACTGGTTATTGCTAAAAGCCAAAGCTTATGAATACATGTGCAGTTTGTGCACTGAGAGGGGGACCGACCAATAACAACAGACTGAGAAGTGGAAGCTCGCTGGTATGGTATGGGTGGGACATCTTCAGACACCAAGAGGGAACCAATCACGACAGACCTGGTCAGCTTTAGCAATCAGAGCGTTTCGGAAGGAGGGACTTTATAGAAACCGGAAAAAATACTATCGTTTTGTGAGAAGAGGGACAGCGGTGAACGGCTGACTTGAAATATGTGCAATATAAAGCGTTTTTTGAAACTAGATACATAAACATCCATTGTTAAACACCCAAAAAACATCATCAAAGCTTCGAAAACAGTTAAAGAACGGCGGCTTTAATAAAAACACACAAAACTATAAAAAAGTACAATGGCATTTGCTTATATTAAACACAGACCTTACAAAACGAATAATCACAGCACACATCAAGCAAAAAATAAATAAATAAGTAAATAAGAAACAAATAAGAAGGGAATACAAAATGAAAAACGTTCATGTTAAATCAATAAGAAACGAATAAGAATGGAATATGAAACGAAAAACTACTGTGTTAAATAAATGTCAAAGCACCGGCTTTTGAAAATTAGAACAAAAGGAAAATCAAATATTATGTTTTTAGTCATTAAAATTAGTTAATAATCAAAGCTTTTACAAGTTTCTAAGTGACTACAGTTAAGACTTAAATTCCATAGACTATGAAAACTTTTAGACATCAGGAGCATTTTATTATGTTAAAGTGTATGAATTAAAAAAACGATCTGGCCCAATACGTGTGACTATCCTTCTGCATAAACTATCCTCCAGATATGGTGTTATCAACAGTTAAGTATGGGGTATTGCCTCACTTGGTTAACAAACACACCAGAGTCAACATTACACACAGTACTAGGAGTGACGTCATGTTGCCATCGCTCCACCACTGGGGGAACTCCAGCAATTCTGCCTTATTTAACATGGCCTGATGTGATACAACGGCAGCTGATAACAGTGATCTGTTGGCCGCAAAACTGAACACAAAAGTGGGTGAAAGTAGAACACTTATTTTTTAACATCTAGAGCAATTTACTAATCCAACAGTCTTGCACTAGTTAAAAGCATTTAAGGAATACTTCAACGTATTCATAGACAAAAGTTAAATGTTATTTCAGGAAGTAAACTAAATTTATCAGTTGAGCTAGAGCAATGGTCCTCCTCAAAGGGGCAAATGTATATTCACGTCTTTCTGCCAAGTCTTCCCTGCGGCACATCCACCCAATACAGCCAACTCAGCCAAGTGGCCACTACAGACAATATAGAAAGTGATAGATTTCCAAGAAGCCAGCCAATCACATCTGCTCCAACTGCATCTAAGTGCTTTATGTCCTTATACGTTCTGTAGTAGTTCCATTATAAAAGTTAAGAATGGCCAAGGCAAGGACTTTACAAGCTTGAATGCTAAAAATGTTTATCTTGTCCCTGAATACTACCTCGGCATGTACATCAGTTCATATAAGGAGAAACAAAGCATCTGACTTGAATTAACAAAAAAGTCTGCTGCTGTAATAAAGCTTGCAGCTGCAAAACTGCTGTGTGAGTTTGTGCACAGAAATAATAATTTAAAAAAAACACACAGAGATAAAGGAGCTAGCTCCACATTTCAAAAGACAACACTTTAAAAAGCAGCTAGTTTCTTTTCGGCTGCTTATCGTTGATCTGCACAAGGCGGTGAGGAGAGGGGAGCGAGGAAGAATATCATTACTCAATACAAAACGCAGAGGGGTGGAACTGGAGTTGACGAGAGTCCAAAACAAATCTGTTGTTTTCTGGCCATGAGTCCTGGCAGCCCTGCAGAGCAACGAGGTTGTCTAAGGCCAGTTCTGTTTTGGGTTCAGGCATCTCGCTGGTCCACTTATGACACTGTGCTTTGTTCTCTTCTAATGTACAGTGGGAACGAATACTGCCCAAGAGAAAGAAGCCCTTCCAACTGGCCCATGTCCAATTACACTAATAGACTTATGCAGGGTGGCCTTCATTTTTCAAATTCCACCACTTTTCATGTGCAAATCAAACACTGTTGACAAGCATTTGGCATCCACCATGATTTATTGACCCTTAATAACAACATCCCAGACATGAGTGAGTGAGTGAGTGAGTGTACTCCCAGCCTCATCATGAGCAGACTATTGAAGGGTAAGAAAGAGCAGGGCAGGTCCACAAATTATGGAGTTGGTTCATTATGTTTACTCAGGGCCCGTCAACAATTTTAAACACACAACAAGAGAGATTTACAGTAAAGTGAAGAGAATCTCTGCCTCACATAGGTTATGTGAAATCAAGCAACGCACCTTGATGTGGAACAGCAAACAGTATAAGTAATGTGTTGCACTTCACTTTTCATTGCGTTACTGCAGGAACAATCAAGCTTCAATATGGGCTCACAAACTGCATATTGTTGAACTATATAAAGGCCGTAGTGTGTGACATAATGTGTATCCCTAAAGCGGTCTTTAAGAGCATCCGACTATGCAATGCCTTACTCATAACACTTCACTGTGAAATAAAGCAGTTTTATTTTTGTTTTACTAACCTAACCACTAAATACTGACTTGGAAAACTATCATGATTGAAGCCTTACGAGTTAAATTAACACCATGTTGTACGAGTTTAAATTTATTATGCTGGATACATATGAGAGCAAGAAATCAAAGCCCCTCCACCCTAGGACTCCTCGGCGTCCACCGGTTGTTACTACAAAACCACTAATGTTGGCGTTCAATACAACACAACCGTTCAATACAACACAACCGTTCAATACAACATAACTGTTCAATACAACATAACCGAGCTAACTCGGCTAGCTCCACAGTCGACCAAAGAAACCCTTTTAAATGGAAGGTAATGTGGTTTGAAAACCATTATATAACACGTTATGAAAGACTACACGACATATAGCTGAATACGTCAGGCACAATATAATAACCGTGTCTAATGTTATCTCACAAACACTGCTAGCTATGCTAACTAGCCGGCCAGTCTTCATGGGGGAACCGATTTCCGCCTTGCGCGGCGACGCTCATTCCAAATCCAGGGGCAGCAGTGGCAAGAGACTCGCTGAGGCGAGGACAACAGAAGCTCCGTGAAAAATAACTGACCCCGTACCCTAAAAACCGCTCTGAGAGCTCTCGGCAACCTCAAACAGACAAACGGCTAACAACACATTCGCGTAATAACTCACCTCTCCGCGGAAGGTCTGTCGCTACCGGACGGCTTTGTGGTTTCTAAGGAGTGAGAAATGAAGAAATGTTCAGTTCACGGGTAATCCACATGTACGGTTAGATAACGAGGCCGTTTTCGTGCTCGTCGGTTTCAGACCGGATTCCACTCGAGCGCCGCGCGCCCGTCGCGTGAATAACTGAACTGTCTTGCGCTGCCTCGATGGGTTCGGCCTTCTCTCGCTCCCAGTCTGTTTTTTTCCCCTCTGTCGGTTTTATTCGCGTTTACGCCCTCTTATCTCCAGCCGGTTGTGAGTCGACAAGAGTTATTCGCTCCCATTCCGTACTGGTTTCCCGCAACGGTGTATGTCAATAGAAAAAGCGACAGAGAGGATCTCTGCAGATGACTGGAATCCGTGTGTGTGTGTATATGACCGACTGACTGGCTGCTGTGCGCTGGACGTCAAGTGCAGTTTCTCAGCTCTTAAAGGGCCAGTGCGCCCTTTTTGAAAATAGCTCAAACTGCTGTGTGAATGATAACTACAAATCGTATCGCTGATCAGAAGTTATGTTATCTTCAAGTGCACCTGAGAAAGTTGTACCTCTGATTCGACCATTCAGTATAACAACATATAACACATTTTTGTTTTGTTGTTTTACACATCGTGTCTTTAAATGATTGAAATACAGCATGTAAAGCTTAACTTAAAGGGATAGCTCACCCAAAAAGGGAAATGTTGTTATCATTCACCCTCGTGTCATTCAAACCTGAACATGATGATTTTTATCTTTTTCACAATAGAAGATATTTTGAGAAATGTCTCTACAGGTTTTGTGTGTCTATACAATGGAAGTTAGTAGAGGCCAATGTTGATTGGTCATCAATGTTCTTCAAATCATCTTTTTGTGTTCTGCAGAAGAAATAAGTCACATATGTTCAAATACATGGCTGTTCATGTACTCGAAATTACAATATGTCCAACTTCACTTGAAGGATCCATTAAATAGGCTACACTCTTAAAAATAAAGGTGCTTAAAAGGTTTTTCACAGCGATGCCATAATAACCCTTCTTGGTTCTACAAAGAACTAGTCAGTCAAAGGTTCTTTAAAGAACTTTTTTATAATCTGAAGACGTTAAAGGTTCTTTATGGAACCAAAAGGTTTTTTCTATGGCATCAAAGAACCTTTTAAAGCACTTTTTTAAGAGTTTATGTTGACTATTTACATAGAGACAAATTTGGCAGATGTTGCAATTGTAATAATTGAAGATTTAATGTAAACAGGAATCTTGAATGGCCAGAACCATTTTGTTGCAAATTGATTCGTATCACACATGTCAGTCTACATAATAACCTAAAATATTTTAACATGGCCTGTCAACATATCAGCGGTTCTCATATCTAACTTAAATATCATTACAGATGAGAAATATACACAAATATATAGGAAAAACAGACACTAATGTGTTGTGCCCCCTGTGCTGTGGCTCTCCAGGCCCTTCACATCTGGGTCATTTGAAGCCTGTGGAGACACAAGCTGTGGCTACAGTGTTTTAACATTGAAGAATAGTGTCAGAGAGATCACACTGCGGACTCATATATGACCTGTGGTTTGTCTAATGATCTGAAACCTTTGCTCTGTGGCTCAGCCTCCCACAGCTATGCATATACAGCCGTGAAGTTCCAATCAACCTTTCACACACAACTTACCGAGGAACCTTTATACATCAGCAGAGATTCTTTTCCATATCTCTGTGTAAAGGATGTTGATCTGCTAGATGCATTTTGTTTGTGTGGGCAGCTCAAGCGAGAATAATTCAACCCATTGTGTTTTTATTGTAAGCATGCATAGCTCTGAATGTTCGTTACACGTGTTCCTGCTTTTCAAAAGTAAAACAATATGTTCGTCCTCAGAAGTGATCTCACAAGATGATTGCCTGACACAAAGCAACATCTCTTCCCCGTGGTGATAATCTTTGTGTGCGTGTGTGCGCGTCTACGGATTTGCATGTTGACATTTACAATGCGCGTATGCCTGGGTAACCTTCAGAGAGCGAACAAAAAAATCTCACAAGTGCGAGTCAGTTGTTTTTCACATCGTCTTGAAGAAGTGATGTTTCTAGGCTCTTCTACATTGTGGAGAGAGAAAGAAGTAGAGAAAAAGAATGAAAGCTGCCTGGCTGTTTAAGGAAATATCTATATTTATGTCACCCCTGACTATCTCATCTGATTATCTGACTATAGAACAGTGTCCTATAGTAACATTAAATCCAGTTTAGGCTTGACCTACATTCGTTTTTTCAGATTACATGATGTCATAAGGGTTGTTTTCTTTCGCTCTATTTTTCTTACTGCTCGCAGTCTCTCTACCACCATCCTTCCCTTCCTCTCTCTCTCTCTCTCTCTCCCTCTCTCTCTCGGATCAACCGCCACTGAAGAGGAAAGAGGGTTGTTTATTTTATCAAAGTTCCCCAGAGCCTGAAGTGTCGCACCATTATCTCACCCTCAATCTCTACAATGGCCAATTACTCAGTGCTGCGATAAAGCTGAAGCAGTTACAGTTGCCCAACGCGCCCGTGTGTTTGTGTTTGCAGATTTACAAGAGAAGTTTTTTGGCTTTCTCATTTTTGGTGTTTTGCAGGGAATACAATGTGTTTCTCTTTGAATTAAAGTTCCTTGGAAAACAAGCTCAGATTGATATTTCGATGGAAAGAATTATTATTAATGGTTTCAAACAGGTTTCCTGAAGCTTTATCCTTCCTGTCTGTCATTGGTCACATATAGTACCGCCCCAAATTTACATCATTGGTTGAGCCATGTAAACGGTATTTATAAACTCTTAAAAATAAAGGTGCTTCACGATGCCATAGAAGAACTTTTTGTTTAAAAGAGACCCTTTAACATCCAAACATCTGTTTCACCAAAAGGTTCTTTGTGGCCAAAAAAGGTTGTTCATATTATAAAAAGGTAAGGAAGAGATGGTTCTATAAAGAACTTTTGACTGCATGGTTCTTTGTGGAACCAAAAACGTTTTTTTTCTCTGCCATCGCTGTTTGAAGCACATAAGAGTGTACACAAGACCACTCCAAAATAATTGTAATTTTTTTTTATTTACTATTTATAGGTACGTTTAGGTAAAATTATCATTTTTGTTTCATTCTGTGAAATGACTCTCAATTCTCAAAAAGAATTATATATGTTACATTTATACATTTACATTTATGCATTTGGCAGAAGATTTTATCCAAAGCGACTTACATTGCATTATACTATACATTTGTTTCTGAGTATGTTATATTATAATATTAATACATTGTATATTAATAAGAATATATAAATAATAAAAAATGTGTAAATAAATATATATAAATAAATTATATTCAAATAAATATACATTTTTGTTTCTTCTAACCACAACCCCTTCTCTCTATGATCTTTTGTTCAGTCAGGCTTCAGATAAAAATGTTTTCAACTACACAAACGCATTCATATCCAAGCATCAAACTCTTATCCCTGCTGGAGCTTTCGAAAGCAAAGCTACAGCTACAAGCTATTGATTTCAAAGCATCTAACTTGGTGGTTATCTAGAAGAGAGCCATTAGGCTAGCTCGAATAAATGATGAGCAACATCAACACAGGCAGAGAGCTCTGGCCGGGGGGTGCTGGAGGGCGCTCTAAGCGGCTCTCCCTGTTGATACAGCTGAAGACATTACCGCAGTACAAAAGTGACAAATGAATTTGGCTGACAAGAAAGAAAGGAAGAGAACGGCGCTTTTATTTAGATACGCTCAGATGGATGGTTACTTCACAGAGTCACATCTGTGATAACAATTCCACATGCTGGATTCCTCCGACGGACCATCTACATTCCAGACTCTCACCACACAGATTACTCAGTTCCATCACACACACGCACACTTTATTCCGCTCTTTGTTCCTTCTCATCTGCGGAAATGAAGCCAGCAGTCAAAAGGGTGACATTTTTTGAAAAATGAACTCATTTGTGCCATTACATAATTAGTCTACAAGAAAAAGTAATAGGAAAAGATTTGCGAGCTGATAAAATAAATGAGGAGACACGTTGTGGTACAGTGTGTAGGTTATATATAGCATCATTATAATTATATCGCAAATTCTCGGTGGGTGAAGGAGAGAGAGAAGTTCATTCGCTAGGTCTAGACACCGTACCGAAGCTGGAGTTCATTACTGCAACCAGAGAACAGGGGGAACATTCCGCAGAATTATCTCCCCCACCCCACACCAGCCGAGAGAGAGAGAGAGAATCAAGGACATGAGGAGCAGGTGACATTTGCTGACAATGGATGGCAGGATGAACAGAAAATGTATTGTATGAAATACAACAAGAGCACATCAATAACAGAGACATTGTGGGGTGGCCTTTTATATAAATCTCATATCTTACGCACGCACACACACACAAACAAACACGCATGCTTTTGGGGTGTGTTGAGTAGTGGTGAAGATAAATCATTAGCTCTTCAACGTTTCAACCTCTATCTACAGGAAGGGCCTGGCCTCAGGGCCTACAGTGTCAACCCTGTTTTCACACACAGCCACGTACACACAAACGTAAGCCATCCACTTTGCAGGTACATTTGGGATTCAACCAGAATGTAGCAAATCTCACATTTTCCTATTGTGAGGACATTTACATCCCCATATTGAAACCAAACCCCTCCACGGTTGTTTCTCCATTGTAGGGACTTTCCAATTCACTCTATTGTTTCTGAGATAATGATATTAGCTAACACTTCCCTTCACAGGTCAGGTACAATTTGGGCATTTTAATTAAAACATTCATTATGTTTATCCTCACTTGGAATTATTTCAGGTTATACCATTCTTGCTAATATTAACAAAACCCAACACACAGCTGTTAACACAAAAGGAAAAACCCAATACATCAGAGTCCAGGGCCATTAGTGTAGTTATTCCACTTCCCTTTTTCTGCCTCTTTCTCTTCCTTTGCATACACAGATGGCCCTATTGACCGCTTGCATACTTCACATTCCAGTTTATATTTCAGTGTCTGCCTTCTGCTGGACTCTGGCCAGCTCCTTGTTTCCTTTTTGCTGTTCAGCACTCTCATAAAATAGCTTTTAGTACCAAGTACAGCTTGGAAGACTGCAATCACAGAATACACAACAGTCTGCAATGCTGTTGAAATCTTCTGTGGACACACACACACATAAAGCAAAACAAAGACAGAAAGAGTAACCACCCACACTTGTTCCTTCCTCCAGTTGAACCACTATAACTGTTTAACAATGGAACTGGTCATGTATTTCAACTCCAGACCATATTTGTGTATGACTCTAGAAATATCACATGTAGCTATTTGCATAGAACCAGGGAGTATCATGGCAAGCATCTTCTTTATAACTGCAGTTAGTTGTCAACAAGACTCTGATACTAGCAACGCTAGAGTCATGGGTTTGATTTTCAGAAATGCATGTTGATCAAATGTATGCATTACTGTTGTTAAGGTAATAACCTACACTCTTAAAAATAAAGGTGCTTAAAAGGTTCTTCACAGCATTGCTATAGAAGAACCATTTTTGGTTCCACAAAAGAACCATTCAGTCAAAAGTTCTTTAAAAGGGTCATATGGCGGAAGTACGTGTTTTTCTGTGTTTTTGGTGTGTTATAAATTGCCCATGCATGTTAGACACGTAAAATTGCACAAATGAAAGTGTGGGAACAAAAGATGTATTCTATCTAAAAGCGAATGCTCACCCAGACCTGCCTGAAACGCCTCGTGTAACCACACCCCCACAAATCTACATCAGTTCGTGGTATGATTTGACTAAGACCGCCCAAATCTACACGTAGTTAAGGTGGGCGTAATTGTAAATCTCATTGTATCGCCTGTCAGTACAATTGCTTTGGAACCTGATGTTCCGAATATGGTAAGAGGCGTTACATTTCCGTGAAATGCTTGCAGTATTCGACCAATCACTATGCACTGGTGAACTGGCCAACACCTCGCTTTTCAGAGCCATGAGCTTTGTGAAAAATCTGCGCGTTTCAGAGAGGCGGGACAAAGAGGAGATGCAAACATGCAGGGTATGTGGAAAATACAGTGTTTTTGAACCTTTAAATGGTGTATACACATTGCGTTACATCTAAAACAAACAATAATATTCGTTTTAGCCGTGCAATATGACCCCTTTAAAGAACCATCTCTTTCTTACCTTTTTACAATCTGAAGAATCTTTTTTCGCCACAAAGAACCTTTTTTCTGTATGTTAAAACTTCTTTATGGAGCCATTTAGACAAAAAAGGTTCTTCAATGGCATCGTGAAGCATTTTTATAAGTATAAACTAAATTGTATAAGTCACCAAGTTTGTGCTATAGGGACATGAATAATATCTTAAAGAGTACGTAACATGAGATCATGAAAATTACATTTCATGCAGTGTGTAATGTTGCCGTGTTTGAAAGTAAGCAGTCTGCCAAGTTGTAAATCCGAAGGTGAATGAATAACAAAGTTATTGGCTTGGAAAAAAGGGAGTCGACTCTGAATCACGCAAACGAGTCGTCCCTAGTCCGATTCGCGAACCGCCACGGATTTACGTCACTACATTTAGTCCCCGCCTACGTTTTGCTAGGACTGCCTGCGAAAACGTCACTCTTCTCCCCCAAACACTGTAGCTCATGAGCCTCATTCGCGGTAGACCAATCACAGCAGACTAGACCATCTGACCAATCATGTCAGACTAGGCTAGCGGAAAGGAGGGGATTAGACAGATGAATCGCGGAATGAATTATTTGAGAGTCAGTCAAGAATTAAGGTAAGAATAACTGCCTATTATTACGAAATAATAGTGTTTTTACACCTTCTATGTACATAAACGTATTGTTGGACATCCCTTAAACCAATGTAGGACCTTAAAAATCCCTAGTTATGTAGTCTGTAAAATGTTAGGCACAGAGCATAACACCTCCTCCCATTATTAAACTGACTAATCAGGTTGGATATTTAAACATCATTTGATTCCATGCAAAATGTGTCTAAAAGGGCCACAAGGGGGGAATAAATAACCAAATTCATGACCTTTAAAACCAATTAGCTTTTAGCATCACTTTATAGTGTGTCAGCAACCTTGAGAGACATGTACTATGGATGGTGAAGACAGACTTAAAAATAAAAAGACCGCTCTAGTTTGGCATTTAATCAGCATTTCTGCATTGTAGCAATTGCTGCCGAATTTGAACGAAAACACCTCGGGGATGACAGTCACCCAAGAGCAATGTGAAAGACTAGAATTTAAAGACGCATGACAGTTGTGAAGAAAATCTCTGTATATAAACAGCTATTGAGAGACCACTCCAAAATAATTTGCAGTTTTTCGTGTATTTTCCATTTGCACATAAATAAACAGTGTATAAGCTTCCTTGTGCCCCGTGAGAGTACAGTTGTTTAATATTTTCACTGGCTATCTTTCAGTTCACAGTGACAGAGAAATGAAGTTTGCGTCTGTTTGGCATAAACACGACGGAGTGAAGACAGATAGCCTTTAGATCCCATATTGCTCAAAGAGAGAGCATTTAAATACTCTCCTGCACCCTATAAATCTGGAGGGATTATGTGATGATGTCATGGAATACATAAGAGAAAAATAAGGACACCGCTGTAACATTTGGGAAACGGATGATCCGCTGCGTCTAAAAACGTAAATCTTCAGTGATAATCAAGCTACGATTCGCTGAACGTATCATAAATATTTATGCGGTTACAGATATATTATCTTGCTGCATCAAAACAAGGGAGCATAATTCACGGAGCCCTACACATTCTCCCTGAGCTGAATAAAATACCCGCACACATCCAGCGCAGTTTATTACGCCGCTCTGTCAGTTTTCTCCCAAACAAAGGTGGAGTACCACAATGGGTGGTTACACAGGGGAGAAAGATAAAGATGCAAGTTCAAGGATGGAAGAGAAACGATAGGAGAGATTGCCGGGATTTTGTGGGAGGTTGACAGAGCGCAGGAGAGAGAAAGGGATGGTAAGCGGGGAGAAGGGTGGAGAGAGAGGGTCATCTGAGGGGCTGGAGGGCCATAAATAAGGCTAATGAAATGGCCGTGCTTTAGATGGCTGAGGCCCAGGCCTTTAGCTTGATTTATTCTGATTGTGTCCCAGCACACAGCAGACCCATCTATCCACCTTTCTCCGTTTCTCATTCTATAACCCTGGTCAGGGGCATGGAAACCATTCTAACAGGGTGTCCCCCTCAACTTTGGGAAAATCCACCCCAACTTTTGGGGGAAATAATCATTATATTTTACAAATTGTAGTTATATCTATAAAGACTGGGTGAAATCGACATGGACTTTTGTTGCCATGTCTCTTAGCTTTGAAGTCATGTATAAGCTAACACAACCAAACTAAAACAAACGTATTTAAAATGTCAGTTTTTCTAATCTGGAAAAATGGACACAAAATGATGACTCATCTTGTACTAGTCCATTCAAATCCTCTAGAAATGAGTATGATTCTCACCTTTATACACTCTTAAAAAAGGGATGTGCTAATATTAACACATTGTTTCCTTTGCGATTTAACACATTATGTGTTGATTTTGTATAAAATAAACAAAAGGGATAACACAAGTCACGTTAAAAGTAACGCAAAATGTGTTGTCCCAGAAATAACACAGATGTAAACACAAAATGTGTTGTTTTTAACACAACTGTTTTTAGAGTGTACCATCTGCAACCAAATAGCAAATTGCAATTAAAAAAAATGTTTTTTAGGGGGTAAAAAACTATTAACTATTTATCTAACAAAGATTAAATGGATCTTTATACAGTACATACAAAAACATAAATGGAAATGTATTTTAGAAAGGGGGTCCCTCACAAAATGTTCATATTATTTGGGGGTGCTAAAGCTTGAAAACCCCTGATATACACTATGCACTACATAAACTCTACCTCTACCATCTAGTGTATGAATTTTATGAGTCTAGTATTATCTCAAATGGAATACTTCACTCTTTTTAACTAACAGTAAGCATACGATAATGGCAAATGACATCAAATGCATAACACAATGCAAGTAAATGAAAATCAACTTGTGCATTGTAGTTTTGATGTCAGTGTCTCCACAGGCGAACTTTGCTCACACTGCACCTGATAGCCCCGCTTCTTTTCCGCTGCGTAAGCAAAATGGTTGAGTGTGTCTACACAGTAACTTTTAATACAAAATGGGGAAAATAGTGCCCAAGTATGTGATTTGGGATGCACCTCTGATGTTTCTCTCAAACTTCCTGTTTCCACAGGAAATACGTTAAGATTGGACCATGACACTCACTGCCTCCAGAAGTTCTGGGCGAACACATTACCTTATTAATATTCAAGCATAGATTAGACAAGCAAAGGTTTATAAAAGCCCCAACCCACTGCCTCCTTAAACATATATTCTTTTCTCAAAGTATATCATGTTGCACTCAAATATTTATGAAAGTACCTGACAGAACAAGAGCTTTCCCAGACCAGCACATTATGGGTTAATAACTTCCTCCATCGTCTGTTCATGAGAAGGTCTTTCATCTCCTTTCTCTAATACGCAGCAGTATCAAATCCCAGTCAAACTGTAGGGAAACCAGAGTAGTCTCTGCAGAGATTAAAAACACCAGACTCATACACAATATGGCACATTTGGAACTATTTGAAATGAATGTGTGTAGGTGTGTGTGCTCCAAAACCACATGTCTCAGCAGTGACATTATTCATCACAGTTCTCCTGTGGGCTTGCGTTTTCTTCCATTTGTTTCAATTTTTCTTTTCTTTTTCTCATAAACACACACACACACACACATCCAGAGCAGAAGAATGTCTTAACTTCACTACCCAGCGCCCATCTTTTATGTTGTATAACTCTATCTTCCCTGCTCCTCTCCACTATGTGTGAGCGTGTGTTGTCAGGAGATATTAATAACAGGCCCTCGGGCTGCTTGACAAAGACCTATATCAGTTATAATTACAACGCTTATGGAGGACTGTAACAGGAGAATTAGTTCAGACTTACACTGGTTATTCTCTACTCTCTCTCTCCAATCACTTTCCAAAGAGCTATGAAGCCGCATTATTATTTACTTTTTATTATACATAAATAGAGTTTTATTATACATAAATAAAGGACAGGCGATTATTGGGGAGAAAGAAAGGGAATTGAATCATGCAAGACGTTAACCTGCCTCATCATATCTTGAAAGGTTGATATCACTATTGCCATGAGCTCATGTTGCAACGATAACAAAAGCCAACTCGGTCTCTGGAGCTATTTTCCGATGTGTCATTTTTGTATCAATGTACAACGTAAATTGCACAAAACCCGATTACTAGGCAAAAAGCAGATTGTATAATATTGAACAAATCCAGCCACCAATTCACTAAACCTAAAATTACGAATTGTTGTGAGATGTAATGTCGCAATGTAAAATGAAAATAACAACATAAACATAAGATGTAGCTGCATAGCAACTACATTTTAATTGACGAGTTGGCATTTTTATTTCATTTTAAGTAAGCTAACAGAGAACATACTCAGTATTTAATTTACAAATAATATTTTGAATATACACTTGAATTCTAATAGAAATATTTGAGTTACTTAGAGTTACTTATTGTTTTACTTGCATTTACACAATTTAAACTGTATATTTCATTGATTTCACAGCTTTAAAATTCACTCCGTTTTTAGTGTAAATTGTTTCAGGTAAAATAACGTCGTCGAGGTTTATTATTTCAGGTTTTATTTCAGAAAAAGCAACCGTTATAATTCAAGGCGAGAATGTAACAATGATTACGTCTTAAGAGAAATGTTTTATTTGATCATTTTTTATTATTTTAAACAACCTCGATGACATATGTGGTCGACAAATGCGACCTTCGGAGGAAGCATCCTTCGAATTGAAACGCAGCTTATATATATACATTCTAAACACGTTATTAAAACATGAACGTTTAAGGGCTAATTCACACTGATCCAACAAACGGCAACATTATAAATTCTCATAGAGATTGATCCAACAAATGCCAACAGGGGTTTCACACTGATCCAACAAACTTCAACAAATGTTTAGCCTCCAAACATTAGGAAATCTCACTGTAACTCTTTAATGCATCAATTTATGAGAACCTTGATAAGGTGAGTTTTTATCGATGAAAATGTTGAAAAAGTTTTTCTTTTTACACATATTTTTTAAAGTGATTTTCAAATGTCCACTTGAGTAGTATGCATTGTTTGTGATTTGTGTGTAAAGGGGTTAATAATAAAATATATTGTAAACATACTATAATAATGTTTTAAACAGCACGGATGAAAGATTCTTCGATGAAGGTAATCAAAGTCAAAGTGAAGGTCATATTTCACAAAGTTCCAATTTTCTATTTGCTTTCCTTGGCCTCTGGCTCAGGTTCTCCACAACCTCTTTACCCAAATGAATGTTCAGCCAACATTTACCATTATTTCAAACTCTGCACTCACGCTGTGGGTAATTATACAGCGGAGAATGAAACGTATGTGGCTTTCAGGTTGTACAAAGCGCTGTCAGCTGGCAGAGAGATGAAACGAAGCACAGAGTGAATAGAGTAAAAAATTGAATACCTCAAAATGCTTTCAAAGCACCTCCATATGCACAAGAAGCGGCGACAAGGACTCGTGCGTGGGAGGTCTGGAGAAAAAACTGTGACAGAGAAAGAGAGCTACCTTTTGGATCGTTTAGCCATCTAATCATTTTTATGTCTTTCTTCTACTTCTTTTTTCTTCTCCTTTTCGTCCTTTGCAGAACGTCATCCTTCTTTCTCTGAGGGTGGGCTGGTTTTCTCTTTTCAATGTGAGTGTTGTGTGAGTCAGTGCAGAGGGCACACGCATTACCTCCATAGGACAAAGCAGAGGAAGAGGCGAGAAAGCCAAAGCTGTTTATAGACACACACCTCAAACCAAACCAAAGCCAATGATATTTAATCCTTCTAGACCCCCACGAGCAATGAGACCCCCAGTATACACTGACATACATTCATAAACAAGCTTTCACAATGGATTATGGGATTGTTTTATCCATAAAGAATATGTGTGATATCTTAGAAGGCTGCATCATTTTGAAAGAATTTCCGGAGCGTGATGCCTTTAAAATCTCCAATGGCAGCTCAAGGTTTTGGGACAGAGAAACTTTTGTTGGTATTTATTTTCCAGCAGTGTTTTTTCACTTTGAGACAGACTCAGTGAGCGTGTGAAGGCTGATATAGTCTCAAGGTTATCTGCTGTTAACTGTGTATTTTTCTTTCTGTCACTGCTCTCTGTGTATGCTGGTATCTGTGGTGATAGATGATACAGGCAGAGAGCGGCTGGTGTGTCTTACGGCATTACGACAGTGTAAGCAAAGCTGCTCTGAAAAGTGCTGAATACCAAGATAAAGTGGCATTTATTGAGCCCCAGGAGCAAAAAAGGGAAAGATTGCTCAAAGCTTGCTCTCTCACAGCTCTGGGGACTGACTGCAGGTCTCAGTTATGGTGCATAGAGGTATCAAGTTTGTTTCAGATGATAATTTGGATAGTCTAGTTTACACTGTTTCCCACATAAAATTACATGTTTTGCTGTTTTTCTTGTATATTTGCAGTCATTTTCTGTAATTTGACATTTTTCGTAAAAAATCTGTAAAAACAACAATAAAATTTTGCAAACTTACAGTTTTTTTACATTATACGTGGAAAAACAGTAAATGTCTGTAAAATTACATTTTTTTACAGTGTAGATCAGAGCTTTCCAGAGTGGTCGTAAGGCCCCCCGAAGACATACCAAAAGCCTCAAGGACCCCATGATTTTTTTCATGGTAGGAAAAATATACACAATATAAGCAACAATTATTTTTAGTTTGTAAAGGTTTCATGTAAATTAGGCTCCCACGTGAAAAATATTGTACTACCAAAGTAAACTAATGAAAGTTTACTAGCTAAATCTACAGAATATTATATACCACCTCGCAAGATGTAAACACAGAAGCACTTCCGGTACAGTAATGTTTTCATAAGGGATAACAAAAAATTTGCTTCTCATATTCTGTCGAAAGTAACGTGATTATAAATATATTGTATTTATAATTCACACTGCATTCTAGTTTTTGCTTTTTGTAGTAAATCCATGGTAAAATCGAGTATTTCATATGATTTATTTAGCCTAAGCCACGCCCCCCTGCAATACTGCTACAGCCAACCTTTGGGAAGCACTGGTTTAGATAAATGGCAAGTTGGTTTCTAAGGGATAGTTCACCCAAAAATGAAAATCCTGTCATTATTTACTTGTCATGCCAAACCTTCTGCAGAACACAAGAGAAAATATTACTAGACAAAAAGTTGGTTAAAAGAACGTTGGTTATCAACCAACACTGAACCCCATTGACTTCCATTGTATGGACATAAAACCACAGAGACATTTCTCAAAATATCTTCTTTTTGTGATCCAAAGAAGAAAAAGTGACATAACAATTTTGAATGACATGAAAGTGAATAAATGATGACAAAAATGTCATTCTCAGGTAAACTACCTCTAAAACAATGAATTTTAATAGAAATATTTGAGTTCATATTCAAATGCTTTTTTTGAGGGCAGGCTGTCAAATTTTGGCAAATTTGACAAATATTATAAAGAAGAGACACATGAGAGATTATTGGGGTCTTATTTATTTTACATTTATGCATTTAGCAGACACTTTTATCCTAAGTGACTTACAAATGAGAGTCAACAATAAGCACATAAGAGAAACATCTTAGAAACCGAGAGACTTTATTTGTCTGCATTTTAAATGATCACTATCTAACAGAAACAATCAAGATGTTAAAGCCATCTCATTTGTGATTCTCCATTCCTGTGGGCTGCGAGCAAGAGAGGCTCTATTAACTTGAAGACCTGTGTGACACTGAGTGAACCATAAATATGGATGAATGTGTGTGCATGCACATATGTGTGGGGGAGGCACAGTGTATTTTGAGCCAAGTCTTCCAAGAGTGTGAAGTCAATCCTAATGAGTGCATGTACTGTAATCTCTGACAATAAAAATGACATTTGTCTGGCTCCAAAACCACCATAAAAGTAGCAAGTAGCACAGACTATTAATATTCACTTTATAAAGATTTTTTTTCAAACATAAATATTTACTTCCATTCTGAAGGTCGAACAAAGAGTTTGGAATAAAGAATTGCTAGAAGTGCTATTTTATTGATGAAATATATATGAATAAAACACAATATTCTGTAAGTTCATCTTTTGTGATTAAACAGAAATCATATAGGTTTGATAAAACAATGATATTTTCCTGTTTCTTTAAAGGTCCAGTGTGTGAAATTTAGCGGCATCTAGCGGTGAGGTTGTGAATTGCAACCAACGGCTCACTCCATCCCACCCCCCTCCCTTTTGAAGCACTACAGTGGCTGACACAAGCTGACTAAGACGTCGTCATGTTTTCGCTTCTTTGCCGAGGAGATAATGTATTTACCAAACGCGTTGTGTAGAGCAGTTTGTCCGTTTAGGGCTACTGTAGAAACGACATGAATTCCATGTATGGGGACCCGCGGTGTATGTAGATAGAAATAGCTCATTCTAAGGTAATAAAAACATAACGCTTCATTATGTAAGGCCTTTATACACCTCTGAACACATAGTCTTGTATATATTATTTTGCATTTCTGTCAATATGTCCTGCAAAAAATGACACACTGGACCTTTAAATCTATAGATATGACCTGAAAATTACCACGTTACATGAATATGGTAATCATTCCTCATCAAAGAATACATCAAAGTACCACGGTATTACCATCTGATACCATCACTGTACCATCGGACCCTCACAGTAGTTGTTTGTAAGGGATATCGCAGCAACAAAGAGCGCAGAACAGCCAGAACTGATAGGTCACTGTTAGAAAGCGGTAATGTGATCTCGAGCATTCCTGTGGTGGCAGCCAAGTATTGTACAGTCTCAGGCTGATAGAATACACTTTTGTCCTCTACAGATACACTGAGTCATGTTGATCTCACCAGGGAAGAGTGAGAGAGAAGAAAACAGAGAAACAAAGATCTGCACAACACGAAAAAATGTGTTTGTCGAATGTACATTACATACCTCACCACCCTCAACTCTGCCACATTCCCTTCCTCCACCCCAACTCAGCCGGGGGGTTTCATACCCCTGCGGTCAGCATAGAGGCCACACCGGTTTACCTTTTCTCTATATTCCATATGCACTACATAACTGTGTGTGTTGTGTGCGTAACACTTGTTAGTGGTGTTTGCTAACACAGATAATGTTGATAAATGAATTGTAAGCATCATTCAGTACTTAAGTGGGTGATAGAGTTGTCTTTAATGTCTGTGCTGAAAAGTGATAGTTCACCCAAAATATAAACATTTGGTCATCATTTATGCACCCTCATGTGGTTCAAAACCTGTATATGACCCAGAATAAGATATTTTGAGAAATGTCTCTGTGGATTTGTGTCCATACACAATGGAAGTCAATGGGGTCCAATGGTGTTTGGTTACCAACATTCTTCAAAATATCTTCTTTTGTGTTGAGCAGAAGCAAGAAAGTCATATAGGATTGGAATGACATGAGCGTGAATAAATGATGAACACATTTTCATTTATGGGCGGCCTATCCCTTTAATATCAACTTGATTTATGCTGACATGTAAAATCTCACACGCTTTTACATTTTTTGCCATCTCAGCTCTACGCACTTGCCAAAATTAGACTACAATCATTTTAACTTTCACTCTCGTGCATTTTATGACAAAGAACACATTGCTCTTTCTTTCTTACAGAAGTCTGCGAGGTTTGCAGTGAACCTTCAGGCTCAGATACAGTATGTGAGACGTTCCTTTCATTCATTTGATTTGATCTTGATTTACAGTCCGTTCGTGTGTGTGTGCGTGCGTGCGTGCGTGTGTGTGTGAGAGAGAGAGAGAGAGAGAGAGGACAAGTGGGTGATAAACAGCTTGAGTAATGATGGCTCCAGACAGCCCCTGATGAGAGCAGAGATGGGGGAGGAGTTGGACTGATGGGTGGAGTCTTCAATCTCATATCTACAGATTATATAAATCGATCTGTCAGCAATCTTCATCTTAACAATATACATGCAGCACAATACTGTTTAAAAACCATGTGCTTGTGGGCAGCATGTGGTGGACACATTTAAGCAAATCTGAACAACTTACTTAGGCACCCTCTGATGGAAAACACAGACGTCTGAGCATTTTGAATACGTGTGTGTGTGTCTCATTAATCTACAGTGGCATTATTAGGCTTGAATGGGGTCTGACTATGATTGATACAGAAAGAGCTGTTTCTAGGGGAAAGGTCCCTTTCACTGTGTTAATCACCGCTGACCTCTACCCCCGTGTGTGTGTGTGTGTGCGTGTCTGTGTGTTTTGCAACTGACCTTTGACACCTCCGAGGAAACACATGAGAAAACCCACATTATGCACACTGGACTGACCGGCAATCATTAAAGACACATAAATATATGCAGAAAGGTACGGAACCTGTTTGCAGACGCACATTATGCAGGGAGAGCAGATGAGGACAGAGACGAGTCTCTTCATATTTCTCGGTCCCTCTGGGCTACTGCAGGAGAAATTTCATAGTCTTATAGATGTCTATGAAACCCTGTAGCAGTTACCTAAAGGTACACTTGCACAAATTTTTACATTTTTATGAAGAAAAAGAGTCTAACCCCAGTCTCTATGATATGATCTACATATATATAACATTATGATTACACTATCAATATATGTCAGCTGGAAACCTTGTATGTCCAAAACCACAAAAAAACACTGTATTTTCTAAACTAGTAAACATTGTGTTATGTTGCTCTTTTTAATACTTTTTCACTGGATTAATATTTACAAAATGCATAAACAAACATTACTTGATTTATTTAGAGTTTGAGCAAATGCAAAAATAAACAACAAGAAAAACAAGGCTGCCTCGGTCAGTAATTATATATGAAACAAAATTATAATGTTTACACAAACATTTGTAAATCAGACAACTCACTACAATATAAGAACACAGACACACAAAGCAAAGAGAAATTAAAGGGACAGTTCACCCAAAAATGAAAATTCTGTCATCATTTACTCACCGTCGAGTTGTTCCAAATCTGTTTGTTCTGATGAACACAGAGAAAGATATTTGGAAGAATGTCAGTAACCAAATAGTTCTTGGCCACCATTGACTACCATTGATCTTTAACAAGACATCATTCAATTTCCAAAAGATTCAAGAGGTCCGTGGCTTCAAATCTTTTTTGTGAGCTGAACTCGACAAAACCTAGAATTTGAATAATAAAGCGCATCTCATTTGAAAGCGAAGGGCTTGTGAAGACTTCCAATTAAGGAGTATTATTTTTTTGGCTGTGATCATGCCTATTATTAGAGCCTGCTGCTGAGTATGAGCGTGAGTATCCATTATATCAGCATAGCCTAAAATAGCTATGTGATCTGGCTGAACTTCAATTTTGTATATGTGCTTGAAAACAATAAAAAAATGTTAGACCAAAAATCATACAAATAGGGCAAAAACAAAACAAAACCATAAGGGCTGACCAATCACCAATCAGTAACAAGAGCAATAGTTCCTCTCAAAAAGATCTGATTCATCTTCATAGCACAGATAGCACAGGACGAGATTACTTAAGATTAGGGTTTGTTCAAACTTTGTGACGCAGCTCATTCTGTCTGCAAATTACGCATCAAATTTTGTTGATGATTGTTTAATGATTGATCAAACTCAATTTTTGTGGATGTGAGTGTGGATGTTAACACAATCTCTAAACCATTCACATTTTTCAAAAAGAAAATAATAAACATGCAGTAGGCAAGCTGTTCAGCAAAGTTTTTCTTAGAAAATCAAGTTCTTTCATACTATGCTCATGCAACAGAGACAGAAGGACATATTAAAAGACTCTCTGTATGTCTTTGTCATTAGGGCTTTAGCAACCAGAAAATGAGTATGAAAAATCTTAAAAGCTTTGGAAGTAGGCTACTGTTAAGTCATTTTACTTTATCACTGCTATTTCTGCTTAATGCGTAAATTCTCTGAAAGTCTATTATTGTGCAGATGTTCTGTCCCCAGCAACCTATTGTTTCCTTGGCGACCATCATTATAGCAACCCCTGTATGCAATGGTTTGTTGGCCTGTGTCTCTTTATGTAACCCTATGTAAAGGGCAAGTGTGCTTGGGCATCGAGTGGATTATCCCTGAAACATTTCATCTTGGATATAGTCAAAATTGACCTGTCTGGGGATTTGTGTGGTTATTGGCCTCCTGTTTATGAGTGTGTATGAATTTACTCTTAGTGTGTGTGTGTTTGCGGGGAATATTTATCATTAATAAGTTACTGGTTTTGTCACAGAGCCCTGATATTTGTTTAAGAGCAATGTTTCAGCTAAACAAACACAGTCACTCACAAAGAAAAAGAGGAAGGGACAACTAACAGTTCCTTTTTGTTACACATTTACAACGACTTCTGTATTGTGATGCATTTTAAAGTGAAACAGGATACATTTTAAAGGTCCAGTGTATGAAATCTAGCGGCATCTAGTGGTGAGGTCATGAATTGCAACCAACGGCTCCCTCCCCCATCCCTTTCGAAGCACAACGGTGGCTGACACAGGACAAAGATGTCCTGTTTTTGCTTCTTTGCAGAATGAGATAACGTATTTACGAAATGCGTTCTGCAGAGCAGTTTGTCCGTTTAGGGCTACTGTAGAAACGACATGGTGTATTATTCAATGTAAGGGGACTCGCGGTGTATGTAGATAGAAATAGTTCATTCTAAGGTAATAAAAACATAACGCTTCATTATGTAAGCTCTTTATACACCTCAGAACACATAGTTATGTATATTATATTGCATTTCTGTCAATAGACCCACCAACAAATTACATCTTCATTTTTCAATTGGCACAATTGCAAATTTTCACCTGTGAAGTGAACCCTTCCTTAAATTTACAAAACTTTAAAGGGGTCATAAGACACGGCTGAAATGAATATTGTCGTTTGTTTTAGATGTGTATACACGATTTAAGGTTCAAAAAAGCTGTATTTTCCACATACCGTGCATGTTTGTATCTCCTCTTTGCCCCGCCTCTCTGAAACGTGCAGATTTTTTACAAAGCTCATCGCTCTGAAAAGCGAGGTGTGCTATGATTGGCCAGTTAACCAGTGCGTAGTGATTGGTTGAATACTGCAAGCGTTTGACGGAAATGTAACGCCTCTTACCATATTTGGAACATCAGGTTCCAAAGCAATTGTGCTGACAGGTACGCCCAGCTTACTTGTGTATACATTTGGGCGGTCTTAGTCAAATCATACCACAAACTGATGTAGATTTGTGGGGGTGTGGTTACACGAGGCGTTTCAGGCAGGGCTGGGTGAGCATTCGCTTTTAGATAGAATGCATCTTTTGTTCCCACACTTACATTTTTGCAATTTTACGTGTCTATTACATGCATGGGCAACTTACAACACACCAAAGACACAGAAAAACATGTATTCATGCCATATGACCCCTTTAACTGAGCCAATTAATAAAATCTTTGAGTTGATGTCTGATTTTTTTCATTGTACAACCTTACCCGCACTCTAAACTTAACCTTAACAGAAAACTTGCAGCCTTTTTCAACATTTGCAAGAAACTATTTGCTACATTTTATGGCGTTTCTACAAATGTAGACGTCCCCAAAAGGTTTTGCTCACTTCTGGGTCCAAATCTGTTCCCAAAATATGGTTAAGTAGACCTTCCCACCCATACGCAGTATTAATGTAACAAAGATTAGGATTTGCATTGAATGCTTTTCTCTGCTCATACGGATGATTCAGTTCACAGGGTTTTTTTTACGGACAGATTTGTGATATGATTCATGTGGCTCCAGGCTACTCTCAAATGTATGGTGGCTGTGTCTGATTTGTCCGTGTTTGTTTTATGTTTAGCACCGAGAGTATTCGCTCTCCCATAAGCACAGTTATGTAACACAAAATGCTGTTTCATGCACTGAAATGCCGTTCTGTCACACAGATTTGTCAAAGTGTAAAGGTTTGTACCATGAAAACAGCTCAACTCCCTCTGCAGGTGGTGTGAAGAGACTGACAGTGAATGGAGTTTTTAAATATACAGTGACCCAAAAATTATTTAAGTCACACTGTATTTTTGTCGCATTCGATACAGAATGGTAAACCAAGTGAGTGTCCCATGTGCCTGCACGAAGGTGAAGAATATGTGGATATAAAAAAGAGATGAGAGACCAGCAGAGGAGGCGATCTATACAGTATTCTTTAACATATCAGTGTTGATTTAGTCAGACCCGTGAGATATTTCCATATACTGCTGACGTGACCTTTCCTCTGATAACACAATGTGTTTGAGTCTAGAAGAACTCACAAGAGCTTCATTGCAACACAGATATAGGAGTGGAAAGACAGCCATGTATTTTGCATGTACATGTGTATGTGCGTCTGCTTGTGGGCACATGTAAAAGCATGTTTGCACTGTTATTTCAAAGATTTGGACACACACACAGCATTCACTACTGTTATGATTTAAAAACAAATGTGTACAGGTTACAAACTGGAAAGTCATAGTGGTTTAAAAAGACTAGACTGAATTATTAATTTAGGTGAACAATCCTTTTAATATGGCTAATGCACGTTAAAGGGATGGTTCACCCCAAAATTTGAATTCTGTCATCATTTACTCACCCTCATGTAATTTCAAACCGTTATGACTTTCTTTCTTCTGCACAACACGAAAGAAGATATTTTGAAGAATGTTGCTAACAGAAAACCCTTGACGTGCATTGGTTTTGTGTCCATACAATAGAAGTGAATGGGGACAGACGGTTTATGTTTACCAACATTCTTCAAAATATCTTCTTTTGTGTTCTGTAGAACAAAAGAAAGTCATGCATGTTTAATATGACAATAGGATGAGTAAACGATGACTGAATTTTCATTTTAGGGCTAACTACGCCTTTAAACGGAGGAAATAAAACCTTTTAACACAACATTAAATCAAACGCACCGCCAGGAATTCCTTGCTATAATGGTGCGTCTTTAAAAAAAACTCGGAACACCAAACTGCTCTGTCAAATCATGCGGAATAAGTGAGCTTGCCCCAGGCCTCTCTGGTCAGGAAACACATACCGCACGGACACCAAGACGTGGTCGGTACACAGCTAAACAAGATCAATGGAAGGAACTGAGAGTGCAAGCAGGCTCCATGAGATCTGAAGCATGACCAATAAATAACATCCTACCGTGACACACACACACACACACACACACACACACACAGCTTGAAAAGAGTCCACCATTATGACACACAGAGAGCAGGGAGGGCCTCCTAACCTTTCACCCCCATTTGGCGAATGTCTGTGTTTGTGTGTGTGTGTGTGTGTGTGTGTGTGCAGAGGGCTGCTGCCAGATACCACTACACACACACACACATACACACACTATAAACCAGCACCGTCTTAGAGAAAACCTCTCTCATAAACTTGATCCACTAATGTCGGCTTTATTCGGCGTGCCTTTGGGAATGAAGCCAGTAATTCGGGTCAAGTGAATCTGTCTTGCTGTCACTCTTTAGGTAAATATGTAATAAGTGCTCTAAAAATATCTCAAGTTCAAACAGTAAAATTTAGCCAACATGAGCGCCTTGAAAGATTTATATGTGAGCTCAGGGATTATGGAGAAGCTGAAGCTCTTAAAACAGACACAACGAAACCTCTTTATCTCGAAATCATGTAAATAACTTATAAAATCAATTCATGACATTCATATATTTCTATACAACGGGCCTCATTCATGAAACACGAGCAGAACTAATTTTTGTGTAAATCGTTCGTAAAGTCGTTCTGACGTAAATCTTCGGATTCATAAAAATGTTCCTATTTTCAAAATGCTAGTTGGTACGAAAAAAATGAGACTGGGGTATCTGCAGGTCGGAGAACTGGGCGTACCGAAAGTTGGGGGAGTGCCGGAAGGTCTTTTCTATTGGACACGAAAGCTGCCTGTTCAACATCAGCTTAAACGCTATTGGCCTACATCTGAAGCCACTTTTCACTGTGGCGTTTTTGTATCGAAGATTTTAAATATGAAACCAAGAATCTGCAGTTGATTTATTAAGATACTAGTGCCTATTTGAAAATAGGCCTCGATGTGAATCTAATGTGTGAGTTCTCCGTGATCACCGGGCTGTTAGCGCCGCCAAGAACAGCTTGATGGCAGCAAATACACCTCAAATTGGCCGCTGCCTCCAATATCACTTAACGTTAAGTGGTAATAGGATTATTAGCCTAGTTTTGTTTACGTTTCATAATGGGCAATCGTTGGTCTGATGAATCCATTAGTTTCGAGACTAATCATTTTGACTGAGGTCAGTCAGAGTTTCATAACTATACACAGCCTGGCTGTATGTATTTATTAGTTAAACGTAGTCTTGGAGCACTGCCTGTGTACTTTTGACTGAATTGTTTTTTTCCCTATTGTGCAAAAGTACTTCTTATACTTTACAATAAAATGTGTTTTGTATTTGATTAAAAATGAAAATAATCACATTACCTTAACCATATTTAAAATGAAAACGAAAAGAAGCAGGTGTTAATTATTGCGTTTTATTGTACATGTAAAATGAAGGTACAGTGGATGCACATATTGGATTTGAACTATTTAGAAATAACTGATTTTTAAGGAACAGCTGATAAGTGTCACAATCAAATGTGAATTACAATTATTATTTAAAGGGTGGTACAATGTCTCTAACATAACAACACTTGCAACTGCACTAGCGTTTTATAAGTTCAACATAATTTACTTTCCTTGGTGTCATGATAGAATAACAACATGTCATACTGTAAAAGGCATTTTTAATACCGTTTTACTACAACTATGCTTTAGTATATGTAAACATGCAGAAAAAAACGGAAATACTCATAAAACATAACGACAGCTGCTTCTAGATGAGTAAGAGCTATTTACTTAGGCTTACCTTCTGTAATTTATTATTAAGCAATTTAGCAAAAACATAGACTTGGCTAATAAAATTTTATTTAGTTTTTAAGGGCTTATGATCACAAATTTACAATTTGAAACCTTTCCATTACACACCTTATTGCGATCTTCTTCCTGTTTAAAAGAAATTACGTATGTATGTGGTTAACGCTGATTGGTCAACTAAGTTGGGAAGAAAGAGCACCTTTGACCTATGATAAACCTTTGGGCACGCCCATTTCTCCGACTTGCAGACTCCTACTTGAAATGTACACCTGCTCTGACCGTTCCACGTGTAAATGGTGCGTAAAACATTCAAATCTTCTGTGTTCTTTTCGACAAACTGATTACGCTGCATTTTGATGCACTTTGTATCATAATTATATTCAAAGGTGCCCCAGCACTGTTTGTTTTCCTACAAGTCGCTATCTGGTCTTTAGAAGTTTACGGAAAGTCAAAAGAGCCCAACCCCAAATCTTTACTATAAACTGGGCTTTTTGTAGCAAAGACTTGGCTTGTATTTCTGTTTCTTGTGGCCAAAACAATGCCAAGTATGTCGTATTGTGGACCCTTCAAAGCATGAGTGCACTTCGTTGGCTCATACATGCTGACTGTATTGGCTAAATGAAAACGAAAGAGCGCCCCTTAGTGGATCCCTAATGAAACTGGACATATTGTGTGTGTGATGTGTGGACATGTTTGTATATTCCGGTGGGGACCTAAACCTGAACGCACACCCACACATGGGGACTCGTGTCACCGTGGGGATCAAAATTGAGGGCTCCATGGGCAAAAAAGCTTATAAATTGTACAGAACAATATTTTTTTAAATGCAAAAAGTTTTCTATGATCTTTAGGTTTAGGGGATAAAATATACAGTTTGTACAGTGTAAAAAACATTACGCCTATGGATTGTCCCCACGGAGATAGTTAACCAGACAGGCGTGTGTGTGTACAGGAGACACAGCCTCTGTCCCTGAAGAGTTTAGATTAAACACCTGCATAAACTAATCAAGACTTTCAGGACAGCTAGAAAACTTCAAGGCAAGGTGTGTTGTAGCCAGTCTTTCCATTATTTGGATAATGATATTTGTTCTTATGTTGTTTAGGTGCTGTTCGAAAAAATAATGGCAACAAATTCAGAAATCGAGACGGTTATGATAAGGTGGCTCCAGCTGGCCTCAGACCGTGGAGGAGGACGGCAGAGGCGTGACGAGAAATTACATTTCAATTACATTTGAACTTGAAAGTTTTGTTTATATTCAAGTCTGTATTCTTTTTTGTTGCATATTTGCTCATGTGTAATACAATTGTTCTGCTTTGTTTTACTACTTTTCTGAATTGATTTGAAAATGGAAAAATGGAATAAGTGCATTACAATTAAAAAGTAGTTCATTTATATTCTTTTATTTGTTTGTTTGATTATGACAGCTTTTGTATAATTAAAAAATACAATCTGGTACTGTAGCACAAATTTCTCCTTTTAATTGAACAATGAGCCAAATCTGGGCCATGGCCATTTAATCATTTAATTGTTTCTGGGCCAAATGCAGGCCACACTGATCATTTCCATCTGTACTAGAGTATTGGCCAGATACGGCCCACGTCCATTTGTTGTACTGTGTTTATGTTGTGTGGGCAAGATATGGCCCTCACTTATTCTTTGTATTCATTAGAAGGTGTTTGTGGGCCAGATCCCATTAGTTGTATTCGGTACACAGTTTTTGGGCCAGATCTGGGCCCAGGACCCCAGCTTTTACTCAGCCAGAACAAAAGCACTTATGTGGCCCATACATGGTCCAGAGACATACATATATTGAGTATTTTCTGGGCCAAATCTGGCCCACACTCCATATTTGTACTTGCTGTATAGTATGGGAGTATCTGGCCCACACCCTGTAGTTCTAATCGGCTTATAGTGTGTGGGCCAGATTTGGGCCGAGGACCCAGGCGTATACTGGGCCAGAACGAAAGCACTTATGTGGCCCATACATGGGCCAGAGACATTTTGCTACCTGGGTTCTCAAACGACACGTTCGCTAACTAAATAAACCTGTATGGAAATAATTCGTTTTGGGGGAGTTTTGATCTGCACGATACAAGCTAATGTAAATACTCAATTCTTATACTAGAAATATATATTTTTAACCAAATGAAGTGTTGCAGAAGGTCGGTGGCGTTTACGTTCCGAGCTCACTTCATCCATGACCTAAACATTGTAGCGTGGTAGAATAACAACAGCAAGCGTTTCATAGCTTCGTACAAAATGAGCCATCATATACTGAGTGTCTTAAACATGAATTCAGTCTGAACTATCCTGCTTCTGGACAGTACAGAAACACATACAGAGGGGTTAAAACGTGTCGCAATAGCACGACTGGCCTTACAGTACAGGCCAGTCACATGTACTTCAACTGCTGTCTGTTACAGTTGGTGCCCCTCCTGCTGGAACATCTATGGTTGAGGACCACCGTCTTTACAAAACATAAAACGGATGTTGTATGTTGTGCCCGTATACGTCCGCCTCTTTAGCTGCCACCGCTAGGTTTGGCACGGGTCTTTGAACTCATGGCGGCCCCGGTGTGGGTGTTTCCTTTGCCCTGCTGGGGCTGAGGAGTGGCAGCCTGCTGTACTGGAGACTCAGATGCAGGGGTCACCACAACAGTCTGTTGCTGGGCGGGGCTCTGCTGCTTCTGTCTGTGTAATAGCTGCTGAACATGTTCAACCTGGAACGGGTGGGGGACCACCTGACCACCTGCACAAACAAAAAGACAATAACTAAAATGACTCACAAAATGCTTGATTTAATCTAACGGCCTTTGTAAACCCTCGTCAATCATCATAATCTGTTTAGTTCAGAGCCAGTCTGTACCTGCTTTCTGAGCCTGTCCGATGGCAACACTAATGCCAGCTACGGGAAGGGTCGTGACCCCAGCGGACGACACCACGGCAGGAACAGAGACTACGGGAGGGGGTTTGGTCAGCGTCACCTGGGCGGTTTGACCTGGCTGAGCCTGGATGGGTCCTGGAGCCGGCACACGTGTCTGAGAGGGAAGTGTCGTTTTTTTGAGTAGCTGCTTTGTGTGAGCAACAGAAGTAATTATTCGCTAATAACAGCCAGCTTCTGTTTGTTAAAATAAAAACAGTGACTATAGGAAAGAGGAACATGAAATGTCTCTTAAAAATATAAATAATGTCACTCAGTAATCCATAAATTAGTTAACATGCCGTTTTAAAGCTCTTACCAGTACAGCAGTGTTTGGGACAGTGTCCGCTCCGGGCTGGGGGACTCCCGCGGCCTGCGCTCCTGCTGCAGCGGCTTGTGCCTGCGCAGTACACAGTGATATATATATAACGAAAACCTAAACTTTTATTCTGGATGCGATTAATCATTTGACAGCCCTAATGTCAATTTATCTATTTATTTGGAAATTCAAGACAATAAAACATGCAGAGTACCACCCACATTCACATTTTTATATGAGAACAGTCAACGACGGTCAAAAGCCAACCGGTCATTATGCAAACAAAACCGTGATTTACATACAGAAATCTTAAAAGAAAGTGTCAAGTTAAGGTCACGTAAACCTAAATAAAAACGTTTGTACAATGGAGAACATGTGCTTTCTAAAAGGCAATTTCCTCTTCCACAATAACCGGCCCTTCAATTAAACTACCTTCTTCATTCTATCTGTTCCTTGGATTTCTGCGTGTCTAGTGCTTCCTGGAATAGGGCAGGACGTATGAGTGCTCTCTGGCAATAGCGCTGCATGGATTAAGAGATGGAGGGTGTGATTAAAAGATCACGGCAGGACAGAAGTCAGAACCATCTGACGCAGGAAATAAACGTACAGGCCTAGACTTTATTCAGGGTACGGTAAAAAAACTGATCAAAACTATAGTGGAGATACAAACGGTGTTTTGAACCGTCCTGATAAATATGGTCTGGTAGTCAAGAACTGGTTGAAAGTGTGAACGTGAGTGTATGTGACACAATGAGACACTAGATAACACAACAGAGGGAGGTGTCTGTTATATGACATTGATGTGATCACTGTTGCTGCTAAATGCAAGAACCATGAAATATCCACCTTTGTGCCACTTCGCTGCTTAAATTATTGAAATTACTTTCAAATGGTACTATTCTCAAACTTTATGACTCATCTGTGCAAGATAAGAGATACAAAAGATACAAGATAGTCTGATGATTTGACAATTTATTCTAAAATAAAGAATGCATATACTCCGGGGGCCCAAAGAGTTCCGTGAATAGAATCTGATTACAGCAAAAAATTAAAATCAAAAAATTGTGACAGAACAAACTCAAAAGTCATTTAAAGAACTTCATAGTGACGAAAAAACTATCATTTTCTGATCCCACTGGATCTTAGTTTTTTTACCACAATATAACATGGACAGCTAAAAACAACTCAACATTAAAATTCAAGTCAAGAGCCCAACTAAATCAAACACTGATCACAATAATGGGGATTTGTTGAAATTTCAACGTTTTTCAACATTAATTGCGGGTGCAAAAGTGATATTGATTCAATGCAGTTAACATTGACAAATCAATTATTTTTTAACATTGATTCAATGGTTGCTTGCTATCTGGGTTACTAATGGAAACTTGACTTGCCAACTTAAAATGATATGTAAATTCAACTAAACCTGTTTAGTTTCGACCTGTGTAAAAACTAAAATAGTTTAGTGCAATGGGTTTCCACGCAAATTTCTAGTACAGTCAACAATTTGGGTTAAGAGTGTAAATGTGGACATAGAAACACTACTGCTACTCAAACAAAGAGGGGACGAGTGAAGGGAAGTGACAACAAGACTATGAAAAGAAGCCAAAGGGGCTGGGGGGGTTGTTTTATATAAACCTTCTCAGTTTCTCCCCACTAGAGGGACCACCAACACCAGATATCAGTATCGTCATGACTGTCTGTCTTTCTATGGCTGCTTTCCAAATCTCTTACTAGTCCTGCTCTGCAGTGCGTTAAAATATATATTTTTCATATGGTACACTATTTGCACAGAATTTGCATCAAATGTGTGTACTTCTGCCCACAATCCTTAATGTCACCATGAAATCAAAGAGGAAAGTGTTTTGTACAGTGTTGCAGTGATTATTATAAATGATTTATCCGTGCACACAAGAGCATGTGAGCGGAGCTGAGCGGTGAGAATTTCCAACCATCGTCGCACCAGACCGCTCCGCTCCCCGCTCACCTACAATTTCATCCCGCTCCGGTGAAATCGCTCCACGCTCCTCAAATTAAAAATTCTCTGCATGCCTAACACCTGCCGTTTTCAACCGAAGCCTTACCCCTCGTTTACACCGCACGCATCTGCGGCACGTTACGGCTCTGACGCGGCTACGGAACTGATCGCGTCATTCTAGTCTATGCTTCAGCTGCGATCGGTGCCTCGACCTCTCAGGGGAAGCTGTAATACGCCCTTTTCACATGACGTCACGCATCTTCCGTTCTGCCGCGAAGCAGTGTATCATTACTTCCGCTAGCACTCCAGTTCATAAGGTGGCGGTAATGCACCTATAAGCTGATTTGCCAACCGCCAGTAAAACTCAAGAAGAAGAAGTGTTACTTCCGCTAGCGCCTCAGAATGGAGTTTACCAAGTGGCTTGCACATCTGCCACAAATACGTCTAGATGATGTACAACGTCTTGCAGACAAATTTTCGCTAACGACAAGATCAAAGCTAGAGAAAGGATACAAATTCTTCGTTGAACAGTACCTGTTTGATTATGAAGGTAAGTGTTTTGTTTTCTTTTTGTGTTAGCGAAGGTGCTAGGATAAGTACTTGAATACGTGTTCTGTCAGTTTTTTTTCTCACTGTTGTGAAATTCCAGCGCGACGGCAAAACGGGAGTTCTTCTTCTTCTTCTTCTTGTTTGTTGCAAGACGGATGTTATGATACACTGCTTTGCAAAAAGGCGGAAGTTAAGTGACGTCATTGTGAAAAGGGCGTATTCAAAATATGTGTTCATCGCTTCACGTGAACCTATGTGCATCACGCATCATGTCAAAATACGTGCCTGCTGCAGACGCGTCGAAAGGGTTTACGATAAAAGAGACGCTTGCGTTCAGAAGACACTGCGTTAACACTTAACTCTGATTACACATGAGACTAAGCGAGTATCTAGCAAACGCGAGTGTCTCTTTTATTAAAAACCCTTTCGACGTGTCTGCAACAGGCACGTATTTTGATATGACGCGCCACACACATGACGGGCTAAATGCATGTTTTGCTGAGCTTCGCATTACTGCTTCCACTGCTATGCTTGTGTTTACACCAGACATCTCTCATTAACAACGAACGATTTTTGAAGTGTAGGCTGACAGTTTTGTTAATTGTTGAAGGCACAGGTGAATTCTGGGTGGATTTGTGCATGCCCTAGACTCGTGGTGTGAGCGGCATCGGAGCGAGACAGAGCGATCGCTCCGGCCTTTGGATAAAACCCCGCTCTGCGCTCCGACTATATTTCGCGCGCTCCGCTCCACCCCGCTCACATGCTCTGGTGCACACCATTATTTTGCACTTGTAATCTTTAATTAAAAACATTAAGCTCCTCCCCCCACTCAACAACAACTCTTCAACACATGACGTAAGCAACAAAAAAAGAGGAAAGACTATACTGACTGTCCAGTGGCCAGGCATTTTTAGCCCTCCCCTTACAACAAACCAATCAAAAAGGGAAGGGCGAAATAAAGCCCCGCCCTACAGTACATTTTTTCTAATTTCAGAAGCCATTTCACTTCGATATACGTCACGATACGGAAAAGAAGTCAATTGCAACTTCCATTTCACGGTGACTTTAAAAAAATGCAAATCAATTTATAACCTTTATATAACATTTTCCCATTATTTAAATATTCTGTCTCTATCAGTTAAAATAAACCCACCATAAAAATTATAGACCCTTCATTTCTTTGTAAGCAGGCAAACTTACAAAATCAGCAGGGGATCAAATCATTATTTCCCTCACTGTATTTAACAGCCCATTTCTCTCATTAAGATGTGACACATCTGTTCGACTTACCTGTTTCTGTTTCTATTCTAACAGCCTGTCTCAATGCTGCTGTTCACAGACTTCAAATATGTGCTTGCACAGAGCTTATTACTGTTTTTAAATGATTATTCATATTTTATTCATATTATCGGACTCATTTTACATTTAACAATTCAGAGTTTTTGCCCATCTTGCCAATTGCTTTGATAGTCTAGCTCCACTTCGTTTCAGTTTAGCACTAGTTATCATCCGAGATGAGAAATCAGTATATGAAGAGTTCAGATGCAAAACCCTCTGTCAAAAATGAGAAGTAGATGTTGAGTTAATGGTCTCCACATATATTACACGGTACTCAAATAATTTTGCTTTGAAACCCGCTAAATATCATTCTGGCAAGTCTGAAATATCTGGTATTGCTGAAAGTAAGTGTAGGAACCTGATAAAAATGCCCATGTAAATGAAAAGTCGAAACTCTTCATATATACAGCACATATAGTGGGTGTGTGTTTTATTCGTACCCTGTTTTCATCATAGATGATCTGGACAAGGCTGCGGTGTTTGGCTTCACTGGGTGGAGGGGAGACGTTACGCTCTGGTTCCTGGGGTTTTGCAGCCTCTTCCTCTAGCTGTCGCTAAAAAACAATAAAACACACACAATGTGAAAGACTTTCCCACCACCCATCCAAGAACTTGAGGGATATGAGAAGCAAATAAAATCGATACCAAATTAAGATCCTTAATGCGACCCTGCTAGAGTAAACATTGGACCCAACATAAATAGCCCTCCTGACTCTGCTCATGTTACGTGTGCTACTTTTAATATTATTTCAACGTCAGAAAGCATTGCTAATAGCAACAAGCTCTCTGATTGGCTGAACAAGGCAACTTTATAGCCACAGATAAATGATCAACAATTTTACAGTTTACACACAGACGCAAACACAAACCTCATTTTAAATCTCTCTCTAAACACAGAGACCCCGGCCCCGACAGGGTCCCGAAAGAGGCCTCTTATACCAAACACTATAAGCTAGAACTCATATGAAGCAGTTCTAGAACAGGATCAAGATTGTGTATATACGTGTGCGTGCACGAGTAAATAGAAAATAAACGACCCATCCCCGCTTCCCTCGCAGACAGACAAACACATGGTAATCCGATATTCTCACATCTCTCTCTTTACGTTAGCGTTTACCGCACCATTTAATTGCCCCAGATGTTTTAATGCTTGGATGAAACCTGAGGGGAGAGAAAAGAGATGACAGGGTGTGTTAACTCACTGAAAAGAGATGCCAAAGCTTTCAGAGGAAAGCTGTGTGGGGTTGAGGGGCAGATGAGGAGAGGTTCGTTTTTCTTGCTAGCGTGACTGTACTTATACAATCAATCAGATTTCAAACCGTTCTCCGCACCCCCACAATGGCCCGGCCCATGGAGCGCAGGTGGCTTCGATTTATTGAGCTGCGGGTTTGGACACGGTCCAAAATTTGTGGGGAGGGGGCCTGTTTTACAAGTAGATGGGGGTCTGCCTGTAATTTTGTTTCAATGTCCCCAATAAGTAAATAAAACCTGAGATGTTCTACAGTTACCCTTTATACACTTACTATGGACAAGTCCATGTGTGTATGTATGTAAAAATAATACAGCTTAAGAAAACTGACCTACAATTATACTGCTGTGTTAACACTTACATCACAGTTCATGTGAAAGCATGCCATATAAGAAGAGAGCGGCCGAGAGGAGTATGGAGATAAAGTGGAAACAGTGGAAGTGTCTGCAGTCATGTGGCCGGCTGAGGCTAGAACCACACAGCAATCACAACTCTGCACACGACTGTTACTGTAGATCCAAAAGTGTCCAGATTACATAATGCTAACTGAACTTTGGATAATAGCCACCCTGAAATCTGTACTTATAAAGTCTTTCTTCTCAATAAAAAGCTTTGTGTGAACTGTCCAGCAGACATGTTCACAAGTCTCGCAGGTCTAAGTCCAAGTCAAGTCTCAAGTCTCTGCGGTGGAGTCCAAGTCACATCTCAAGTCTCTGAGGTGGAGTCCAAGTCACATCTCAAGTCTCTGAGGTGGAGTCCAAGTCACATCTCAAGTCTCTGTTTTTAGCAATCGTTCGCTCAGATAGTTATTGTAATTCACAGTGTATGTATTTTGAAACATTACAACCAATTAACTCAACAGAATGTCTTGGGTGTTTTATACAGTTTGAACCAGTGCTGATGCTGGTGTGATAGCCTGTGTTTTCTTCTTTTTACTAGGTCTTTGTGCCACATTTACCAGTGCAAAATCAAAATAAATTTTATGTGCAATAATGATGTAATGAATTGCATGCCCCTCCATGCCAAGGGATGGCACCTGGTTAAATTTCTTTGGAGCCAGAGCTGCAATAAAGCTTAATGTATTCAGCGATGTAAATGTTAATTTTGACAGCCAGTTTTGATTTAGTTTTAGTCATAGTCTTTTGACGAAAATGCTATTTAATTTCAGTCATCCCCATCATTTTAGTTTTAGTTTAGTTTTAGTCGACGAAATTTGAAAAACAATTGAGTTGACTAAATCTACATTACATTTACTCTACTAAAATCTAAATGGTTTAAATCATTTACTTTGTGTAATTAAATGTTCCAAATAAAGATTTAACTGTTTTGACATAATTTACTTCACCTTAGAATGAAATTAAACTAGGTCATTAACTTTCATTTTCAGAAAAGTTCAGTAACTACTGGATATGCATTGTTGCAACACAGAGAATATTAGACCATGAACGTATGTACCAGTTCATTCAATCTCATTTGATTTAAATGACTCAGTAGGGCGTATTCATTAAGTACATTCAACCAATGAAACACTCTGACAGGGCTCACACTCAAGCGCTATTGGCTCATGGCATGCCTCTTTGAAGAACAGAGCTGCACTCTTTGCTTGAGACTAAATGAGAAATATTTGTCAAAAAGACATATTACACAGACTGTCTTACATTTCTTCAACCATGCAAACATGTTACATACTTGCTTTGATCTTTAGCATGTCATTCAATCTTTTAATGTACAATACGACTTACTTCATCACTTCGCTAATCAGTACAGGATAGCGCTAGTTTTTTTTTTACTTACAGTAAAAAACTTACAGTACTGTTACTTTATGTTGCATTTCACTTTATGCAGCAGCTTGCATTAGCAGATAAGTTAACATTGGCATATAAAATGTTCGTGCTGGCTTTTGTAATGAGTTTCAGGGTGACTCGACTGCAGTCTCGCTTCAAGTTTGCGGCGTTTTATCGGCGATTGTGAAGGAAAATACGCTTTGTATCCGGTGCAGCCGGCGTCCAGTCTGATGTCAAGTCCGGTGCAGCCGGAGTCCAGTCCAGTATCCAATCCGATGTCCCGTCCGGTGCAGCCGATGTCCAGTCCGGTGCAGCCGAAGTCCAGTTCTGTGCAGCCAGCATCCAGTCCGGTGCAGCCAGCGTCCTGTCCGGTGCAGCCGGTGACCAGTCTTGTGTCCAGTCTGGTGCCTAGTCCGATGTCCAGTTCGGGGGCCTTCCAGCCGGGGTTCCAGCCGGGGTTCCAGCCGGCGACTCAGCCGGCAGTCTGCCTGGTCCCTAGTCGGGTCCGGCCGGCAGCCAAGTCTGCCCCTACCAAGTCGAGCGCCCCCCCTCCCATGTTTGTTATTTTTATTGTCACACCCCAATCCTGTTATTTTGTATTCCTGTCTGCCACTGATTTTATTTACCATGTTTTGTTCTATCTTGTCACTGTCCCAGTCAGTCTTGTCTTGTTAGTCGGTCCCTTGGTGAACACCTGGGGGTGTTCATTAAGGGGGGGGGGCTCTGTCATGGTCCTGCCTTCTTGTTCATGATTTTCTGGTCTTGTGGCAGGATCGTGACAGATCCATTATGTTTAGTGTGAGAAACTCATGGTTTGTTTACCATTGACATGCCAAGTGCTTTCTCGTGTCTCGTTTTTGGCCCCGCCCCTCTCGTTCCCTGTATAGCTTTCCTGCTGTGTCCCATTACCCACACCTGTCCCTCGTTAATTATCCTTTGTTTGTCTCCCTTTAAAATGCCCTCGTGTTCATTGTCCTGTGCTCGTGCATTGTACCTTTGTATTCTCCCTGTTAGATACTCATGTTCCTCTTGCCCTGTCTTGGAGTTTTCTGTGGATTACCTTACCTTGCCTGTTTGTTGGACTTTGTGTCGTACTTTGGATTATTGTTTATTTTGCCCCCTCGAGTGAAGTGTTTGTTTTTGAGTTCTTGTTATAGTTATCTTGTCCTGTTTTCCCCTTTGTGGGTTTTTTGTTTCCAGTTCTGTCATGTTTATTATTTATTAAAGTCAGTGTTTAACCCCTTCACCACCGCCTGCCTGCAATTGGGTTCTTCCTTCCGCCAAACCGTGACAATATGTCTGTGGTTCATCTTCACCCAGAGCAGAGACTTCTCTCTACCTCTTATATGAGATGAGCAGCACATGCGCGCAAGCTGATGTCCGCCAGGTCGGACAAGAATATTTTCGTCTCGTTTTTATAAGTTGACGAAAATGTCATTATATTTTTATTACAGTTTCGTTATCAAGCATTCATTATATTTAGTTATCGTTAGTCTCGTTTTCGTCAGTGAAAACGTCTTTAACGAATTCGTCATTTAGTTTTTGTCAACTAAATTAACACTAATGTAAACTATTTAAAGTTAATCATCCATTATTATATCTGCTCCACTTAAATGGTCTGGACAGGAGCTACTAAAGTAAGACTTGGCTACATTTTATTCGTTTATATAACTCTTTGATGATAAACACGCGTCCTCCAGATGCGTCGCGTGTATATACTGTATAATAATGCTGACTTTGTGTGTTTAGTGATGAATTGTTGTTACATTTGCTGCAGAACATAATGGATTGGGAAATAATAGAAAAATCTGGTGTATGATGCAGTCATGTGGGTAAAGGAGGAATGTGAATAAAATTTTATACCAAAATGACTTGCGTTTTTTACGAGTCTCATGAGTCACGAGTCTAAGTCAAGTCTCGAGTCAGCTGTCCACGAGTCCAAGTCAAGTCGCAAGTCTCTGTTTTTGCGACTTAAGTGCGACTCAAGTCCAAGTCGCGGACTCTAGTTTCCATCTCTGCTGTCCAGACAGTCTGGCATGCCTTTCAATAGAAGAAACTTTTATATATAAAAAACAAACAAATTATGTAAAACATTTTTTTGGTTGTTCATGCAAAGTGGCTGCCAAGCATCCAAATAAATGTATATTCTTTATATAACTTTGCAGCAGCATAATAGTGTCAGGAAGGTAGACTTAATGTTACCTGTTTTTTACGCAGTTTACAGATCTGCTTCTCCACCATGGTGATTTCCCAGTCCACGCGGTCCATGTTCTGGATCAGCTCTTCTTTGGAGAAACGGGTGGGAACCAGGTCCAGATCGGGCTCCATGGGTACCGGGCTCACAGGAGAGACGGGCTCGATTTTTCCAATGGAACTGCTGCTGCTGTGCTCCTGCACAAACACAAAAGAGCATTTGGTCACATCGATGAACTGAAGACAACTTTTCAATTCAGAAGAACATGGCACATGTAATATTATTTTCTCACTATTCACCCGTTCAATGCAATTCAATGGGATGTTGTCACATTTTATTGTTGTACCACAGACAGTGCAGCAGAACTAGTTACAGGCCAAAGTTTAATACTTATGGTTAAGGGTTTGTTCAAACATGAGCAACAGTATTTGCGCTACTTGCCATAACAAGCACCACTAATCAAGGTTTTGAGAGAGTTTTTTTTTTTAGTTTTAACAACACTTTAATTCAACAAAATTATGAGAACAATCACTAAGCCACCTTAAATACATACGTACAGTAGGTGGAAAACAAAACAAAACAAAACAAAACAAAACAAAACACAAAGACAAACAAACATCAACACAAAAAAAGCAAAACAAAAACCAAACCAAAAAAAAACCTACATAAGTTTCTCACAGAAAAAAGGTTTCCCCCAACAATGTAACAAATTTTCTCATCATAACTCCAAATTCCTTTAAAAGTTGCTGTATTATCAAAGAGATCATAATATTTATGCTCTAGAGATATTCTTGCTTTGACCAAACACTTAAAGAGCATGCAGACCTCAACATTGATGTCTTTCTTAATTTTCTTCATTCGCGTTACATAAATTGCCATATTTGCTTGTCCTATTAGGAAATTCAACATTTTACTAACATTCTTTTTCTTTTTTCCAAAAAACCCCTCCCAAAATAAAACAAACATGAAACATCGTTGAAAACCTCCTCAAAGGAAACAAACAAATCTTCAAGAGTATTTAACAGCAAATGTAACCTTTCACATTTAAGAAAGCAATGGAAAATAGTTTCTCTCCAATCGCAAAAAGGACATTTGTCAGCAACATCTGAGTTTAAGACCGTCACAAACGCATTGACAGGAATAATACCATGCAAGACTCTCAATTGAATATCCCCAACCCCTCTATGTAACGGTGGCTTACAAAGTGCTTTCCAAACCGGTCTCTTTTCATCCTCTACTCTTAGATAGGATCTCCAGGGCGTATCTGCTCTATTTTTCAATTTATCTTTATTCAACATTTTAACACAGATTGTGTAAAGAGTCCCCCCCCCCCACATGATTAAACACTGTGAAATTAGTATCATTTTTAAAAAGCCACAAAGGCATACAGTCCTCATCCGTAGTCTTTGGTCTTACCCCCAAAACTGGAAAGGGGTCAGTACAAGAAAGGGATTCAACACCCCTCGTCCAATTTTTCAAACATAGCTTCTCCTCTTCCGTAAATGAATCCCGAAATCTTTGTACGATTTGTCCAACTTTAAGAACTTATTGAACACCAAGTTTCTTTGTCACGTCATCCACATTGTCCAAGTCCGGGACTGTCAACAAGGCAAGATCTCTGACTGTGACCACATGAGCTCTGATGAAAGTCTCTGTCATTCCTGGAAATCCATCTCTTTCAAAATCCAATCTCGGTCCATAGATAACTGGCTCTTCTAATAACCAAAACAAAGTGGTCTTTTTCAAACTGTATTCTGAAAGCAGCTTTTCTACTAGCTAAATGGATTAAACCTTGCCCTCCAAGCTCTCTTGGTAGAAACAAAACATTTTGCGGAATCCAATGTAAATTATCCCCAAAAAAGTCTACGATCAATCTTTGAACTTTGATTAAAACAACAGTTGGAGGTATCTAAATTATTGATAATTAACATTCTACCTCTAAATGACATATGTGGCAAAAGCCACCTCTACTTTTTTTACCTTCCCTCCACCAAATTACTTCCCAATTCTTCTGTTCCATATCCCTCTCACCCAAAAAAACCCTACATACTTAAAACTAGTGCTGTCAATCGATTAAAAAAATTAATCGGATTAATCACACATTTTCTGTGATTAATCACGATTAATCACACATAACAATAATATTTTATAATATATTTTTACATTTGAATAATTTCACATTTAATCTTCAAATTGATGTAGAAACAACATATTTCTTTAACAGCTTCATTTTATGAATGAAAGAAACCATTTTGATATTAGTACTGTAACTGATGTCTCTATTAAATTGATTATTTTAACATTAATTATAGACATTCAACAATATAACTGAGAGCTATCATGAAATATACAGAAATTGAAGGAAGTTCTCAAACACTTTACAGTCTTTAATTCTAAATGATAAATTAAATGCAGAAGAATTCTCATTAAAGCTACAAAATCACATTGATTTCTTCTTTTATTTTGTTCTTTGATTAACATTAGTGACAGGAGTCACAGCAGCACGTTTAAGAACGTGGCCCCTTTAAGAGCTGTCTCAGTACGCAGATCTGACCGTCACCGCACTCCCATTTTCACAACTCTTTGCATTCATTTAAGATTTTATTTTACACTTTGAAGTCTTGCTTAAGAAAATGCTAGACAAAATGGGCTTTCTGACATAATCTTGTATGGTTTTATCCATTCAAGCACGAAAGAGAACTTAACATGGATGCGCTGTCTGACAGATTCACCGACGCAGCCTTCAGCCCATGACTGTTTACACCAGACTGGACCTCGCGTTGCGTTTTGCCACGTCCCACAGTTTAGAAGCTGTCTATCTTCATTGAACGCGTCAAAGCAACTGTTTAAAATCGCGCTTAAGTGGTTTAAAAGCCTGTACACAAATAAGAGCGTGATTACATAATGTAACGCTAGACAAAAAATGTCAAAACAAACGGATGCTGCGTTAATTGCGTTAAATATTTTTCACGCGTTAATTTGAAAAAATTAATCACATGCGTTAACGCGTTAACGTTGACAGCCCTACTTAAAACCTCTTTCGTTCCAACATAAACCACCTGGGAGCTGGGGCCTATCTAGCCCCCCACTCTCCTACTAACAGGCCAGAACTCTTTTTCCAGTTAACTTTTGCAGATGAAAGCTTTCCAAAATCATTTACAATAGAGGTTACTTTGTTAACATCTTCTTGACCATTGATAAAAGTTACAACATCGTCTGCACATGCAGAAATACAAACAGGTGCATATCCATCAGCTATTTTGAGTCCCATAAGTTTTTCCCTTATTCTGTTCAAAAAGGCTTCAATAGCTAAGGAATACAACATACCTGACAAGGAACAACCTTGTCTAATTCCCCTATTTACTTTGAAAGGCGCACTTAAGCCACCGTTGATTTTTAAAACAATCTCTCAATATCTCCATAAAGAACTTGAATCACTTTAAAAAAAAATTGGGAGAAATTAAAAGCCTCCATAGTGTTCCATAAGTAACTGTGTTCCACCCGATCAAAAGCCTTCTCCTGATCCAAGGAAATTAAACCACACTTAAAACCAAATATGTTTGCAGTACTAATTAGATCTCTAATAAAAGTTATGTTATCCAAAATCGATCTACCTGAAATGCAATAAGACTGATCATTATGTATCACATACTCCATTACTTTTTTTAATCTATTCGCCAGAACTTTAGAAAGGGCCTTATAGTCAGCACAGAGTAAAGCAACTGGTCTCCAGTTGCCTATATCCCTTAAATCTCCTTTTTTTGGAAGCAATGTCAGAACTGCCCTTCTGCAGCTTAACGGGAGATGCCCTCCAGCAAGACTCTCATTAAGAACCGCAAGCAAGTCTGGCCCTAAAATGCTCCAAAATGTTTTATAAAATTCAATTGGAATTCCATCAATGCCTGGAGCTTTACCATTTGCCAATCTCATCACAGCTGAGTTCAATTCAGATAATGTCAACGGTCAAAATTACTTTCGTCTGGCACCTTTGGAAGACTATCGTATAACTCCTGTGCTAAATCAGTATTCCCTTGAAATTCACAGGTATAGAGACTTGAATAAAAACCTAAAGCTCTCTTACAGATTTCTTCGGGTTCCTTCAAGTCCCTCCCATCAATATCCCAAAGGGAATTAATTAATTTGCTTTGGCCGTTCACAAGTTCAAGAGAAAAAAAGAAATAAATTGGTGCATCCATTTCATTTATTCTTGGAAAGCATGATCTCACTAATACTAATTATCTTTAATTATTTGAGAAAGGCTTTGATCATGAGAGGAATCACTTAAGGTTTGTAATTCAATAATCTCCATTTCAAGGTCCTCTATTAGTTTAACTGTATTTCTGGAATTATTGAGAGTGTATTGTATGCAAAATTGTTGAATCAGAATTTTCCCTACATCCCACCATTGCTGAATTGACTCAAACTGCTGTAATGTAATGCATCTCCAATGCAACCAAAAAAACATGAAACCTTTTTTAAAACATCCATCATTCAACAAAGAAACATTAAAATGCCAATATGCACTTTTAGCCTTAAAGGAGTTAATACGAACATTCCCACAAATCAAACAATGATCTGAAAAACTAACAGGAGTGATATTACAAGACCTAAACATCTGAGATTGATGTTTAAAACAGTATATCCTGTCAATTCTTGCCATTGAAAGATAATTTCCCCGGGAATAATCCCCATGCATTTCACGCCATACATCTGTTAAATCAAATCTTTCTATAATACAAGCAAGCTTATTTCTTGATGACATATGTGGTTCAACATGATTGCGATCTAAATTACTGACTGTATAGTTAAAGTCTCCCACTAGAAAAAGAAAATCTTCACAATCACATCCATAAAGAGTGTCAGACAATTTTTCTAAAAAAAAAATTCTTTCTCTAGCATTGACAGGAGCATATACATTGATTAAAGTCTTTTTTTCTTTCATACTTTGCACTGACTTTAAGCAGTCTCCCTGCTATCACTTCTTCCACTTTAACTGACACTGGCAAAAAAGACTTTGAAAATAAAAAACCCACTCCAGCACTACTAGAGCTTCCATGACTCAAAATTACATTACCCTCCCAATCCCTCTGCCAATCCACTTTGTTATCAACAAAAGAGTGTGTTTATTGTACAAAAGAGATATCAATATTTTCCAAACTTGATCAACTCATACAGTAATGCTCTTTTTCTAGGATCTCTTGCTCGGTTTATATTTAAAGAAGATATTTTACATTCAGTCATAAGAAGAAAAAAGCAACCAAAAAGAAAATAAACAATTCATCAAATCTACAGGGCTTATTGTGAGTCTTCCACATCATCAGGTGAGTATTGTGCATGTACTTTCTGCACTAGTTTCTTAAAAGGAAAGACTTCCGTTTCACTAAGCCCATCCCCTCCCATATTTCTCATCAAACCTTTTGCAGATTCAACAAACTTGACTCGATCTGGGAAGTATTTATCAACAACCCTTTTGTTACTCTCAAAAAGTTACGAAACTTTTCTAAGTCATACTCATCCTCTACTGTTATGATCTGTGAAGAGATTTCTCTTTCACTATCCAATTCTGAAGAAAACTCCATTTCACTATTTACATCCGTTCTGCTTTAATTTTCCTTTATCCCACATTTATTTTTAACAAGACCCTTCTTAGGAATTTGTTTGCTCTTAGTTCTAGTTGATTTTCTTTTTGTAGCCGGTACTTTAAAATTTGGTTCTTGTGTTTCCATTGCTTCCTGCCCATTCAATTTCACCTGCTAGCTCTATATCTTTACTTGGACCAGCTGTACTGTATATATTGTAAATATTGCTTTGTTCATCATGCTGTGCTTTCTGCAGCTGTATCTTTGTGTTGCTCAACTGTCTCGCCTGAATTACTTTGCTCTCCATTTTTATCAGGACAGACTCTCCCTAAATGTCCTTCCCTTCCACAGTTGAAACACTTCATAGAATCAGTCGAAACAAAAACGACATAATCAAAACCATCAATCGTGTTTTTAAACAACACATTTAATTCATCAAATCCTTGTTTTAGCACCATAAATACTTGTCTTCTGAACGACATAATGTGCTTCAAATGCAGAGCTATACATCCCACCGGTATTTTCTTGATTGCTGAAATGAGATGACCATAACGTAACAACACATGCTTCAACTCTTCATCTTTGACAAACGGGGGAACATTCGACAATGTAATTCTTCTCGATGGGTTCATAAGAGGATAAACAGGAGTGTGTGTGCTCTTAATAACGAGTCCCCGTTCAACAACCCTATTAACCTTCTCCATAGAATCCAAGAACAAAACTACAGCGCTATTCATCCTTGATGCTGATATAATGCCGTCATATCCAACTATCTCTCTGACCGCCAAACTGCACTCAGCTGAGCACTCTACACTGACCGGCACCTTAACCCCGTGCCGCCGGGTGAGCTGCTCAAACCTTTCGGTCATAGCAGCCGGCTTCACCGAGGACAAAGCCTAGTTCTCTCTACTGCAGTTAAAACCCCTAATATCTGAAAACAAGAAGGAAAAGAGAGAGAGAGAAAAAAGGAAAGAAAGAAATCTTGAAAGAAAGACAAAAGTAAGACCAAGCTAATCGTGAAAAAGAAGAAAGACCTACAGCCGCTCTCACAACCACGCTCAACTCAAGAGAGAGGGAGAGAGAGAGAGAGGGAGAGATGGAGAGAGAGAGAGAGAGAGAGAGAGAGAGAGAGAGAGAGAGAGAGAGAGAGAGAGAGAGAGACACCAGAGAGAGAGGTCATGCACAACATGAGCTCCTGAACTTTCTTGAGTTTCTTGCTTCCAATATGAGGTAAACCGAAGAAAAAAGACAAAATTAACAAAAAATGCAATAGTGAACAAAAGTTCACTCTAAAAAGATAAAAATTAGATGACAAACTAGGAGAAATACTTTTAAAAACAAAGAAATCTTGTGGAAACTACATAGAAGGACCTTCTTCACACTGGAGTGGACCATTTAA